>NC_045481.1:55879625-56240459 GCF_009650955.1 Corvus moneduloides | reverse complement strand
GAACAGTAATTCTCTTCCTTGACCTTGCAACTGAGGACTTTTAAATTAGCCCAGAGCACAAATTTGGATTGTGGGCTGCTTTTTATCCTGTAAGAGTCAAGTACAACATTACCACCAGTGTGCAATTTAAGTGTGGACAATACACCTTCAGAGAGTGCTGGAACCAGACTGTTCAGGGCTTTTCTGGAGAACGTTCTCCAAACTTTTACTGGTGGATTAATAATATTTTTCTGTACCTACTCTCAGTAAATTGCTCAATCTACCCTTTTCCATGTTCTTTCCTATATTTTGAGTTTAGATTTTTATTAGCTTACCTTAGCATCACAGGACAGAAACATCCAGAGGACTCATGACAGAAATTCTGCAACAGAGTCAAAGGCTGTTAGTAAAGAAAGTAAAGATTATGGTTTTTGGCCACTCTAGCAGCTGAAGGCTTAAAATAACAGATTTATTCTGTATAATAGATATCTTACAATTCAGCACAGCTTACACAAGGAAAAGATTTGTGAACATGCTAGTACTTCTTGTTTTCCAAAGATAAAGCAGTCCTAGTCACATCAAACTCTCCTTATCTCTGGTACTAGCAGTTTCTGACCGAAAATCAATGGCATTTGTTTAACTTTTAGATAAGTGTAAAGATTTTAAGTGTGGAAGCTGTACACTTGTTCTGAAGTTACCTTTGTCAAAGCCTAGGAAAGTATTGTGTCCTTTTGGGGTGGGAGACCAACACTACCCCCATAAGAGAGCAAAACAATTGTCCTTAAAAACCTACTTTAGAGTCTTTCCTGACAAAACCATCATTAGATAGCAGTAATCTGAAACAATCTGCTTGATGACATAATGCTTTCCAAAGTCTCAGATTTTAACAGAATTGTGGAAAAAGCATTAAACAAAGAACTCTCAGCTGCTAGAACCCTTAGGTTTTCTTTGTCAAGAAGCAGTGGGTCTTGGTTGCTTGTTTTGCTTTTCGCAATTTCCTAGAAGCTTTTAAGTGGATTTTTTACTTTTATTTTCCTTTTTTTTCTTCTTCACATTTCCAGTTCTGTTTTGACATGTGAATGAAAAAAAACCAACAAAAAAGGAAAGCTGAACAACACATTCCTGAGAAGACCAAACTGATGATCCAGAAAGCATATGGGAAAGTCCCTCTGAGAGCCTTTTTTTATTCAGTCTGCAATACTTCATGTTGATGCGATAATAGGGGTTCCAAGCAATTACTGCACTGCTCCGAATCAGCTTCTGAGATCATAATGCAGTAAGGATTAATCCCACCAAGTACAGAGCTATAGCAAATGTAACTTGAAGGGTGACTTTTTAAAGAATTTTTTCAGTTACTCCAAAGTCTGTATTAGCTACCTGTTGAATTCTGGATGAAATTAAAAAGACTGGACCTGCTTGCCCCAGTACTGCATTGCTTGAGATCTGCATTTTCCCACCCCAGTGCAAGAGGTTTCCTTCAGTAATCTGAATTCTTTTGATGAAAACATATAATTTTACACAAGCTAGCCAGCATGTTCCAAAAACAGGTGTTTAAAATTTTTATATCATATAAGTTGGTTAGTAGGGCTAACACAGATCTATTATCAGGATCCTTACTTTCTGTAATCAAAAATAATTACATATTATACTGTATTTGTCTTTCATAGGACAATACTATGGTAAGACCGTAAATAATAACTAAGATCTTTTCAACCACAAGTAAAATATTACTAATAAACTAGAAAAAGATACTTTAACTCATTTCAGCTCAAATTAAAAGAGGAAACCATAGACAGCAACACTCTGATTAAGACTGTAAACTGTTTTCTCCTTACAACATGTTTGTATGTGGGATTAAGTTCTTCTCTCTAGCCTTTCAATCCTAATATTTTTCAATATTTAGTCAGCATCCTTCCAGCTATTAGTATAGAGATACTAAGTGTTCAAGGGATTAACAGAAGTCAGGTTTACCCAAATTTTACAGGCACAGAATAAAACTAGAGGTGTTTTAGAGAACCCAAAAGCAGTTTGTGTCCGTTTCAAACACCATGCTGCCACCTAGTCGACAACCAACTGAACTGTGCTGTCCTGGGTGCACTGCAAGTACAGCTACAGCCACGGAATAAAAAATCAAACTGCTTTCCAAAAAAGCTTAGTGCAAGACTAAGTTACCAGAAGGACTTAGAGCTCCATCTAAATTCCCTGTCCAGCAGCAGTGGCCTGCCAGCACAAAGCAAGCACAACTGCAGCTCTCAGTTGGAACATGTCACTCACTGCAAGAAGAGTGGATGTGTTCAGGAAGAATTCCCATGTGGTAGCTGTTACTTGTCATAGTTACAGTTGTGAAATCCCTATATCAAGAATAAACAAGGAAATAATTAGACTCAGTGCCACCAAGTAGGGGATCAGTCTAAAATAATATAATATTAACGTTAAACAAATTTATGCTGTGTCAACAAGTTCTGGCACTACTGATATTTAACCTCCTTCCAGCAGTTTGGAGCTATCTATTTTGTATTCAGAAAGAACTGATTTCCCTGAAGGCTGGTTTGGTTCCATTTTTTTATCCTCTGTCTTCCTTTAAATGTGTCTGACAAGCATTATTTTTTCCTCCACAAACCATTCCTCAACACAACCTATACTAACATGGCTATTAAATATTTGGTATCCCTACGGTAAAGCTTCAAAAGGAATTATATTTTCATCTCAATGGGGCATAATATATGGAAATTATTTCTTTGCTGCCTGAGTATCATAGATAATGTCAATATTAGTGACAAAAATCCACTCTCATAATAGGAAAAATTTCCTACTTCTTTATATCTGCATCTCACTATAGGTTGGAGTAAGGATGTCTCTGCAGCACCAGGTTTGGAACAGCTCCCACAGACGGCCAAGAACGGCAGGAGAAGACAAGGAGCAGCCTTGCACCAGAACACAAGGTTATATAGCTCCTCTCCATGACACAGAATCCCCAAAATCTCAGAACAGCGGAGACTGAAGAGAGCAGGCAGGAGCTCTCCTCCCTCTTTGGGTACCCAGCCTAACACACGATCAACAGGTACAGGATTTTTGCAGAACAGAAGGCAGGATGCATGAGCTTTCTGTAAAGGTGCCTTAGAAGACCATAATTACACTACATTGTGATAAAAACTTGAATGCAAAAGACGTAAGAAATCAAAAAACAACAACACTTTTAAGACAACATAAATATACTGAACACGGTCCTTTTAGAGATCTTTTTCATGTTAGCCTTCACCATGACTATGAGCGATATGAATGAGAACTTACTAGAAATCCTCAGTAAATCTGGATGTCTTCTGTATTTGCTTTAATTCCTAACTGAATGACAAATTAAAACTTCCCCAATTTTGCAGCTCAAAACACTCTACTGTTGCCTACACAGTTAGTCATTTTTTTCAGATAAAACATATATTGCCACACACTGACAGAGGAGAGATGTCCTGGGTGTTCACATATTTTCCTCACGGATCTGTGGCACGACAAATTGTTCATATGCCCAGAGGCAAGCAGCCTGGCTAAATTAAATTACTATTTCCATACTCTGGACGGGGCATTGCATAAACAATCCATACAAAAAGCAAGACAATCAGCCAAACATATTAAAAAGTAAAGAAACCGCTCGCTTCGGGGCAGGCCCAAGATGTTAACAGTGCTGCGGCCACCTAGGCCCAGCTGGAAAACGGCTTTTTTCAAAAAAGACAAATAAAACTCCACACACCTCATTTTTCCCAGTTCCTCCGGTGCAGAGGCAGGGTATTCTCCAGCAGGACCAGCACCGAGCTCGTGCCCCGCACTCCGGGCAGCAGCCGCTGCTGCAGCGCGAACCTCCCCGGCAGCGGGCCCCGCTCCCCTCAGGGTCCGGCGGGGCACGGGCAGAGGCAGCCCGTGTCTGCCAGCTAATTTCACCTTGTTCCAGGACAATTAGAGCAGGATGCCTCACCCTGCCCCGTCTAAGCGCAAATCTCCCTGGAAAGAGCCGTATTTCCACGCCCCCGCCCCCTTTCCAGGCCCGAGGACGGCCGCCCTCACGCCCTGGCTCCCCGTGAGGGCTTTGTGCCGGGCACGCTCACAGCGTATCAGAGTACGGCAATGCAGTCGATATACCCCAAATCCTTCACTCTGCCCTCTGGTGACACCACGTAAATTCATTTTAAAGTGTACGGAACCCAGAAGACAATTTGTTTTTCGAGACATACCAGACACTGTTTTTTTTCTCATCTCACATGTCCCACTACCTAGTTGTGAGTGGACGAGAATTTTGCCCCAAGTTTGTGTTATTTTTCCGCAGATATTTGTTGTTTTGTTGTTTGGGTTTGTTTTGATTTGGTTTCAGGGTTTTTTTGCATAAATTAGATTTTTCTACTTGACTTTGTTTAAACCATGACAATACTGTTCGATTTTATGGCCGGTTAAAATGCACACAACACTAAGGAGAAGGTGATTTGAGTTTTGGGCTGTACACAGTCCAACTTTGCTGGAACACATGTGGTAAAGAAAATGCTTCGTAACAAAATCAACATTTCCAAAGCACTCAAGTTATAAAAGACAGATTTTTAATGGGTTACCTGAAAGAACATTATTAAAAGGATAAGCAGAATGATAATGATGTTCAGAACTGTACTCTTACTCTGTCCAAATAATTTATCATCAAAAACTTTGTTTTCTTGGCTAGGGAGCATCATCAGCACAGAATCCCAAAGGAATATTCTCAGGAAGGCTTGTTCCAGTAATGCCAGAAACCTGAAGTGACACCGACCCTCTGGGATGGTCCCTGTGCCTGTGTATTGGTGGATCTCCTTTCCAATCCATGATCAATTTAGTCATCATTAACCTCAGCAGGCAACAGTGGTCCCACTCATGGATCAGAATCCTGGGGTTTATGTATCACAAATGGATCTCTACAGATTTATTACAAGAAAAATCCCCAAGTAACACACACAAGGCTTCATCTAGGGAGCAGTGAGTTGCTTGAGAATCTATCTTCCCCATAGGTCTTGGCTGCTTTGAGTATTCCTGAATGCCTAGTGGAAATACACAACTGCAATATATGATCTGTTCAGGAAGATCTGCCAGTGAATTTCAATTAAATTAACCTTTTATTTACACAAATACCTGGTTGGACCTTTGTCCCAAACTGAGACAACCTTCAACCGTGGAACCTTATGCATCTTATGTAGAGAACTCAATCCTGCTCTCCCACTGATTTCAAGATGAAAAGAGCCAGATGACACAAGCAGAGCATGTTAAATAAAATTGGATTATTTAAAGATCAGATATTACAGAATGGTTTGTCGAACTCTGCTTTGCAATATTCATAGAAAACACTAAGAGAATTAAAACTGAAAGTATTATATCCAGCAATTTTTTAAACAGCACTACATAATGAAACACCATAACATTTTAAAGTTTCATTCCGAACGGTTTCAAAATTGTGTGCTGTTGTTACTTATGTAGTAACCATAGTGTCAGCTTATGACTTCACCAGCTCAGTAGTTCTCTGCCAAACTTAACATTCATTAGTATAATTATCAACATATCATTAATAAATCAATGCTGCATGGAAGAAGGCCTAGACACAGGAGGAAGAAAGGGGATACAAAGTCATACCAGTCAGGCAAGGCATAAGAGAAGAAGTATAATGTGAAAATGAGTGCTATATTGAAAAGGTATGCAGGAACTTATTTATCAAGGGTTTATATTTAACATGGAATGTGAGGTGAAGTCATCTAACAACTGGCTGTTAGGATAATTAATTTTGCTTGATCAAACTTGAAAGAGGCAAAAAAAAATGGGATGAAGAACATGAGAAATAAAGAAATTTCCAGCAATTATTTCATTTCCTGGACAATAGAGAATAGAACGGATCTGCAGAAATACATATCCTAAAGAAAACAAAACACAAATTTGAAGGCAGTATAGGAAACCTTTTTACTTATTTTCTTCTCTGTGCTAAAATTCAAATATAAATGTACAAAGAAGTTGTATATTTTTTACTCAAGACTGTATTTCACCTGGATGAACATGCAACAGCATGAACTTCCAGAGTGTCTTCCAGTAATATCCACAGCAAATACTTATGCATATTTCATGTTACACATAAATCACACTTTATGGAAAGATAATACAGTCACTGTGGAATGGATTGCCTTTATCCTCTCTGAAATCCTGTGATTTACTTGGCAAAACCTACAATATTAATTTGAAACAATGATACCTGGAAATGTAATATTTTCCAAAGTACAAGTCAGAAAGCATTCCTCTGCAGAAGTATTTAAATAGATGATCTGGATCTCCTAGACAGGACATAATTTGGACTTTCACTGGTAACAGGAGACTTATTCCTGCCAAGGACACAGCTGGAAGCTAAGAAACGACCAGAGCAGAGGGCTGAAGTCTATAGACAAAGGAAAACAAATTAGTACATATTGGCTCCAGCAGCTGCTGGAAATCGTGATGTTTGTGACTCAGCACAGCACTCCAATCTTCAAAATACACTTGGCAGTCTAAATAGATCAGCATACTAAGCAAACCTTCATCATCCCTCTAATGGTTTTCACCAGGAATTCTGAGTTTTAATTGTGCAAATGTATACTTAAAAAGAAAAGAAATTCCTTTTTGAGAATGAAACAAGTTAACTTTAAAGTCTTCAGATGTCATCTCAATCTGCATCCAACTTTACTGTAAATATGTGCTTTAGATCATGTGCCCATTTTTTAACCACAATCTATACTTGATAGTCAAACATACCAACCAAATGCTGTTTCAATAAATGCCTTTTCTTTCTCAGCAGATGTTATTACTAAATTTAACCCAAATTCAATTAATTTATACTTAAAACTGACAGTATCATTGTTAACTTGAGATATTTCATACAACAGTAATGTGACATTTATTTATTATTTTGGAATCCATCAAATCCTATTTTTAGGAAGTAATATTTGCAGTTATATCAGTATATGTTGCATTGGTAGAGTTTGCCTGTTTGTTTGCTTTAAAGTTTCTTATGTGCAAACTTATCCTTGTATCCTTGTACCTCTGCTGTAATTTGAACATAGTACGCCAAAGAAAACACTAACTTTGTATTTTCACTTTAAGTTATTTTACAATTAGACAATGAAACCACAAATCCTTACAGAAAATACAATTGGTGTTTTTTTAGTTCTATTAATATGATCACTAACCAAGAGTATTTGCACAAAGATAGTACTAGTAAATAGTAAACCACTATGCAACAACTTGAATATTTGTGTTCTGTGGCAAGACGAAAAATCTGTTTATTTTTAAAGTCATATTGGCACTAACAACAGTTTAAAGAGGAACTTTCTGTCTGAAACTTCAGTGACAATGTCAATGCTGCACAGAATGGGGTTGGTCCATCACCAGTTTTGGTTATATGGCTATAATGATTCAGGGATTATATTCAACTCAGTCTCAACTGCTCTTCTGATAAGATGCCATCCTTACTGATCTGACAAATTCAATGTGAAAGGAAAATGTCAATAACTCTTAGGATTAAAAATGGGTAACAACCAGATACACTTCCAAACTTTATATATTAATATTTCCACATTCTAGAAGTTATGGTCTCATAAGAGTTTCCCATATAACTAAAAAAAGCCATACTGAGATGGTATTTAATGCTGAGCTTGACTTAATGTGTTATACAAGTGATTCAGAGATGGTGAAGATGTCCAAGTGAGAAAATGGGAACAGTCCTCCTATTTAGCTGCATCTACAAGACTCCATTTTATTGTTCCATTCATTATAATTTTTCTGTATCTCTTTAATATGATCAAACCAGGCATCTGGAGGGAAAATTCCATTACACATGGACTACAAGAAGCGGACTGTTCTTCAGCCTTTCACCTTTTTTTGTGTCAAGCTCTCAGAACCTCAAGAGAACACTTGTCCTCAAACATATTTGCTATGTTCTTCCAAGTTATTAACTATTGTATTTAGACTGTTGCTTCTTAATTCAGCATCAGTCTTTTTGTGATCATTTTGGACTAAATAAAATGAGTTTACAATAAATATATCTATAGAAGAAAATATTGAAACACTTTCTAATTGAACTATTGTGAATGAGATCTACCAGAAGTATTAAAAGAACTAATCACTGGGATTCATTTTTGAAAATAATTAATACAGCTGCCTACAAATATCAAAATGGTAACAGAGAAAAACCAGGAATACAGTCCTGAAAGACACACTGCTCCTCTCCTGTTGGATTTTACAGTGCTTATGGATAATAAACGATAACTACTGAGACACTGTGTTGCACATGATCTGGAAGAAAAATAAAAGAAAATATTCCTTTCATGGAGAGATTTATCTCTTCCTCCCATGTTAATTGGGTCTGTAGGACTTCCTACACTGTTTTTTGTTACTTTCGCGCGAACCAAGGTGCCAGAAAAGGGACACAAAGGACAGAAGTGAATTTCTTTCCATCATCCCTGCAAAAAAAAATGTTTATGGACTCCTATCTTTGATTTATAAATCCTTTCAGCTTCTGTAGTCTCAGCTTTTTCCAAAAAGCTTCATGTGTTAGATCTCCTTAGAGATGCTTCCTGCTCTGGACATCTCCCATTTTCTGAATTATGCCACATTCACATCAACCAACCAAGCAGTGATGGGTAATAAAGCTCCATTGTTCTGCTTGTTGCAGAAGCATTCCTGATCAAGAAATCAATTAAATGTACACTTACCCTGTAGGTTTTTGCTATCAATGATTCTATTCACAAGCTAAGTACACAATGAGTTGCTTCACTGAACACTACTCACCATCAAAAAAGATTAACCCCCAAAATGTCTGCTACAAGTGACAAGTTTCAGAACAAGTTATTTTTAAATGTAAACTGCCTCCTTAAAGGAACATTTACATAATCTCATGGTTTTCTTACATTAAGGGCATAAACTGCACTCACACTCTCAGCTAGTGCCTCACCTGTGCAGGAAGTATCATTTAATAAATAAAGAAATAAAGCTGCTTATGTGAGTCAAAAAAGTCTGTCTTAAGAACATAATTCTGAACATTTCTCAACTATCCACATTCAATACCTTAAAATAACATGTTGACCTGTTTTTCAATTATAAAACTCTGCTCACATGTATTCCTAGAATTACAAAATGGTTTCAGGTTTTTAAAAAATTAAATAATCATAAGAAAATGCATTTCTTCTGTATTTAGCTCAAATAAAAAGGATGAGTTTTTGGTCACATAAAACCCCACAAATGCTACAAAGGCATATAAAGTCTGTCACAATTCTTCCTTAACATTTTCCTGGCATTTTTAAAAAATATGTGTGGGATAATAACAATAATATTGATGGTGTTACTACAGACATAAAATTTCTTCTTTTTCTCTTAAAAGAAAACCAAAACTAGCAAACACCATCAAATTCAACACATTATACAGAAATAGCAACAGCGCTAAAATTAGCACTTAATGAAATCTGAAAGACTTAAAAAGACTTAAGTCTCTTCCAATTTTGTTTTTCATAATTGTGTTGCACAAAATAAACTGGTGTAAGAGATTAGGGGGAGGGGAAGAATCAGAGACTCTTTGGCTGACTGGATGCGTTACATTAATTTCTTAATATGTGAAGGAGTGGATTACCCCTCTAACAGCAATGGGAAATTAGTTTCTTTATTTCTTCATTAAGACTGTGGGAGGGAAATTAATTTTCTACTCTGGTTTTCAAAATTAATTGAATATATCTTTATTAAAGTGATAAATATATACACATACTTTTTGGTTGAAAGAATTCTCTAAATTAATCCTAAACAGACATTTTCGTAGCAGTTTGGTAGCACGTGGTTATTTTTTTGTTTGTTTCATTTTGTGATGTTATAAAAAACCCTGAAAAAACAGATCAACCAATGAAATAAAAATGTTTATAGAAAAAAAGCATCTGAAAAGAGTCTTTATAGAGTTATTTTCGTAGCATTAAATAGCATATTGTTTAATCTTCCTTGCTTCCTACTCTGTATTATTTTTGTACCTATGTTCTTGCAGGTTTCACCATGCACTTCAGCGTCTATGCTTTCATGTATATAGATATATGGATAAAAATTTTTTTTGATTGCTCTTACAAGAAACCACAGTTTTTAAAAGCATCACCCATCTAGCTTGAAGTTGAGGCAAAGTACCTTGAGGTGCCTATGTATTTTCTTGTGTGTATTGGCTCTTGGCAGAATTTACAGAGCATCCAAAATTTGGTCACTTTACTTCCTATGCCCTCACAGTGTTTATATCTGTTTGTATTGTAAATGTATTCCATGTGGTGTACTTACACCATGGCATCTACATCTTTTATTTCTATTCTTCAGTACTCTTTTATGCAAAGTCAGCCACCTCAAAGTGACCTTATGCCAGTAGTATTTTTATTTAACCTTCCCTTGCATGACTGGTATAATCATTTTTGTAACGCCTTTCTTACACAAAAGAAGTAAACAATAAGCGTTTTTCTAGAGAACCTGGACACTTCAGCATTGGAAAAAAAACCCTACTGATAGCAATAGTGATTCCACCACAGCAGAATCCAAGAGCTTATAAAGTCAAATTTGCCAGTCCTTTAAAACCATCACATCCTTTATGTATTCTTGGCCTAGAAGCTCAAAAGAGTAAGAAGATTCATAACAGATCCATAACAGAATCCTACAACTTAATTTTCCTTGTGTGCCTCAAATACATTAAACAGAGAACAGAATTTCTCATCCCTTGTTCAATGACAGTTAAAAGTCCATCCTATTTCATGGGGCCTCTGTCTCCCTACACAAATTAATAAAGATTTCCCAAACCATATAAATAGAGACACAGGTTATTTAAATTTCCTTTTTTTTTTTAAACTCAAATGGACGACTTTTCAATTTCTATCATCTTTCACATGACTTACTGTATTATTCTTTTCTTAGAGAAAAATCTAAGATATAAATCAGAAGACCTTTATTTCAAAAATTGCCCTGCCGTTACTATAGACCCAAACTCATGGTAAGAGAAGAAAAAGTAGGATACAGTAAGTCATTAAACAATGGGGGGAAATTCAGCTGATCTCCTTACTAGAAGTTCATAGGAACCTCTTGTTTGTTTAGTAAAACAAACAACATCTTAATTATGGACACAAAGAGTATACGGATTAAATACACAAGATTTACATTGAACAAAAGCAAGATTGTCCTAAAAACCTTCACACACCGTGATTCAACCCACTTGTTTAATCCATTTCACTGGAATGCCAATCATAAAGTTGCAAAATGCACCTGAGAAAAAGAGGCAGAACAAGTTATTCACTTGTTTACATAATTTACTGCTTGATCATTAGCTTGTTAAGAAAAGAATTTGAGTGAGTCCACAGAGCATCTTCATTAATACATTAATCATAATTTACAAAGACATACATCTTTGTCCAGAAAAACAATTTAATATTAATGCATAGAGATGTCAAAAAAAGTTTCAACTCTAGCTCCTCTTTAGGGGAGAACAAAGAAGCAGAACAAAAGGAAGCCTGGATAAAAATTAAGTAGCAGACAAGATCTCAGCTACCTGAGGAAATGAGTCCATGGTGAACTAATGAAAGAAAGCATCACTAAAATCCCTGTTCCTTAGAGAAGAAAATCTATGGTCCACACCACAATTAAAATGGCCCCTTCTGTCATGGAAATGTGAAAGATTGGAGCCTCTTCCAATTGTTTATTGCTGTTTTAATTGCTTCATGCATTGTGGAGGAGGCTGTTGAAGGCCCTGCAATCTTCCATGTTGCACAAACTCCTTTTGTCACAGTCTTCGCAAAACCCACCACATTAAGTCCCTTCTCCCAAGACATCTTTTTAAATTTAAAAAAAAACCTGCTCCCCAAGATCCAGAAGCAAGAAAACTCCAGAAGACTTTTCATATCCAGATAAAAAAGAAAAAAAAGGAAATAAAAACTTTATAGAAAGCAGCCTCAAGCCATCTTGAGCCAGGGCTCAGTAACCTTCTCCAATACACACCAATAGCTTTGCATGAATGTGACATGAGACTCTCCTAAAGCACGAGTCAATTAATTGCTTGCTTACCTGCCCAGAGTAATACAGATTATGTTCCCAAGAAGGAATGCTCACTAAGCATTAGAGTTTGCCATCCACTGTGAAATATTTTGCCTTTGATAGAAATGTCAGGAATTGTATACACACCTGAGATGCAGTCACTAAAACTATTCTGTTGGAAACAACAGGAGATCCATAAAGCAAAAAGAGACAGAATTTGTACCATGACTCCTTGCTGGAACACTCTTTTTAGAGAGACTGCTTCACTAAATTTTCTGCATATTTTCTTAAGCAGAGAGACTATTTAGGCAGCTTGTCATCACTGATCTTAACAACATTTTTCAGAAAAATTTCTTTCTAGTCTACAAGTGTTTTTAGAACCAGCTTTTATACCACAGCAAAGAATGACTGCGTCCTCAAAAGAGCAGTGTTGGCTTTGCCTCACATGTGTGGCATTCTCTCATTTGGACTAAAACCCCCAAAACTTTCATTTGATTACTTCTTCAAAATCAGTAATGTTCACTTTGCTCTTTATATGGGTGTAATGTCCTTGGCAGAAACTGTTATCAATATATATAATTTTTATATCTTTTTTAATATATATTATTTATATATATTATTTTTATATTTTATATATTTTTATATATAAAATATGTATATATGTATATGCTTATATAATTTATATATATAATTTATCTATTTATATTTATTATACATATTTATATGATCAATATAAAAAGAACAGCACAATATGCAGGAAAAAAATACAGGTTAAAACATGAAAAACAGTAAAAATGTGATCTGTTATCAACCCTAATAACCATTACATCTGCTTAGATAAAAGCACCTCTCTCAGTTAAAGTTGGCTTCTACTCACCACTGCAAATAAGTTGAATTTTTAAGATTACGTGTCTAAAGAAAACTTAAAAATCCCTTTCTCACCTAAAGTCTTCAAGCAACGTTCCCGCAATCACAAACAAGTTCCTTGTGGATCAACCAAATACATACCAAATAGAAACTGCCTGTATCACAGCAACAGACACAAAGTTTACAGATATATCTCCACAGCTACCAAAATAAGTGCCAAGCATAATAGAAACATCAATATCTTTTGCATTAGTGCACATCAGAATCCTGCATCGCTGCTGCAGCTGAGCAGGATTAAAACACAGCCAAAGCTGTCGGTCTGATTCTACACAACTTCACCTACAAACAACTCACAAGCTCGAATTCATTAGAAAATGAAACCTTTCCGAGACAGAGCTTTGTCTTCTCTGCTTTGATAACAGATCCTCAGCAGGAACATTACGAATTCTAAATGACAGAATCGCAGGACAAAGCTGAGAGGCCACCACAGAGCTCCCTCTAGTGCGAGCCAGGAAAGGCATTTGGTTAAGTCCAAGACCTCAGCTCTACAGAGAAATGGGTTACTGAGGCAAATAAGGGAATGCAACAGAAATAGCAAAGAAGTTAAGTAGAAACCCCAGACCTCAGAAAGTTGAGATAAAGTGGAAACATCAGGGCTTGGGCTCTGCTAGGAGACAGTATCACAGAATCAGAGGATGGCTGAGGCTGGGAGGAGGTCAGTCACTGAGTCCACCATCTCATCCCCAAGCAGCGACGCTACTGCCAGCTTTGCATATCTCCATGAACAGAGACTGCACAGCCTCTCTGGGAAATCTGTACCAGTGCCCACTCACCTCCTCAGCAAAAGAAAAAAGTTTCCTTTCGTTCAGAAGGAACCTCCTGTGTTTCAGTTTGTTCCAGTTGCCCCTGGTCCTGTCACTGGGCACCACCGCAGAGAGCCTGGCTCCAGCTCCTTTACATCCTCGCCTCATCGACGAGACTGTCCCACCCCTTGAGGCGAAGAGCTTTTGTCCTTGCCCAGTGGCCTTAAATACCAAGCCCAAACAGGCTCGTTTCACTAATCAAAACAGCTCACCAAAGCACAACAAAACTGTACCAAGAAAAGCCAGAAGCAGGTCTTCATCATGCTTCGTCACGTGGTTTTTTTTACCCTATGTAAATATGGGAGCACACAGTTTCAAATGAACCAACTTATGCTGACAGTTTTCCAGAAACCATTTTGTGGGATGCTCACATCAGGACATGGATGTAGAAGTCTCACGACTTACTAGTCTTTCCCATGGCAAAAAGGTTTGGTCTTACTAAACTTGCTGCATCTAAAAAAATTTTGAGCAACTGACAGTGAAGAATTGTAATCCCCTTAGATGAGCAGCATTCTCAGTGCCTGCAGTGGGAGCTGACAGCCCTGGGCCCATTACTGAAATCAGAGTGGGTGTTTGTGTCCCCTTCAGCACTGGTGACATTTCTATTTCCTCTCAAATAAATACAAAGGCAACTGTATGAGAAGCTAAGCCCTGCAAGGTTTTTACTGACCATCTGTAAGCATTTTTAGTTGAATAACTTTGCCATAAAGGTTAGAATATTATGACAGCAGCAAAGTTTATTAATTGCATGCAATTACTTTTTTTATTTATGCATTAATACAAGTGTCTATGATTATTTCTGACCAATACAAATTATCTCACAGCCTAGTGGTTAATAACCAAATATTTAGATTTTGTGTAGGCTTTCTTAAAATATTTTTGAAAAATCATGCCTCATTCGGAAAATTAACAACTGACATGGATCCTTCAACCCGTCCCTAAAATCCTAGTTATTTTGCTACTAAAGCCCTATTTTTTTTCATGTTTCTTGCTTTTCTCCCTACATTGCCATAGGATATTTGTGTCAGAATATTTTTTCAATTGGAAAAATCATTAACAGTCTTCTGAAGGAGAAAAGCAACAACTTCAGCAGAAGTTAACCAGCAAAATTCAATTTTTTAATTGTAAAGAATCTCACGATAAACACTTTAAAGAGTCCACCATGTCTTATGGGGATGAAGCAACAGCCTTAGCTAAAAATGAAGTGTTGTGTGTATCTGAAATTGAGGCACATGTAAAATACTACTATAACATCATTAAAATAGTAATGTTGATTCCAAGTAAAGATTTACTTGATGATATGTTTGTTGACCAACATAACTTATTATGTATTTTATTAGACCAATCCATGGAACTGAAAAGCCAGGCATTTCTATAGGAAGGTGTAAGGGACACCAGGGAGTACCGAAAAAAGAAACTGTCTTTTTCAGATATGGCCCGGTCTAGAAAAACCCTTCCCTATGTATGTACTGTGTGGAATGCGATACCAGGTTTCTCCAAGATATTGATATGGTTCACTTGCTTGTTGACATGTTTATTGCTGAATATGATAGTCAAAGCCCTTTGATGTTAACTGTACAAAACCAGTAATTAAAATCCGTTACATTCAATTACTTCTAGTAAAAAAAACATTACTCCTAAATCAAGCTACCTGGTCAGAAATTTAGTTAACAAACATAAGCACTTCAAATAGCTTTGTATAAAGGACAAATCTATACCATATGATTCAGGACATCAAATAAACCATTGCAAAGAACAGACCAGATGTACACAGCTCCAAATAAACTTGATGAGAGGGGTCATTCTCAATTACACATTTATGTAATTTCATTATCAGATCAACTAATAAATACTTCATGAGAAACTGAACAGTAAGAAATTTATTAC
Organism: Corvus moneduloides; assembly: GCF_009650955.1. Lineage (NCBI taxonomy): Eukaryota > Metazoa > Chordata > Aves > Passeriformes > Corvidae > Corvus > Corvus moneduloides. Next base: position 56,224,815 of record NC_045481.1, on the reverse strand, counting down.
TTGAATTATGGTAGGACATATTTGCATATTGGGGTGAGATAGAGGGTGTTACTTTTCATAACTCTGTATCCAACAGTCAAAAGAAAATCCTCAACCTGATTTGATTAGGACATATTTCACAAGGAATTAGATGCATTCCTGATCCAAAGTCCTCCAAATCAAAAATCAGTAAAGCATATTATTCTTTACTATACTGAAATGAATACCTGAATAGTAAAAATGAATACACCACTATTTATTTGCATCAAAATAATCAGTATATTCAAAATCAAATAATCAGTGCATGAACATCTTAGATTGGTATCATCTTCCTTTTGTGAGGGGATACACAGTTCTGGTTCAATTCAACAGCACCATATTTAATTTCTCCAATGATATTTTACTAAACATGACAGCAACAAGTGAAGTTCTAAAATACAGGTAAATAAGTGTACTAGCTAGTATGGTCAATAATTTAGAGATACATTTATAAATATGAATTATATATTCACCCAATGTTAAAAGCAAGTGATATAAATTCATTTCCTATTTCCCAACTCTCAGAATATTTTTAATTATGTATCTACAATACTGTATACTGATATTTATCTGAAAAGGTTGATGAAAGTAACATCTTAATTGATGGTTCCATCCTTCTGAGCATCTTCATCACACAGCTTGTTAATCAAAGCTATTTTACCTGAAAAAATACTTCACAAGTAGGAAAGTTACATGCAAAAGGTACTTACTGCTCTGCCATGATAAAAACTGCATATACATGGGAAATATTCTATTTATCCTAAGCACTTGCTGCACCCTTTTTTACTGATCTTTACCTTTTCTATGATCTGCATAAGAAACCAGAACTCATCCATTTACCTGTAGAGCCTCCCTGAGTGGAGATTTCACTGCCAGGCGTCAAGATCACAGAGCTGGAAACACAGACTGAGCTCAGAGGGACACACAGGAGAAAGTTGCAGCCTATTCCAAAGCAAAAGACTATGCTGTGCTGTTTTCCTAATGTATAACAACTGAATACTTCCTTGTTACGTCTCAGGAATAAATAAGCTATACTGTTTATGTTTCGTGTCACAAGGTTTTGAAAAACCTCCACCACACCTGCATGAGCACTCGTGCACACGGAGACAAAAGACACAAATTTTTTGCTGAAAGCTGCACAGTCAGAAACATTTGGGTAACCATTGGTGAGTGTTAAAGCTCTGAGGGCCTCTCCCACCAGAATTCTATTGCATTGCTCCTCCATCTTTAGAGCAGGGATGAGTTCCAGTGGAGAGTTTGGAAGGGGCTGATCCATTAGTCTCAGTCCACACCTGGACCCTTCTCTTCTGATATGGGCAGGGCCAGGGGATAGAGTCACATCCACTCCCCAGAAGGCATACATAAGCCATTCCAAAATTCTTTTTCCCTCTCTATTAACAGTGATACACAATGCTGGCATAACACGATGGAGATTACCTGCTACTTGTACAGCAGAGTTTCCTCATACAAAGTTGTTGTTATGACACATAAGAAGTTCTCACATTGGCATGCAGGTATTTTATTTACACTTAAATGCACCACAGAGTCCTTGTACATTCATGCCCTTGCACTGGAGCTGTCAGCAGCTATTTCACAGCTGACACCACCCTCTCTGAGACAGTCAGGTAGGAGCTCAGGGTGAGGGTTGAGTAGAGGGGCATGGGACAAAGCTGTTAGGTCCTCTACAAAGTAATGGCAGTTTCTCCTGTATGCTAACATGTAACAGCTAAGTGTTCTTGTCTCCTTAGTATTAACTAGATAATAAACAATCTATAATGTTTTTTCTAAAGTATTGTTATCTCAGTTCTCCACTGTGTTATAAGCACATATACAATCAAAATACAGAATATTCTGTTGAGATCGCCACCAGCTAAAAACCATTAGAGCCATCCCAGCTTGTAAGTTACATATTCATCAAGTACTTCTTAACTGCAGTGTATTGATGTCATAAATATTTAACCACAGTCATCATTCCTCCAAACAATTGTCCTTATTTCACACATCAGAAGTTTCTGGTTTTCTCCAGGGAATTTCTGATCACTTCCACTAGTGTTATCCAATACCCCCTCATTCTATTCTTTCCTGCTTCTGTATATACAAGTCACTCCAGCACTTAAATAAAGAATACAATCCAGAGCCACTACTGGAGACATGCAAACACAGACACAAATCACTGTCAGTCCCTGGATTTCCTGGTAGCAAAATCATTCCACTCACGTGTCTCGAGAATTTCTTTGGTGTGCAGCTTTTAACCCAACCCAGCCTATCCCAAAATTTTTCACATAGTTAATGTTCCCAGCACGCAGTATTAAACAAATCCTTACAGCAAATGTGAAGTACTTAATTGCTTCTATCTTGTCCTTTGGAGAAGCCAAAAGAGCCCCAGATCCATGTGCTCAGTCTGGCCTCCATACAGGGCTGCTCCTCTGCTCTGGGAAGGAGAGTGATGGGAGCCCCTGAAATAGGTGTGTGCTGGTGCAGATCAGCCTCATGGATTTCAGGGAACCATTTCTGCCACTTTCTAGTCTGTAAGGTTAAGGTTTACCATCACTGACCAAAACCAACCAAACAAAAAAATCTCAAACAGTAAAACCCACAAACAAACCAAAAACCCGAAACAAAACCAAAAAAAAAAAAAAAAAAAAATCAAAAAATTGTTTTCACGTGTGTAAAACTACTGCTGGTCCTTTCCCCGCCGTGATTAGCTGCCTGGCTCGGAACGCTTGGTGGAGGCAAGGCTCTCTAATAGTTAGGTAAGTGACTATTGCTTTGTTCTGAAGAGCTCCAGTAAAAACTGTTGCTCACATCCCAGAAACGGTCACACCAAAACTTGACCAACAGCTCTCATGACAATCAAATTCTCTTGGCCAGGATAAGGAATAGCTGAGATGGCTCATGAGAAAGGAAAATACATTTATTCTATGTTACATAGTTAGAAAAGATAGCTCTGTTAGGTAAGAGAGCGATAGCTCTGTTAGGTAAGCGCTTGGTTACCCGGCCAGGGAGGCACACCCTGCCCCGGCTCCTGCTCAGCCGGCAGCCTGCCATCAGCACACCCTGCGCTTTCCTCGGGGGGAGCAAAACCCAAAGCAGGTTCTCAGCACCGCGATTAAACCAAGGCACAAAAAGTCAGGTTTAACAGTAGAAGGAGAAAGGACCTGCTGCCTACGCTGCACCGGGCGAGGGCCGAGACGCCAGGCAGGTGTCTGGAAACAAAGCCCAGGGGGAGTGCCCGAGCGAGAGCCCCGGCCCCGCCATCCCAGCCGCCTCTCCGGCAGCCCCGGCACTGCCCACAACCCCTCTTTCCCCAGACTCCAGGGGCGTTTCTGCCCCCGCCCCAAGGCCGCCCCAGCCGGGGCTCGGGCAGCGCGGGCGGGGCGGGGCCGGCCCGGGTGCAGCCCCGTGAGTACGCCGCGCCCTTCCGGCAGCGCCGCCGCTCCTGCGCCGCTCGGAGAGGCTGTCCCACCGCCCGCTCCGCTCGGATCCCGCCGTACAGCCCGGGAGAGGCTGTCCCACCGCCCGCTCCGCTCGGATCCCGCCGTACAGCCCGGGAGAGGCTGTCCCACCGCCCGCTCCGCTCGGATCCCGCCGTACAGCCCGGGAGAGGCTGCTCCGTGAGCCGTTCCGCCCGGTCCCGCCGGGACAGGTAGGGCAGCGCTGGGAAGCGGGACGAGGTGCTCTTTCTCCCCGCCGCGCCGGCCGCGGGCGCTCCCCGGGACCTCCTCCTGCTCCCCGGAGCTGCCCGGGTCGGGGCGGCTGCGGCAGCGGGGGTGGCAGAGGCTGTGCCCTGGCCACGGGCCAGCCCGGGGAGCGGTGCGGCAGCCCTGGGAGCGCCCGGCCGTGCCCCCGAGTGGCTGTCGCACGTCCCTGCCTCGGGCGGTGATCGTGTTTTCACCTGGGTCGGGTGGCTCCGTGCAGAGTTGCGGATTTGTTCCATACTCCTGACAAAACGGGCTTCGTACCTGTTCCCGTGGGGAAGCTTTTATTACCTGCTCCGGCAGCAAAGGCTCTGCAGTTTCAGGGCGTTCCTGAGGCACCCTGCGGGGGCTCTTTCCCTGTCAATTCGCCAGCGAACGGGGCTGCCGCTCTGTTTGGCCGGGAGAGGAGAGCAGGAGGTGGCGAGAGCGGCCCCGGTGACATGTGCGGAGGTTACACAACGAGAACTCCGCAAGAGACAGGCAGGACCAGTTTGGATCGGTGTCTTTCTTCAGGGGACCCATTAGTCTCGAGTGCGTGTAGGTGCTTGCGCTGGATGACTTCATTGACAGGATTCACTCAGGGTTCATCGCTGACACTTCAGAAGATTGCGCTGTCATTCTTTGTTAACTCACGTTAGTTTCTGTCTGACAGACCCCGGCCATGTTCGCGTTTCTGGTAGTGCTGTGTCAACTGCATGTGGTGATGTTCGCGTTTCCTCACTGCCCTGGGAGATTAAATACCTTGAAGCAACCTGAATGGAAAGATGGTAATTTAGTTTTAATATGACTTTGTGCTTTCCAAAATGGTTTCTAACTTCGCTTTGCTGGCTTCTTTAATTGTTTAGTTGTTGCTGTTGTTGTTGTTCTGGGGGTGGGTTTTTTGGTGGTTTTGTTGTATTTTTTTTTTTAACTTAATTAAAAAATTAAGTTGTTTTATGCTTAATTTCAGACTATTTTAATATATTTTGCTGAAATGATTGATAATTTACTTAGGTGGTAATATCAAGTATTTATCACCTCTAGTAATAAATGCAGATTGGGACAGCTGAACTTTTTCCAGGCCTCTGGGATTATTGTGGTTGATACAACCAGAATCCTTTAAGTAACATCAAAATTCAAAAAGTTTGAAATCTGTGTTAAGACAGTATTGTTTTGGTACTACTTGAGCACATCACAGTTGTATTTGTATATCTGAAATTGCTTTGTATTTGAAAGGGTTTATTTGGTTGTTTTTTGAAATTGTCATTTTCTCTTAGTAGCAGACCCCCTTATAACACGTGGAAAGATAAGCATAGTGCTGCTTTTGCAGTTCTTCACTTTGGAGGGAGAGAAGTGGAGAGGAACTCACGTGAAAACAAAAAACTTCCCCAGGACTCAAGCACTACAAAGCAAAGCCATGTGATGCTTAACATTTTAAGCATCAAGGCTTCAAAAAGGAATTTCTAACTTAGCTGTCCAGTCTTCTCGATGGACAAAGAGTGCTGAAATCTAAGACAGACTTTAAAAAGTCATCCCATTGAGCACGAGGCTCCTTAAGGGCAGTATGTGGAGTAGAAATCATGGCTAGCAGAAAAATGCTTGAGACAGATGATTTGTTAAAATCTGTATTGCCCTGGGCATAAAACATCAGGCTGCTTCCTTCCTGTGAGAACTCTCTCCTGACAATAGGCCCAGATCACTCCTCCTTTAAAGACAGAGTTGGAAAGAGAAGGGCCAAACCCTTTATCCAATAATTTAGCAAGTAAAACAGTTGCCAAAGGTATGAGGTACCTGCCTTGAGAGGTCCCCCTTCAGCATTTTCTGAACATCTTTTACCAGCAGAGCTACTTTACTGAGCATATTGTGGGGTTGTATTTTTAATTAAATGCTGGGCATCCTAAAACTGCATGGATCGTTTTATGAAACCAAGCACTGAAGAACTGCATCCATGTCTCTCACATTTAGAAGACAATTCAAATCCATCTGTTTCATTCTTCAAATACTGTCTTAATAACTGGGTTGTAAACAAGTTGGAGATGGAGATATGGAGATACGTGACAAAGTGAAAAAAGTGCAGATAAATGGATAAAAAAATCTTGAAAAGAAAAAAGGGTCCATGTATCCCTGGGAATTGAGGGTTCTAGGTTCCAGGCGACTTACCTATACATTCCATTTTAAATAAAATGCATCCGTTCTCTAAGTTAATTCAGAAGGACAGCTAATACTACTTGCATGGTAAAGAGTGAAACACTGCTGAGCAAAAGTGAAACACTGCTGAGCAAAACTGAAGATCTCTGCTTCAGAAGAACAAAGTTACTTTTGTAATTTGCACTGAACCAAGAATATTGATAATATTTTTTTTTCCATGTGGTTCTTTTCCTTTCCACTTGTGGGTTTGAGGGAGTTTTGATTTTTGTTTGGGGGTTTGGTTTTTTGGGGTTTTTTTGTTAAGTCCTTTTCTCTGGTTCTTTGTATATATAGTATAAATATTTTAAGTTTAGATTTTCTTGCAATTGCTTTAGAATGACAAAGACAAATGCATGTGCACATGTGTAGCTGCTTCAGTATACACTGTAACAGTATGTAAATTATATAAATATGTGCTGTAATATTCTTTAAGTATACTATAATATTAAAGACATAAACAACCAATATGTAAGTTATGCTACAGTTTTCAGAGAGCAAAGTGTTACAAGATCTAACAGTAACTATTAGGGTGAAAATTCCTGAGCAATGTGATAATCTTGCCAAACAGGCTAACAAGAACACAAAGCTAATTTGTAGCTGAATAACTTTATCCTGAATCTCATGTCCTTTTTCAGCCATCCGGCTTGGTATGTAACAATGCTGTTTCTGCATTACACTTGGCAAAAATAATCCTCTAGCCATTTTGCCCAACCAAATAGCCTGCATTTCTTGGACACAGATTAGACTCTCACTGAAAATCAAGCCAGAAACCTAGTTTTGTCCTAAAACTATTTTTTTTTTTTTCTAATAAGAAACTGTAGCAAGAGCAGGCTAAAACTTGACTATGGAAAATGCCTAGTGAGGAAATACATTCCTGTATTCCAAAACCTTCTATAATTTCACTCACTGTTCTGGAATCTCACCTCACAACTTACTCCATGAGGCCTCATGGAGCACAAAAGAAGAGAATAATTAAATGTCTTCAGAAATGCCTGTTGTCAGTAAAATTCATATCATGGACAAATTTAAAACAAACTTGGTTATATGGCACCTTATATAAAGCTTGATGGCACTACTGTGAAAAGAGAACAATTGTAGGATGAATAGGGGTCTGCTGATGTGATTTAAAAACCAAATTGTGTAGATAAAATTTGGTACTCACAGATACCAGAATATTGATAAATGTATATTTGGTTTTTTCCTTCCCCCACCCTGGCCTCCTCCCTTGCCTCCTTCCCCTACTAGGGCAGGGTGTTGCTTACTTTGGATCTGACTGAATTCTGCTTTATGTGACTATTACTTTGTTCTGAAGAGCTCCAGTAAAAACTGTTGCTCACATCCCAGAAAGGGTCACACCAAAACTTGACCAACAGCTCTCATGACAATCAAATTCTCTTGGCCAGGATAAGGGATAGCTGAGATGGCTTATGAGAAAGGAAAATACATTTATTTTATGTTACATAGTTAGAAAAGATAGTAGTGAAGAAGACATTTTAGGAGGAGACTTTATATTTCTTTTTCTTGTATGTAGCTGAGAGATGCTAGGGAAAGAAATTATCCCAAGTACTCCTTTCAGATCTTTACCATTCTTTAAAAATACCAAATTTAGCCTTCCTAACTTCTTTTAAATCAACTCGATTTTTTTTTTTTTTTAGTGTTCACATCTGCAAGGGAGGCCAATTTATTCATTGGACGACATCTTCTGAACAATAGATTTGATTTTGAAGCATTCACAGCTGATAACCTAGAAAGGGAATGCTATGAAGAACTGTGCAATTATGAAGAAGCAAGAGAAATTTTTGAAGACCCTGATAAAACGGTAGACGTTCAAACTGAATTTAATATAGTGAGGGAGGTTATTGGCTAAATAACCTTATTTTTGTACACAAATTATTGTAACATAAATTATTGTACACAAATACTGTAACTCCTCTAACACAGCACTTAAAGATGACTACTTATTTTACTCCAAAATTAGATATCCCAATTACATGGAGTTCTTGCTTTAGATACACAGTGAATGCACTTGAATATGTACTATTGTCTTAAAGACTTTAGATTTGCAAACAAATAGAAATGAAGCTTCAGAAGTCCCACCTGTGGATATTCCTACATTTTCAGACTTCTGGATTTTTTAGAAATTTCTCAGCATCCAATTAAATGTGTTGCACATGCTATCTGTATTAATTGGCTGATTGCATCCTTGTGTCATGCCAAAGAAGCGTTTTGTAAGAGGCCAGTATGGAGCAAGTCTGCAGTTCAGCTATTGCTGAGTATTCCTATCACACCATATTCCAACTCCCTACCTAGACGTAGCTGAGAAGAAACCTGGTATATATTTTAAAAAAGAAACAAAAAGAAACCTTTCAGCCCAATAAAGGAATGTGAGGATGGTCTGAAGACTGGTTGCTGCGCATGCAGCAAGAATCTCTTTGTGACTCTAGGTGTGCACTGCACTAAGCTGCAGAAAGAGCAAGGCATACACTCCTATTCTGAAGGTGGAAAGGTTAATTTGCCATTGCTAACACTTTCCTAAGAAAAAGGTTAATTGTTAAATTGAAATCTTGCTGGAGTCTTTTGCTAGGTAGCAAAAGTGAAAATTATAGCTAAACACATTTAATGCCTGATGATCATACAACATAAAAGTTTTTCTCTTAAATGAATCCCATTATTTTTCCTAGCTGATATGAATTCATATGTTCATGCAGATGTCAGATTCTTAAGAACTTAACTTTGCCTCAAATACTCTTTTGTAGGGATTTACAAAAAATAATTGTGAGCATTTTTTTGGTGTCAGAATATACCCTAACTTCTACTGTAATCAGGCAGAAATATGAGGTAACACTGGATGGTTAAATACACTTTTCTCTTTTACCAACTGGCATCTGAGAAATTTTAATGCAAAGTTGTATAAGAAAAATATCATGGGATGAGCAAATACAAATCATTCACCAGGAGTTATTTCTGTTTATGCCATTGTCAAATTTTGCCCAAGGTACCATATTAAAAATAAGCCAGTAGGCCTGTCACTTATGTATCTCACATAAATCTGATTCTTTTTGGGTTTTGTAGATGGATTTTTGGAAAGACTATTCAACTAAAGGCCCTAAAATAAAAATAGGTAAGTTATATTTTTGCTGTTTTCTCATATTGCAGTATTTTCTGTTTGTTGTAATAGTACATTCTTAATAGATCATGCATTCAGTTAAGGAAATCAGAAATTCTTTTTACTGAAGATCACTGTGAACTGTATATTTAATTATCTAAGGCATTAATTATATTATAAAACTGAAGCGTCTTAAAGTGGGATCCATTATAGGTCTGTAAGTAAAAACTATAATTTCCTTGACCATTTCTTTACTACACAATTGGTAAACTTTGCAGTACTTCTGTGGCTGCTCTCTGTGGTTTTGTTTTTTCTCCCCATTTCTTTAATAGTAATATAACAGCCTGATTTAGGCTCAGAGTAGTCTGATGCCAGATGTTTAATAAAAAATGGTCAGTTGGACTTGAGGAAAGATCTACAGCCTGATCAAGGTCACAAGTACATGAAGGGATATTTGGAAGGCATTAGAAGACAGGCATCTCAACAGTTTTATGTAGAGAAAAGGGGATATCTACTCCCTTTTGCTTTAAGCTGACTGTGAATGATACTCTTGGGTTGTGTTGCACAGACTTACAGCCTCTCACAGCAAGTTAGACATCTGGGGAAGGACCAGCCTTATAGCACAGCAAAAGTAGTATTTTACAGTGTAAACTGCAGACTGGGTAGATGGAAAGAACACATAATAAAAATCACCAATGTTTTCTCTTCAGGTGATGAGGCACTACAAAAGATTAACATCACAGGACTGCTCATCGGCCTGGTTGCTGCTGGAGTACTGTTGGTTATAATTGCACTGATTATCTTCTACTGCTGCAAGAGCAGATGCAAATCAAGGCAACCACCAGGGTAAGGAATTTCACTGCTTAAAGAAACCCAAACACACACCAAAACAAACTCTTGCTTAAGAGTGGCATTTGAAAGTCACTGTGGATTGCTCTAACTGTATTCTCGGAGAATCCAGTGGAAGTTCTAGTTCTTACTTGCCTAGAAGCAAAGTTAAGTGAGCAAGCACTAGCAGTAGTTATGCTGCAGTTAATAACACAAAAATATAAAACAGTACTGCACACCTAATCCTTTGAGTTTGGCTTTTTTTTAGTGTGTGTCTTTGTGTGGTTTTGGTTCCAAAATATTCTAAGATGATGGAATAATTTTAGTAGGACGGGGCCTGCAGTGGGAAATCTAATGTGTTCTGCTGGTGCTTTCAAGTAGGCTGTATGCTCTTCATGGCACATGCTCTACCTCAGACGTGAAGTAGTTGTAGTAGTAGATGATGAAGTAGTTTGGAGGAAATGCTTTTTTACCAGTTCTCTACTCCTGCTTGTTCCTTCCTAAACTTGAGAAGAATATAAGAAGTTGCTGTGCTTCCTCTTCCCTATAAATTTCACATCACTGAGCTATTCTTTCCCTGTGGTTTGGAGAGAGTATTTGGCTTCTGGTCTTTGTGATCGCTGAAAGCATGTTTTTTCCTCTTGTGGGGTTTTTTGGGTTGTTTTGGGTTTTGTTTATTTTATAATTAAGACTTTACATTCTTGCTTCCCTATAAGTTTCCACTTACTTACTGTTACCTTTCTTTAGGTACTTGGGTTATGTAAGAAGCAGAAGACGTAATTCAGCCAACATCTTCAGAAGGCATGAAGAGTTTTCTTTAAACCCCCTTCCTGTCAGAACTGACGATTCAGGACTACCCACTTACGAGCAAGCAGTCACCTCAGATGGACAGCACAACGTGCCCCCACCCCCTTATCCAGGGCCCCCGAGACATGCACGGGTGTTTCAAAAGTCCATGTCTCTTCCTGGCCCCTAGTCACAAACCTCCTTCTGGGATGAGGGGGGACCTACTGGAACATTGTGGCACTCAGTGCCATGGTTTAGTTAAGGTGTTAGGGCATGGGTTGGACTCGATGATCTTAGAGGTCTCTTCCAACCTGGTGATTCTGTGATAAGATACTTTTGAAAAAGTGTGTGCTACCTTGCATATTGCAAGATGATTTACAAAAATGTGAAAGATCTTTTGGACAACTAGGAACAAGTGACGTTCCCATTTGGGAAAAGAGGTCACCTGTTGCAAAGGCTGCAGGACCATTCTTTGCACAAACTCACTGTGCTAAGAGGAGGGAATGCATAAAGAGCAAGTGTTGTACTGCTGCCCTCTTCCATAATGCACTTTGAGCCATCCCATCAAACTACTGATGTTTCATTAATAGTTTCATCTTCTTTTTCTTCAGGAGGAACAATATTTTAATTGCTCATATTGACAACTAACCGTTTTTTGTGACTTAGTACTTCAAACCACCATAAGAAATCTACTTTATTTGATATATTCACTTCTTTGCTGTGTGAATTTTCTATTCATCTTGTAATAGATTTGAGTGTGAAAATTATTTCATGACTTGATCTTTCAAATATATATATATACAGTACTGCTACTGGATTACATTAGTTTGTTTTAGACATTGCTGGTCAGACGACTTAATTTGTTATATTTTTATGATTATAATTTTGCATCAAAAAACATTCATTACATGGCACACAGTTCAGACAAAGTATGCTTGAATCAAATTGTTTTGATGTTCAACAGTAAATACCAGGTCAAAGAGAGTAAGTAGAGTACTGTGGGCCAGGAGACAGTAAGCAAAGATCTAGAGATTTGTCCCTTGTTAAAAAATTACCCAGGTTTCACAGCTAACGTTTCTTTCATAGTTTAAAAACTGAAATGTTGAGAGAGACATTTAACTTTCAAATCAAAGGCCAAACTACCCCACAGAAGCACTTTGATATGTGTGTCTTGCACTAAAGGGATGACAAAACGACACCTTTAAGTAGAATGAAATATCATATTAGATCAGTAACCAAGAGTCAAGAACTTCAGGGAGTTATTGGCACTGTATCAAGACAGTTTCTGTATCTACAGTTGTAGCCACCATTAATTTTACATCTTATTAAAAGATCACTCCCCAGCATTAATGTAGCCTACAGATCTTGCTGAGCAAATTGCTGCCCAGCACTTGTGTCCCTTTACCTCCTCACCACAGGGAGCCACAGCAGAGGGTCTCACAGGGAACATGTCAGCCTGGTGTTTTCTTGTTTGACAGTGGCTGTACAGTTAAGACGCACACAATTAAGTTTTTTAAGAAGAAACAACCTCCTCTTTTTTCCCCTCATTGAGTCAATGCTGACAACAGCAAATTATATTTCAATTTGGTGTCTACAAACCACTTTGTAATGTAAGTTAAAGGATTAAAGGTTGAAATGAATATGTAACATTTCACTCAATCTTATTGTTTTTAACATACTAGAAGCTACAGTGCTGTTGAGTGAGATGCAGAAAATTGGTCTGAGATTTTCAATCTGTAAATGCATTTGTAATAATGAGAATACTCCAAATCTTGGAATATAAAGAGGGTACACTGACAGTGCTACACAATGGAGTCTTGCCCTTTGAAAAATACATGCAGTGTTGTTGATAGCAGTGCCATTGGTGTTCCTGTTCATAAAACTTCACCACGGAATTTGGCTTTTGGAGAGTCACAAATCTCTCTACAGCTTCTTTCTTGTTGAGAGATGGGGGAATCCCCACATTGGGATATTTCAATTCACTTTTGCCCTACTTGTGAAAGCATCTTGAAGTTCTCAAAGTTCTGTAAGACTGAAGTAAGTGAATTGTGGGAGGTCGCTGTTGACAATCAAAATACAAGCTTATGAGAAGCTATGCAATTATAAGCTTGCAAAAACATTCTCCCATATTTCCCTTTCATTTAGCTAACAATTTTTAATTTTTTTAATGTGCATTTTGAGCTCTAGAGCACACTTTAACCTAGATTTTTCCTGTGACACAAAAACTATTAACTAATGGAACTGATAGGAACACTTCCAAGGAAAGGGATTTCACAGGGCTTGTGAGCATACAAAGATTCTTTAATGTTACTACAGACATCTGGCAAAGTCACATTTTAAATACACTACAGAAATTGTACAGCATCCCATTCAAGCATTGGAATTTGATTTTTCTACTATTCCTACAAATCATTTGCAACTGATTCCATGCAATACATGCAAAAATCTTGTCCTTCATAATTAATCAAAAAAATTAAGAGGGTGTAACTGTTAAATATCAATGGTGTAGTGCTTTGGGCAGTAAAGGGCCCTTTCAGTAGAGTAAAACACTCAAATTTACTCAAGGAGTCTGCACCTTAGACCCTGAAAATATGCAGGGGCTGACATTCAAACACTGGTTGCACATAACGTGACAATTTGCAAGACACATCCTGCTTGTTACAAAGAAGGAGCAAAGTTTAAAGTTTAGTTGAATACAGTATAAACTTACCTCTCCTTGTAGAGGGGAAAAAATTCCTTTTAATGCTAGCTGTTTGGGTTGAGGTTGTTTTCCTTCTTTCAAACACTGACTCCTGGCCTGAGACACTCTTACCTTATATCATGTCTCTTTTGAGAACTCATGATTCAGCAGGGTTAACAGAGAGAAAAACAACAAGAGATAGACTATGAGGACTTATGAATTTAGAAGTGTTGCCACACTTTCAAATTTTACATGCAGCTTCTTTTGAAAATGGAGTTGCTATTAGAATATATAAAGCAGCAACCAACTGTACTTCAGAGGCCTTTACAAGGCCACGTAGTAGGACCAGGGGGAATGGCTTTAAATTGACACAGGCCAGGGTTAGATCAGGTATTAGGAAGAAATTCTCACTGTGAAGGTGGTGATGCCCTGGCACAGGCTGCCCAGAGAAGCTGTGACTGCCCCATCCCTGGAAATGTTCAGGGCCAGGGAGGATGGGGCTCTGAGCAGCCTGGTTGTGTGAAAGGCATCCCTGCCCATGGCAGGGGTCTGGAACTGGATGATCTTTAAGGTCCCTTCCAACCCAAAGCATTCTGTGATTAGGTAGGAAGAGAAGGAGGAAGATTTTGAGGAGCAAAGCAGCAGCAAGTTAACTTGCATAAAGATGTAAATTATCAGTGTTTTGATTTTGGCGTTTCTTTCAAGGACCGTTAGGAAAGACAGTGGATTTTAAGTGATTTAACAGAGATCTACTACGACAGTTGAAAACAGAAATGTCAAAACACTGGCAAACACACATATTCTGTTTTAAACATGTCACACTAAATGCTGTTAGCCATTGCCTTGAACAGTTTTCTAGAACAGCCTTTTTAGCATCATAGAAGATTACAGAGTGCAACTTTTTATAAAACACGACAGTTTATTAATTAGGGCAAATAATAAGTGTCAGAAAAGTGATCTCTGGCTCTGTCAGCTGAAAAATAAATCACTGGACCTGCTTCCTGCTGCAATAAGAAAGCCTGCTCTGTGATCTATCAATTATGCATTTATATGCTGGGGGGGTTGTTGGGGTTTTTGTGAATTCATTAGAACAGCAAAACCAAAGTACCACGTGGAAGTGCACTTCCTCACCACAGCTCATGAAAATGTGAGTTGTGAAGCATTTGATTCTGATCCTGTCAAAGTCTATGGCAAGGTTTTTATTGGCTTCAGCTGAACTGGGATTGGAGCAAAAAATGAGATAACTGATCACTTCAGGTAATAAAAAGTACAATGCTTTGCCAAATTATTTACCACAATGCTGTTGCCAAACCCAGTTTAGAGTGCTCTATTGTCATAAAGATGTCCATATTAACTAGAATATTTGAGTCTGATCTGCCCTTAAAAGTTATATTTGAAATTTGAAAAGCATAGCAAAATTCCTTATCATTCCTGAGATTACCAGCTGTGAATAAAATGAATTTATAACCTGCAGCTTATTAGCAGCACTGTATATAGCTTTAAACAAACCATCAAAGTAATAAAACACCACAAAAACCAGCAACAAACCAAACTTTTCTATCCAATCTCTCCTGCCAACAAAAGTTTTACTGCTGCTATCCTCGCTTGTTCCATGTGGTATAGAGAACAGGAAGGAAATTCCAGGTTTAAAAGCCATTTTCAAACACTTCAAGCATGGTCTTTCTGTACTGTAAACATCTTTCAATTAATTCCTGTCACTACAAATTTATCTCTATCATTTCCAGAATCAAGAACTTGCATGTATTTTCCTCTCAAAAATCTTAAGCAGATCTTCTCAAATAACCTGCTCTTTATTTAGCTATTTGTGTCTATTTCCAGTAATTTCTGAGCTGTATAAACAGTTACTTAATCTTATGAACATATTTCCTTCTACTCATCTGTCAGAACATTTTGAATGCATTTCTCACTGGCTATATTTAATTCTAACTTTGATGTTAAGCGTTGTCATTTTTTGGGTGATGGGTAGCAATATTTTAAGCTCTGCTAGTCTCTATATTATTTTGTAAAACAATTTCCAAATAAACATTTATATAAATTAATCACAGTGAAAGAGAAAATGCTAATTTAGCCTATGATTAAAAAATGAAAACAAACCTCTGACAACCCTTTTGATTTCTTTTAAATGGAGTTGGTAACAACATGCCCTCTTCTGAAAGCACTTAAAGGGGGCTTATGAGAAAGATGGGGACAAACTTATTAGCAGGGCCTGTTGTGACAGGACAAGTGGTAATGGTTTTCAACTAAAAGAGGGTAGATTTAGACTAGATATAAGGATGATATTTTTTTTACCATGAGGGTGGTGAAACACTGGCACAGGTTGCCCAGGGAAATTTAGGATCCATCCCTGGAAACATTCAAGGCCAGGTTGGATGGGGCTCCATCCATGAAGGTACTCCTGCCCATGGCAGGGGGTTGGAATTAGATGACCTTTAAAGTTCCCTTCCAACCCAAGCCATTCTACTATTCTAAGATTCTTCAAGCCACATAGCACTTACTGGTAGAGAAAAAGGGCCATGGTTTGTTTTCTTTAACATTGGCAATTTCTGCTCTGGACAAAATCTTCCTGCTCCACTGCTCCAGTTTACCTGAGCATCTGAGGTTCTGAACCATGAACTGCAATCACTTAAGATGAACTCTTCAAGACAAAAGCCAAGTTAACCAGGTGTTAACCCTTCCATCTTCCTTGACTTTTGTGAGGCCTTTGGTGAGAAGGTTTAACACAATAGTATGGCTAAAAAATCCCACTTTCCTAGGGTTAGTGAAGTAAGCAAGATCCCTCCAGTGAGGACCAGAACAGGCATGCAAAAGCAAGTCAGGAGCAGGAGTTCCTCATTTGGCAACGGTGATTTAAATCTGAAGTGGAGGCACACATGATACAGTGTGAATGAACTTCCATCGAGAGGCAGAAGGGCAGCTAGACAGAGCAAATACTGAGCACAGTGAATTTCACTAAATTAAACCACTCTAGAACTGCCCTCTGGAAGAAAATAGTCAGAGCTGTGCTTTTTCTTCCAACCATACAAAAGGAGCTGAGCTCCCCACAGACTACCAGAATCTCCTCCTATATTTGAACATCCAGTGAAGCTTTTTAATCAGTCAACTGAACTGATACTTGAAATACAGCTGATGGGACAGATGCTTCATTCTCATTAAGCATCTTGGTATAACAATTCCTTCTTTCACTCCTGCTTTTTTCCACAGCACCTAGACTACTGAAACCCTGAAGCAGTAGGGGCCATCAGATGTAGGCATCTTGCTGCCTACATTCTGGGAGCCTCCAGGAGCTCACACTTTGAAGGGAGCAGAGAGACTTCAAAGCATCTGGAAAAATATTTCAGTCTAGAAACTGGTGCAGTTCAACTTAAGTTTTGAAACGGCCTCCTTTTAATTTCTGATGCAGTGCCTACTTCATTTAAGAAACAAGAAACACCTCTGATTGCTCAGTAGTTGAAGCTTCAGTTTAATTTTTCTAAAGATCAGCAAGTACTGAATACATAAACATCCAGTATTTCACATTAAACACCCAGCACTGATACCATACAAAGGAAAATATCTTCTAGTAAGAGTTAAAATAAATACTCCCTATTAAAAATAGGAGTTTGTGCAAGATCAAAGGTTTTATTTAAGTATTTTTTTTCCTACACATCATTGCACATTTCTCCCACTTACCTTATACCAGTTCTGGTCCTTACTAGATCCCTTCATAAATCATCCAGTGAAAACACAGACAGCTTTCTCAAGAGTGGGTGAGTTGAGGCAACACAAGTGCCAGTGGGAGCACTCTGGAAGGAGTGGAACCACATGACCAGAAGGAGGATTGGGAACATGAAGGAAACAAGACCTTCCAACTCATTGCTGCAGTGAGCTTTCTACCAGCTCGATCGTCTCTTGTCATGTCAGAAGTCAAGCTTTCATAGATCAATTTTAACTGAATAGAATGAATTCTGAAGATTTTGCTTCATTTATTTGTACATATACTCAAGTTGTCAAATAAATGCAGAGTAATATAAGTGAAGAAATGCAAAGAAGGAGAGTATCTGCGGTGAGGTTCCAAGATTGAGTGTGTTCTTTGAAAGGCAGCACTCTCTTCCCTGTTCCCACATATCTTAATGCCTAGCTTTATGTTTAAAGAGGCCATGTGCCAAATTAAATGTAAAATCTAATCTGTTAAAGCAACTGCAATTTTCTGCTTTGGTCAGAATCACAATTACAACAACAAACAACAGAGTCAGTGATTAATAACAAGCCTAACCAAGACTCATGTTATTACTGCCTATCTGATCTACTTACTCATTCCTGCTCATGCAGGATACCACAGGCTGGCAGCATCCACAGCCTGCACAAAGGTGCTGCACCCAGGATCTGTAGCAGATGTCTACTGTCCAACAGTACTCAACAGAAACACGTGCTGCACAAATCTTATTTTGTGCACTTTTCACAATGTGTTAATACATCAATTCAGCTTTGGCCTGACCTTCTTCAAACTTCATCTGATTAGGCACAGTCAAATTATTTGAATGTTTTATCTTTAAAACATTAGTTTTTGAGAAAGAATGTCCTCAAGTCTCCAAAATACCGTTTCCAAACAATTGTGAAAATTCATTCTCTCAGCACAAGGCTACTTGTTAAACTTATTTCAAGAGCTTTTGTTGACAAATGGTTAGCCACTGAAAGCTAACCACTAAGATGTTTGTGTATGTTAGAAAACTATTTATGATACTGTGATAGTTCTAAAATAAAGTACTATTATGTACTGAAATACAATCCTTTTCGTCCACTTTCAACAACCAAGCTGTAATCTCAGACTTGCACCATTAACTGCATGTTCTGCCTTTAACTACTTTCTTCCATCTACAACAGCTGAAGCTGCTGATCTAGCATGTACATCTGACTATTCTTCCATGATTCTTTTCAGCCCATCAAAAATTGCCCTAAAGCATACTAATAATTTTGCCGCAAAGCTCAGTTTACAGATTTAGCTGAAAGCCTCTTAAAGGAAGAAAAAATATATTTTGGCACTTAAACACAAAGGAAGAGCCAGAACAAGACCAAAACCAGGCATCATTTGTTATGGAAAAGCAAAGTACAGGAGCGATGTACTCTGTGAAAGAAGAGGGCACTGGGGATAGAGGGACATTGGAAAAACAGTGTAGAGCCAGGTTTGTAGTATCTGCAGTAGAAAGGATGCCAAAAGCACAGGCAGCAACTGCTGGCCCTGTTAAGAATCACCACATGCTGCCCCATGCACAAGGACCCCCAGTGGTGCTCTCCTGGTATTTTTACATCCATGACACCATTAAAGCTGTAACATACCATGTAGCCTTCTGCCTGGCTAGTCTTCAGTCATGCAGCTGACACTCCTGAAGGACGGGATGCCATCCAGAGGGACCCGGACAAGCTCAAGAAGCGGGCCCATGGGAACCTCACGTTGTTTAACAAGACCAAGTGCTGGTGCTGCACCTGGGTCAGGGCAGCCCCCAATACCAATCCAGGCTGGGGATGAAGAGATGGAGAGCAGCCCTGAGGGAAGGACTTGGGGTGCTGGTGGGTGAGAGGCTGGACATGAGCCAGCAATGTGCACAGAAAGCAAACCCCATCCTGGGCTGCATCCAGAGCAGCGTGAGAGCAGGTGGAGGGAGCGGATTCTGCCCCTCTGCTCGCTCTGGTGAGATCCCACCTGGAGCACTGCATCCAGCTCTGGGGTCCCAGCACAGGAAGGGCACGAACCTGTTAGAGTGAGCCCAGAGGACACAACCAAGATTAGACGGATGGAGCACCTCTCCTACAGGGAAAGGATGAGAGAATCGGGATTGTTCAGCCTGGAAAAGAGAAGGCTTTGGATGAGAGAATCGGGATTGTTCAGCCTGGAAAAGAGAAGGCTTTAGGGTCACCTAACTGCGGCCTTACAGTACCTGAAGGGAGCCTGCAAGGGAGGTGAAGAGGGACTTTTACAAGGGCCTGGAGTGACAGGACAAGGGGGAATGGCTTTACAGAGTAGCTTTATATTAGATATTAGGGGGAAATTCTTTGCTGTGTGAGTGGTGAGGCACCGGCACAGGTTGCCCAGAGAAGTTGTGGCTGCTCCATCCCTGGAAGTGTTCAAAGCCAGGTTGGATGGGGCTCTGAGCAACCTGGTCTAGTGGAAGTGTCCCTGCCCATGGCAAGGGAGTTGGAACTGGATGATCTTCAAGGTCCCTTCCAACCCAGGCCATTCTATGATATACAACACACGAAACAGTTACACTCAAACACTGGCCAACATTTTCCTGTTAACATATGTCATAATTCTAGCACACTATGCAACAAAGAAGCTAATAAATAAATATTTCAGTTACAAATAAATACATTGATGCCAATCATGAACTGAAGCATCATTTTGGCCCTGAATTCTCTGATTGATACATTGCTTTAATTATGATTAAATCACAGAAAACTGCCAACTACCCATTAGCTTGATCCTGCATTTCATTTGGCATATGGTCACTTTAAACATGTAACTAGACCTCAAAAAGCAATACTGCCATTCAGCATTGTGTAACATTGAATGACTTAAACAGAAAGAGGAAATAGGAAAGTTTCCCTAAGGGGCAGTGTATACTAGCTAACACAGTTCTGCAACAGGGCTGGCTTGGTTCTTGCTGAAGTGTCACATGGGCAGAGCAGCCCATCACTGTCCACAGAGGTGCATCCTCAAGCACTCCTAGACTCCAGAGATTTTCATTTGGAATATAGCACGAGCCAAGACAACATCTCATCATCAAAAGTAAAACTTCCCTGTCATCTTCTCTCGGCTGCTCACCCTGAGCTAGCTCTCATTTCACGCAAAGGCAAGCTGACTCAGCTCAGCAAAATTACAGAAAAATTACCTCTGGCAAAGAAAGGTAAATGTTCTTTTGCCAGTGGAGTGAATTCGTTACTCACCTTGTGGCCAGAGCTCATCACTAGGAGTGAGAGGGTGAAGCAGGGAAAGAGGGACAATAAGGCCCTCTCCTTTGGGTGTCAGCAAGCAGCTGAGGCAGCCCAGCCCTGCTGCCACGCCACATCTGGAGGCAGCAGCACGTGCTGCAGCACTGGAGATCATTCCTCAGACCTTAAGCAGATGATTCCCATTAAACTGTTACCTTAAGTACTTATATCTGTCTCCTAGATATCAAATGACATTTTTGACTCTATAAAGGATTTATTTTTTCCAAGTGGAGACTCTTCATTTAGGGAAAGAATTGAGAAACAAAAAAAAATCAGTACTGCTCCAGGCTGGTACGCTGCACAGATTGTGTTACAGTGCTTCAGTTTAAGATTTTGGTCTTAACTAGAGAGAAAAATTGTATTAGCTTATGTTTCAGCAAGGTATTTTGATGATACTAAATTCTTGACTTCAGAGAGAAGAACATACAATATCACTACTGGCTACAGGCACACAGTTATGAACTACAGTTCAGAAGGCATTTCAGCCCACCAAAGTTTGGTTCCTAAACAGCAAGTAACAGCTGCATTTGAAACAAAACCATTCCTTATTAAGACAAGAATCCAAGTATATTCAGAATCATTAACATGCCTAACATGACTTCTAAATACACATTTTAATATATACACTTTAATCTACACATTAAAAAAAAAATCTAATTAACATGATCTTTCAAAGGAATTTTTCTAACCCTGATTAGATCCTTCAGAAAAGCTGCTTATAAGTATCCTGGATACCAGGATACTGTAAAAGCACTTACTCTCAACATACTCTTTTGTTGTCTTAGAGAAAAGTGTTACAAAATACCATTTGGTAACAAAAAGATAAAATGTACAAACTTCGAGAAAGATTTCCTAGACAGAGGATGGCAACGTGCAGGAGGGGTAAGTTTAATGAGAAAACTGCAGAAGTCTCCTTTGCTGATCTCAGGACAAGATTTATCTCATACACTGGAAAAGCAAATCACTGGATAAACTTTTATCTGATGGTTATGGACATTAGTGATTAAGTTTTCCATCTACTCCACCTCTATTAAGACCACGTAAAAGAAATTTAACTTAACAACAGCTGTCACAATTTCTGTTTCACTCAACTTCACTGTGTGATTGCCAGAAAAAAGGATCTACTCCAGCAATGTTCAGGGAAACACCGTGTCTGTGGTTCATTTAGTGGTATAAATGCATTGTCTATGTTTCCCTGCCTGTAAATCTGGACTGGTGCTTGTTGTTTGTGATTTCTCATGTAACATGATTCTACAGCCACGTACCTACCCCCACATTCTCTTTAGAGAAATTCTGTAATGGAAACAAACATCACAACGGTACTCTTTAAAGTTCATGTTGCCACTACTTGAGAAAAAAATCAAACAAGACACTGGCAGCTTTACAGTTTATTGATACATCGTTCCAAATTTGGGACAAGAAACTCCACAGCAACACATTCACTCTAGAAAACCAAACACTGCAACTAGATGGAAAAGGCATTTTGTATCAGTTCCATCTATCACCCTCCTCTCAGGCCCACTTGAGGGAAACAATGTGCTCTAAGGTAATAATATAATGGAGATTGGTGGAGATCCTGCAGGGAAATAGAAAACTGTGGGTCCTTCCCCTCTGGAAATGGCACTTTCAATAGTATCAGCAGCATAAATGCTTCATCATTAGCATACAACTGGAGTCATTTTCTGTCATCAGGCCTTGTTCATATGTAAAACAGCAACCCTCCTGTTTCCCAGGGAAAGAAGGTCTCCCACCTCCCACCCCCCACCTGCGCTCCTCCAGCTGCAAGCAATACAGGTGCTAACTTATGCAAACACAAGGGAAACTCACTCTGCTGGTTTCTGGCTTTGGTGAGCTGCTGCTTCTCCCTCCACCCTCTGCCCTGGCCTCTGGGTGACTTGGCTCGTCTCCTCAGTGCTGATGACTTTCACACTTACCTTTCTGTCCCTCCCCATCCACGGATGCATTTCTTCCGGCTGCTTCTTGAAATGAGACACGAGAAAAGCAGAACCTCAGCTTTTCCTCCTGAAGTCTCCTACCTTTCTGCTTTCTCATTTAATACTGACCACTCCATCTTTTCATTCCAATGTTGAGGTTTTTTGTAACCTTTTTTTTTTTTAACATCTAATCTGATTGGCTGTAGCCAAGTTTCTAAATGCATTTCACTGCGGAATTCATTTCACTCAGTGGTTCAGTATTGCCTGGAGTGCTACAAACTGAGTCTTCAAAAGACTTACTCGCTCATTAGCATACACCTTCCTCTTCTGAGCAATGCCTTCAGGTGCAGTCACCCTCTTTTCAAGAGCATATTCCTCATCTTTACCTCTGAGGCACATTCCTCCTGCTCATCTCGGCTTGCCTATCTTCAATCTGAAGGGAAAGCAAGACACCACATTTCATTCATCATCCCCCTGCAAGACGCTGATGCCTCCTTTGCTCCTACCCTGTTCCGTGCAGATGGTGCCCATTTCCCTTATTCTTTGTTTTAACAAGCATACAGCAAAAGATACAGGAATTCACTGTCTACAAACCAGGTGGCTTAGACTACTCTAAAAAACAATCTGCTTTAGCCAGTCCTCGCTAAAGTAGGCCTCTAGAACCTCTCTGAAGTTTTACCATTTAAATTTAGACTGCTTTAAATAAAAATAAAGAAAGACTAAATGGATATTCTCTCTGTTCTCTTGCTAGTTGACTTTTTGGCCTATACAAGAAAGCTGGAAAGAGATTTTTTACAAGGGCATGAGATAGGACAAGGGGTAATGGCTTTAAACTGGAAGTAGGTTTAGATTAGATAGTAAGATGAGATTGTTTAGTGTGAGGATGGTGAGACACTGGAACACATTACCCAGAGAAGCTGCGGCTGCTTCATCCCTGGAAGTGTTAAAGGCCAGGTTGGATGGGGCCTTGAGCAACCTGATCTAGTGGAAGGTGTCCTGCCCATGGCAAGGGAGTTGGAACTGGATGATCTTTAAGGTCCCTTCCTACCCAAAACATTCCGTGACCCCATTACACGATTCTATTCAGGTTCCAGGCCTGCAGTGACTTACTGATGGGGAATGCCCGAATCTTTTGGAAAGCTCTGACATACAAACATATAAAAGAGGAGGTGGCGGGTGGTGGCTCGGCGAGCCCCGCCGCGGGGGGAGGCGGACGGGCGTGAGGAGCGGCGTCACCGCTCGGTGACAGGGGCAGGGCGGGAGGGCCGCCCTACAAAGCGCTGTACAATGGGGCGGCTGTCGGGCTCCATCTTGGCGGCGGCGGCCGCCCCGGAGCCCGCGGCTGGCGGCGCTTCCCCTCCGCGGGAACAACATGGCCCCGCCCCGGTTCCTCCAACAAAGCGCCAGCGCTTCACTTCACGGAGGAACCGGCCTCCCCCATACCCGACACCGCCACCCCGCCCGTCCCCGCCTTCAGCCCCCCCACCCCGCCCCGGTGGCGGCTACCGCCCCCCGCCACGCTCCGCTCCCGCCGCCGCGCTTCTCCCTCGGGCCGCAGCCGCCCGTCCGCGAGTCACAGACCTCCTCCTCCTCCTCCTGCTCTCGTTCCCCCCGTCGGCCCTGCTGGCGGCGGCCCCGGCGGCCCCTCCGCCGCGGCCTCCCTGCCCCCGGACACGGAGCCCGTGAGCCCCAGTGCGCTGGCGGGGGAGGAGCATCCTGGGAACGCGCAGCCCGACATGGGTCCGGCGGCCGCGCAGCCCCCGCCGCCGCCCGCAGCTCCGCCCGCCGCCCGCCGCTGAGCGGGAGCGGAGCGCAGGGGGCCGCACGGGGCCGCGGCGCTGCCCGCCCCGCATGAGGCGCCGCTCCCCCCCCGCCCCGCTCGGTCCCCGCCGCCCTCCTGCGCGCAGGGCCCCCGCGGAGCCCCCGCGGCCGCGGCCCCGATGATGGACAGGAACTACCCCACGACCCCCGGCTTCGCCGAGCCCCTGGCCCCGGGCACCGCGCCGCCCGCCGCCTCCTGGGCCTACGAGCGCGGCGCCGGCAGCCTCAAGCCCAGGTGAGGAGGGTCCGCCGAGGGGGCTGCGGCAGGAAAGGCCGGGGGCCGCGCCAGGGCCTGGCCGAGGGCGGCCGAGGGGCCCCGGCGGCGGGGCAGGGCAAGGCGGGGAGCGAGCGGGGCCCGGCGGCCCCGGGGGAGGCCGAGCCGGGCGGGGCGGGGGAGGCCGCGTCCCGGCGGGCGGGGGGCGGTGGCGCGGGCTCCCCGCTGTCCCCGGCGGCCCGTGGCGGCGGCGGGGCGGGCGGTCTCTCCGCCCCGGAGGCTCGCGTCGGGCTGCGGCGCGGGTTCAAGAGTTCACGCGTCCCTGCCCGGCTCCCGGAGGGAAGCGGGGCCGCGGGCACCGGCGCTGCCCGCCCGAACAATGCTGCCCTCCGGGGCACCGGGCCGGCGGAGGCGGCCGCGCCGCGCCAGCATCCCCCGCGCCCTTCCATTTCTCCGCTGTTGTGCGCTCCGCTGAGCCTGGCGAACCTCTTTCCTCTTAAGCGCTGCTCCGGGGCGTGCGGAGCCTCCTCTCAGCCAAAACTTGTCTGGAGCGATTTAGTCCCACGGAGAGTTCTGCAAAGTTCCGGGAAGTGCGGGGAAAATACAGGATATCTTATTGGCTTCGGGTTGCTTTTTGATTGTGTAACTCTGCCAACTAAAACGAGTATTCTCTAGGCGATGAGATTTTCGTTATCGCCTGCCTTTTATGTCTCTAGCTTGATTTATCTGCAGTTCCCATCTCGACGACGTTTAAATGTAAAAGAGAGTCTCGGGCTAAAAATATCTTGTCAAAATAGGTGCGCTAATAGATGACTTTGCATTTGGTTCTGAAAGTGGTCAGACATGTCTGATAAGATTAATAGATTATCAAGTCAGAAGGGCTGTTGCAATCATCTAGTCTGACCTCTTCATAATGCAGGCCATAAAACTTTTTTTTTTCCCAATCTGTGTTTGAAAATAGACCTTGGTGTAGTTAAAAATTTCCAATGAGGCAATATTCAGCACAATTCTTGGTCAAGTATGCAAGTGACTGATTTATATTTTATTTCTGGTCTGAAGAGTGCTACCTTTAGTTTCTGGCCACTGAGTCTTGTTTATGGCCTCATCAACACTGAAAATCGCATTATGTGTTGAGTATGAATTCTTAAGAATTTTAATTAATTTCTTGCTTTACTTATTTTTCTTAATATAAAGAACATAATCTTTTGAAGTTTATTACCAGAGATTTTTTTAATTATTATTACTTTAGTTATTCTCCCAGACTTCTTTTAGATTTCTTCCAAGTTATTGTCACCCTTCCTGAACTGTGGACATTGCATTTGAGACACAATTAAGTAAGAAGATCACAGGACCTCCCTGGGGTGTGAGGCTCTATATTCCCTGTTTCATGGAGAATTGCAGGGACAGGTAGTTTTTTTTGGCCAAACCCTTTCCCCATGAAGCTCTTTAGCCAGTTTCTCTGAAGAGTTGCCTGCATGGCGAAGTAAGGTCTCCGTAGTGTTCTTTACAATTTTTCTTCCTAATCATTGAATTACTTTTGGTCAAGTTGCCATGTTGATTTCAGTGGAAGTCAGTGACTTGTGCTTTCTATATTGCTTTTGCCAGCTCTCATCATCTCTTGAGGATCATGCCAACTATTCCATAAGCGGGGTTTGGATTCCCCAGGTCATTTAAGAATATGTAGTGCAGAAGCAGAAGTGGATCTCTTGGATTTTAAAAGAAACACAACTGCTTGATTATTTTTTTTTTTTTAATTTAGAAGAATCCCCTGGATTTACAACATATCTTTCATTTTATTAATAGCTGCTATATTAATGCAGTCTTAAAGGTACGTTTGGGAATTCTTTAAAAGAAATGGCATGGAGGAAAGTCCCAAGACAAGTATCATGAAGAAGCTGATTAGATCAATGCCTGCTACCTGTAGCAATCAAATTAGTGTTACTGCATCCATGTATGATATGGCAATATTTATGCTATGCTTCAGGAAACAATGTCAAGAAGACCTTGTTTTAGTTCTTTTGAAGTTTCATCTCCAGGTTCTATACATGGTGACAAATGATGCATTTAAAATGTGTTGGCTGAAACATTTAAACTTTTTTTTTAACTGTACCAAGAACAGGGATAATGCTATGAATCATATTTTGTGCTTGAAATTCTCCTGAACTGGGTTCTTGGGGTTCATGTCATCTTAATAAGAATTAATATACCCTGTCTTTGGTCAGATTTAAAGATTTGCACCATGGTGGACACGGTGATAAGTAGAGTCTGGGCTTTAGGTGTTTGTGGTTCCTCTGTTGCTGATAGCATTTGTCTTTGTATGGATGGAATTGCTGGGGAATTGGGATGGAAGAGTCATTCCTATCACTGCCAAGGCTTCCACCAGCCTGGAAGGAAATCGTGAAGGTATAGATGGACTGTAAAGGAATATGCTGTCCATGCCCTTGACTTGTGTTACAGAGCACTTCACATTTTTCAAAATGGTGTTTTTGATTGTGGTTGACAGGTAGTCGTCTTAACAGCTGAAGCTGCATTAGCCTGATGTAAAATTAAAAAATGTGTGTCATGTTCATCTGGTACTTGCTTGAAAAGAATTTAGCCTTTAGGTGATATAGATAACAATTTTTCCTTCAAATTTCATTTCATGTTTATGCTGTTGCAGGCTGTGTCGTGGCAGGCTATGTTCCCTTTGTGTGGAGAGCCATGTTCACAGTCTCAGCTCATCAAAATGATTTCTCCTCCTCAGCACACACTACAAGCGTTGCTCCTGTCTTCCTGCACTTCACTTCAGCCATCTGGTTTTTATCCTGCTCCTTATTTCTTGCAGGCACTGTTTTGTCTGTGCAATGGCACTATTCTTATCAACTGAAAGGAAACGTGTGGTGAAGTGTTATAAGGACATTGCTACCAGGCCTGTTGTGATGTAACTGTTCCCATGGAATAGGAGAATTGGGGATGGAAGCTGATGGAAATCACTTGGATCACTGTATTAACTGAGCAGAGACCGCTCCTGCTGAGGAGCATTTTGGGACAGTGCAGCCATGGCAGCCCTGTAGCAGGGGCTGAGGGGGTGCTCTTATCTTCCACGTTCTCTGACGCCCACACCCCTTACACAGGCTGTCAGCATCTTGAAGGAATTTCTGGTGGTTCTAGGAGTGCACTGCCACTTTTGGCCTTTTCCTGTAGCTGTCAGAAAACCCTACCTCTGTGCTTAAACCCTCTTTTTGTCAAAAGCTGTTGAATAGCTGATAAGGTATGTCATGCTTACTTGCTACTTGCTCAAGAATTATGTGGTATTCAGAAAACAGGTGAAGTGTAATAGTGTGAGAGACTGTTGTAATTGCTTGGAAAGAGACATGGAGACAGGTGATAATGGATGAGGTTTCTGGTTGAGTTTGTCTCACTTGGGGGTACTCCTAGGGTGTTTCATTTAGAGAAGGATTTTTACTCGTGGATGGATCTCACTGTTCTTGTTCTGCTCTTACCACAGCTCTAAGACTCAAATCTGCTACATGTGATTAAAAGTCAGGCACAATTACTTGTTGCTGTTTTAGATTTTATGGGGACTGCCGTGGTCTCTGATGTTCCTTTATGCCTGATAGTCTGTATCCACCTCTGCCCTACCCAAGCATATGGGGTTTTATATAATTTAATTCCAGATGATTCTTTACAACAGATAGCACTGATATTATGTTAGTGTGGCCTATGTTTATAACAGCCAATCTAAGATAAAGAGTTAGTTACAGTGATAGTTCATTTACGATGTTACATTAATGGGAGACTTATACTTTTATGATAAATGGTTTTGATGGGTTTTTAAACTCATTTTTGCATAGCTGTCAAACTAATGCTTATTGTAACAGCTGTATGATAATTGTGTTTTAGTTAAGGCTCAATTTTAAATTCTAATGGATTTTTGCATAGCTATAGGAACTCTAAAAGTGCAGAGTGTTTTAGAAAAGCAGAGAACATTTTCTTTCATCAAATGAAATTGTTCTGAGAGGTGAAACCAATGTTTGTTGTTAAACATATATTCTGCAGAAATTTCCCTATGGCATAGTATTTCAAATGTTGAAATGAAAGCTCATAATCTGGGAATATACTTGGAATTCTTGTATTAAAAGGCAACAGAGGGATTAAACAAATTTATAAACATATAGAAAGATGTCACTTTTAAAATCTTACCAAATTTTCTGTCATAGTTTGTATCTGAAACATTTATACATGCAAAATAAACGCATGTATAGCACAGATACCTTACAGGGACTTGCTAGCTTTTGTTGGTCTTCCTTTCTTTTTCGTTTTTTTCACCTGCATTCAGCACACACTGAAATCACAGCTGTGGGAAGGTCAAAGATTGACTGAACAGAGTCTGAATGCGTTCTTGCTCTGTGTCCCTTAGCTTTTACCTGGTGTAGATGTGTGGTCATCTTGCAAAATCTTTGCTAAAGTTTCAAAATGATCCAGCCAGGCTTGTTTGGAATTACATGCTGCTTACCTGTCTAAGATTTAATGCCAGCTTTACATGAAAGATTTCAAGCAGTCTGGGTCATTCTGCTGCAGTGAGAAATGGTGATAAAGAACTATGTGCAGAAGAAATGAGCTGAAACTTAGTCTGAGGGTGCAGTTACCTGAGAAGGCTGAACTGACTGCTCAGGCTCACTGCTGCTGAAAGGGGCTCCCTTTCTCTTCCCTTGTCTTGGCTCTGGTGTTTGTGCAACTGCACAGGGAGCTGGTCTCATTTGTTAATCCATGAGAAAACTATCCTGACCAAAACGCTGAATGGCTTGAGCTGGAGGGCTGTGCTGGTGTACCTGTGCTGTCAGACTGGATCCCAGAGGCGGCACCTGGGGACGAGTGGGAAGCAGAGCTGTAAGGAGGGAGCTGTGTGGCCTTGGCAGGGATTCTTCCCAGTGGTTCTGGACAGGTTTTAAATGGGTTCAGTCTTGCCATGTTACTGTCTTTGGTGAGCATCCCACACAAATTGTACTG
The DNA here is from genome assembly GCF_009650955.1 of Corvus moneduloides. Taxonomy (NCBI): domain Eukaryota; kingdom Metazoa; phylum Chordata; class Aves; order Passeriformes; family Corvidae; genus Corvus; species Corvus moneduloides. The sequence goes on along the minus strand of NC_045481.1, from coordinate 56,195,588 downwards.
CTGACTTCCCTGCCAGGAGCACTTGGTAAGTGTCCGTGTTAGCCAGATCTCTTGTGAGATCACCTGCGTGAGATATTTCAGATGTGAGCCCTTTCCCATGAAGCCAGCAACTTCAACACAGGTTACAGAATACATTGGGCTGAAAGAAAAGGGGGTTGTATTCCACCACCTATGCAAGAAGTGTTTCAGTCCCATATGTGTATATACCTTTCATCCTGTTAACTTTAATCTTAGGTGTGTTTACCTTATACCAACAGAGAACAACCTTTTCACCTTGTTCCTTCTGTACTTTTGCCCACCTTTTATTTTTTTCTTGGAGTTGCTGCTGATTCTGGCATAATGCTGTCATAGGAAGGAGCCTGTTTTGAGAAAAATCTTTGTTCCTGTCAGGAAAAAAGCACCTATGCCTGAACTATATTAATTCTAAACAATACTAGTGCTCTTACAGAGTGGGTGTATTTTGCATGGATATCTTTGTTTGTTGTATTTGGTCAAAGCATTCACAAATTTGCCTGTCGGGAAGTTACTTTGCATGGTGAGTGCCTATTCCATACATAAAAAAAACAAAGAAAAGACAAACCAAAACAAAAAGCTGTTAAAAGGCAGTACGTTAATAGTCTCACTTCAAACTTTCCTTAGCAGCCTTAACTGTGACAAAAATAACTTTGAGCAGCATGCAGAGTTCAGCCTTTCCAGCACAACATTTCTTTCTGTACCATGCAAATGGCAGAGAAGAGAAAATTCTTTGAATTTTTAAGGAAAGAGAAATGTTTTCAGAGAGGACAGAGTGCATGGTTATTAAGTACTACATTTACTTGTCTCACTGTGCAGATTTCATAGTTTTTGGGTTTACTTCTGCTGTCCTCTCACCTCTTGTTACATTGCTTCTTTTGTTTTATTGCTCTGGACAGACTTGGGTCTAAGTGGACACCTATTCATTAGAGCCTCCTCAGAACCTCTCTGATGATGGGCTACAAATAGGGGCAAGGAGCTCTTATTCCTGGATTTCTGCATGCTTGAAAGTTTCTTATTCCAAAGCAATTCAGCAAGAACCTACATATGTTTAGACAAGCTTTTACTTTCCCATACTGCTTTTCTTGTTTTTCATCTTCCTTCTACATGCCTACCTGTGTTGCTTAGGACTTGGAAAAGCGCAACCAATTATACTCAGCAGGAAGAAGGCACCCTTAGGCATCCTTATCTTAGAGTAATAGTGTTTACATAGCAGGGTACTAAGGAACATTTATTCCTTAATAATCCTGTAGGAGTTATACTTGGGGCAGTCATACATCTAGATTTGGTTGGAGATATCCCTCCTTTTTCAGCTGGCAGTGTTGTGTGAGAAGAGCTGGAGGGCTCCAGCCCTTTGTCTAGCATTTCCAGATGTCTGGCAAGTTTTTCTGAGAGCTTTTGGTCATCCAGAACGTGCCAGACAAAGGGTCACTGCGCCTGCGTGGCGTGGGCCACGCTGAGTGTACCAGCCTGTGCTGCACCTTCCATGCTGCCCTTTTTCCTGACCAGGAAATCCCTCTCAGAAATATGGCAACTTGGTGCTACACACCACATCCTGTTTACTTTCTCTCGTCTTCGTGTCAAAAATTCCAGTGCTAGACAGTGAATAATCCTTCAATCCCTATGTTCGTCCGATTTCATTATGTTCTACCGAAGCTGCCAAGAATAGGATTTCTAATAAGTTTTTCTTGAATCTGAGCATTTGTTCATTTGCTGTGCAAAGAGTGATTGTGGAAAGCCAACTCCTCAGTACTCTGAACACAACCATGTGTTAACTACCTCCAGTTGCTGGCACTGGTGAGCTGGAGGTTACTGATAGCGCCACTGGAGAGAGATGGGATTTTCATCTTTTCCTCTCCAAAAAACCTCCCTTTTGTTATCGTTTTTAAGAGAATGCAGGTTTTTTCACCAATTAAAGGGTATTTTTTTAGTTTGGGTGTATGTGCTGTTTTGATCTTGATTAATACTTGTTTTTGTTTAGACATTTTTATGATCATTGTGAAAATTCAAATTAATATCTGGAGCATATTCAAGGAATTTGTTTAATATAGTGAAGTTTTTCCCATCTCAAAGTAAATGCCATGTAGCTGTAACTATATTTCTGCAGTTTTGAACAATGCACATTTTCTAGTTGAAGCATTCACAAGCAACTGGGTTCATCTGGTATTTTCAGCTAAACAGTGACTTGTGACAAATGAAATGATAGCCAGGGTCCCCTTTGCAAGGTTAAAAATGTAAATTTAAACCTGTTTTAGGATGAGGAGAGCACTTGTGAAGAGGTGTAAGAGCTAAATTCAAGAGCTACGCTAATTTTCCTTATAAACTTGGATAATAACACCCTGTGATGCTTCCTTTAATGTAAAGGACTCTTTGCTGCTGTGTTTTATGATGAACTGTGGTGTTAATATGTTGGATCTTTTCCTGGGCACACCTCCTAAATTGGGATAGAAATGGTGTTAGTCATAGGGATACCTCTTGTTTTGAATCTAAAGGAGCTCATATGAGCTGCTTAGCCCTTGTAGTGTGTTGTGGGATGTGGAAAACATTACTGGACATGTGGACGTGCTGGGAGGCCAGACCCCATTTAATGGCCTTGAATTTTTGGCTGTGGGGTGGCAAGATGTGTGATCTCAGATGTGGGCACTGAGTAGATACCGCTATTCTATGCCAGTTCTGTGGCTGTGGGCCCTGAGGCCACTGCTCTTCACAGGGGTGCAAACTTCACAAAACCTTCAGAAACAGGCTTATTTCAGTGCTGAGTGTTGGAGACTTGGTGGTGATGGAGTGGGGTATTATTTGTGCCTTGGTTTCCCTAGACTGAAGGACAAGGTATTCCATGGGTTATGGAATTGGAAAGTGCTTCGAGGTTTGGTAATGAAAAGAGCCTACTGACAGCATAAGATGGCTCTGATGGTGTACAGCACATATGTATTTGCATTTCTTAACTCTTTTTGAGATGAAAATCTCAGCTTCAGCATTGTCCTTTCCATATAAATGGAGAATAAAGTGCTTATTAAGAAATGGGTTATCAAGTATTCCTGTAGTACCTTAAAGGTGAGACTCAAGCTTGCCACAAAATAGGATGCTGTAATAACTGTGGGAGGATGAGGGTTGAAAAGCATTTCAATGGGTAAAATGAACTGTAATTTTATTAAGGCTCTGATGTGGCTAAGCCACATCTTGAGATAACGCTCTGCTGATTTTTATATTTTGAAATAAAATTTTGTTATTAAGAGTAATGGAATCTTTTTGTGTGTATTTCAGCTGTAATAGAGGATTATGCTGTGTGTTCAACCATTAATACTGGAAGGATCTTGAGAAGAGTTTTGAATATGCCCCAAGTACGCTTTTGACAACAGAATAGCATCACATATCAGAGAAAAAGTGTTAGATTTCCATTACTGTCTGTTACTAAAATCTTTTGAAATTGTAAATAAAAGTCTAGGAGAGAAGTATTGCTGATTTTAAAAATCACAGCCGTTCTCTCTGTGCTGGATAAAGCAAAAGTTCTTTCACAGAGAGAAGGTAAGAGAAGAGGATAAATAAATATGGTGACAAAATAATCCAGTGTCTCAAAAGGCAAGAAAATGAGATTGCAGATCTTACAGTGGTGGGAGCTACACGGACCATAATGGCACCCCTGTTTCTGCAGGGGTTGATAGAGTAGAAGTTCTCAGGGAAGATGTATGAATCCCCAAAACATTGCTTGGCAAACAAATGTCTTAAAATTATTTCTGACACCGCATTGTAATGTAAATTGGGAGGATATGTGTAACAGTGTCTGTTTAGATGTAGGGAGTAAATGATACTATGTTAATAAGGACATCAAAGTCAGGCTGGAATATTCAGAGCAGGAAGGCACTGAAAGCTCCTTTCCAGACCTTGAAATCTTTAAACGAGGATCAGGAGCTCAAAACTGACGTTATTGTAGAACAGTTTAATTTTAGTTTCATTTTGTAAGCTGCAAAATTTCTGTTGGAAAGTTGTTTTGGTTAAGTTACAAAGTTTTTTTTGGCAAAGCCAAGAGAAGTGATACCAAATTTACCAATTCTGATTTAAAAAAAAAAATATTTTGTTAAAAATGTACTGCACTTCAGCCATAAATAACCTCATAAAGAAAACTGATTTAGATTGTATGTAATAAAAAATGACATAAAGTAGTTTGTCCTGTCCCTCAGTAGTAAGTGAAGTTGAAGTTTATAAATAGCTCATTTTTATCTGAATATTAGTTTTTGCGTACGTATTTTCAAGACAGAGTTTCACTGATTTTTTGAAAACAGCATTATATTGTCTTTGTTGTTAAGAACTCCACAGGTTACTTAATCAGACAAGCCAGCACTTGCACTCATGTATTGAAGTCCCAGTAAGACTATTTTGGCTTTCCTGAAGCTGTTTCGGGCTTTTCATTTTTAAAAGGATCAAGCATAAGGAGTTCAGACACATTAACATGGGAATAAAGGGCAGATGGACCTTTTGTGCCATAAAATCTCTTTATTCCCTTAAGGTATGATATATATTCAGGTGAAGAATCACAGGAACAGCATGAACTTTTGCTTATTGAGGCAGTTCCCTGCATGTAATTTTCTACCTCAAAATCTAATTCTTAGCAGCTCCTTATCTCTGCTCCTAGAAATCGAGGAAGTAATGAGTGTTTCCACTCGCAAGTACCTCCAGGCAATCCTTGGCCCACATTGTGGCGGTCTCAGCCGTGCTCTTGGTGGCTCTGCCTTTGAATTGAAGGGGAAAATTAACATTATAGCTTCATTTTTAATGAAAGAGTGGAGGATGATTGCCTTTGGTTTATTAGGATGGGATATATTCTATGGTGGATATGTAGTGTGTAATTTCATTAAAGGGAGAATGTGCTGTCACCAACGAACAGTGGAGTTTGTCGATAAAATGCTTCTTTTCTGTGGTTTACTGACTTACTGGAAGTGAGTACTGGAATTCCATCCTTCCAAAAGTCCTCTATCTTGAAGAACAATACTATTAGATAGCTAATAATACTTGAAAATATTGATATCTATTTATTTCTTGTTATAATTATAAAACAGACTAGGCAAACGCTAAAGATGTATGGTGTTCTTAAAAGAATGCGTTATGTACCTTGAGGTATTCATTTTAGAGATGATTTTCTTTTGATTTTTCTGTGGTGGACTTTATTTTTCAAGTAGCAAATTTTTTTTTGTTGTTTTGTCTCATGGATGCTGCAACTGTACTGGATTGTTAAATGTTCTTTCTTTTTGTGCAAATATAATGTTAGGGTTTGTCTTGTCTTGTATAATCTGATGAGAGGATCAAGGGAATTAGATGCAGGGAGTAGGCTGGTTTCCTATTTTTCTTGAACCTGCCAACATTTTCAGGCCTCAACCCAAATTTGTGCTTGCGATGTCTTCCCCATCCCCCCAGTATGTCTGTGGTTGGGAAATGGAAGTGAAAAATCACATATTGTATACATTTAAAAAATATTTTGCACTGAAATGGGTTTCTGGGCTGAGAAGGCATTTGCTTTCCATTGGAATTAATTTTTGAAACATTTTCTGTTTCTGTTTTCTGTTGTCTATAAGGGCTTTCTGTGCTTTTAAACTTGCAGAAGTGTGTTGGACAGGAATGACTTGGTGTTACTAATGGTATTGAACTCATTTAAGTAGCAACTTTCTTCCTGGGCAACTCCCTCCTCTGCTTCTTAGAGTCATGGCTTTTTAAAAATACAAGACAAAACCCATTTCTGGATTAAAGTTATCTACCTCTAACATTGCTTTTAAATTTTAACTTTATTGTGAGCGGCAGATAACTCCTAGCTGCTGAATTACATTCTAGTTTGATTGTAGCAAACACGGAACTCTTGCTGTTACAATGGGCAGCTAAAGGGGCCATTTACCCTCCAATTCATCTGTATTAAATTCGAGTAATGTTTTCAAGTACTACTCTTCCATTCCTTCTCCACGAGTTGCTTGAGTAAAGGCAAATTAACAAAGATAAGTATTTAAGCAAAATAATAAATATTGTATCTCATATTAAAGCAATCCTAACAATGTACTTGTCAGCAGGTAATCCAACCTGGAACTGTACTTTACATGTCTAAAATCAAATACAGTGGACAAAAAGCGATGTAAGCTGCATGTCAGTTTCTGTACCTTATATTTAGAATGACATTTTTAATATTTAGAAGTGCATTTGTTGGTTTTATGGCTTTGCTTTTGGTCTCTGAGTAGAATTTGCTATAGCACAGCTAAGTAGCTGGTTGGAGAGAGAGAGAGAGAGAGAGACTCCTTTGCCAAGTGTCTGAGCTTTGGGATAGAGAGGGAAACTTGAGTGATATTTCCCCTATTTCACATATATCTCAAGATAAAATGCAAAGTGTGGGTTTAAAGGTATTTTCTTGCCAGTATGAGGCTATCACTGTTCTTTTTAATCTCCTTTGTGGTGATTTAATTAGAAGGGGTCTGTGCAGAGTCATCTTCTCACAAGAGCTCTTGTTTTCAGTAAGGCAGAACAGGCAGACAAAAATGAGATCAAATTTCCTGGTCTGCCTCAGGTCTGTTGCCTTGTATGCACGCTGGGTTGTTGGCTTTTGTTTTTTGGGCTTGGTTGTTTTGTTCTCAGACTTGTCAGCCTGTGCAAGACCCCAGTGCTGGGGCATTGAGTTCCCTTCTCAGGGTGGTGGGAGCACCTCTTGGATCTCCTGGAGTCAGGAGTTTCCTGTGCACCTACTTGTCGTGTAGGTGTCCAGTTTCACTTTGAGCACAGCCTGCACCATTTGAATGCTTTGAAAGTGCTCTGTGATTTAATGTGGGGTTTTCTGTAGCAATTTTACTTCATATGAGAGGCAGGAGTTACAAGTGCCTAAGAACGAGGTATTGCACCCAGAAGTATCCTTTGCTCCTGAAGAGTTCTGGTCTGCTTTCCATATAAGCATTGTGAGTTTCCCTAATACTTGAATGACTGCTGTTACTAAACTAAAAATAATCCAGACAACCCCCCCCCCCCGCCCCAAAAAAACTACCAAATGCAAAATAATCAATCAATCAATCAATCAAAAACCTTAAAAATTGCTAAGCTGTAATGAAGATTTACCTAGAAAATGAAGTAGAAAGGTGATAAAATTTACTTAATACATATTAAAAGGAGTATCATTACATGGAAAGGGAACAAAGACACTTAGGTAAAGTGGGGTTTTTTTCCATTTCTGTGTTTTATTCTGTATGGATACCTCAGAGAACAAGGTTATATGAAGAAAATAAAAGAAATAAAAATACTTACCTGTATGTCCAGTGTTTATTGCAGCTAAATTTTGTTTCCATGTAAAAATGATACTTCCATCTGAGTTTGAAGTTGCGAAATGCATCCCTCACTTGTGTAAAGCATAAACCTGATAATTATGTTGGCAAGTGAGGAGGCTGGTGAGTGCAACGGGACTCAATAACCTTTTGCAGATGGAGACTTGAACTTGTATGAAACTGTTGGATTGAAGAATGCTTTGAAAATAAATGATTGTGAGAATACCAATGCAAACAGATGTGTGAAGGGTCAATTCCTGACAGAGTTAATCTGGGCTAGCAAAAAGGAGTTGTAAATCAAGGCTGAGGTATTTTAGTAACAATGAAGTGCAATGACTGTACAGTTTTCTTCCAGAAATTTTACTGGAGAAGTAAAAATCTTCTATTAGCAAAAGTGATGTAGGTGAAAAAAATCAGATTAATACTTGAGTCATTTCACTTCCATTGTCATACATATTTTTTGATTGCATTATTACAGCAATGACAAATAATGGTAATTCTTTACAGGATATCTCTTAAATATTACACTAAAATTAAATGCATATTTTCAATGAAAAATACTTCGGGGGGAATTATTTTCCAAATCTGTGTGTCAAATTAATATTATTTCCTAGCAGTAATCACTCCATTGTGCAGTTCACGATGACAGTGGAAGTGGGAAATCACTGTGGTAATCAGTGATAAGGGCCAAGTGCTTCTGGAACAGTGCATAACAAAGTACCAAGTAATGTTAATGTCTCACTTACCTGACATTTCAGTTCAAGTAAGAACTCGCAAAATTGTGGCAAACTTCTAAACAAGAGCACAAAGAGCTTGGTAGCCATAAGGGTATTATTTGCCATGCTGGATGTGTTTTTGATATGTGAATTACATGCTGTGTAAGTTCATCTGTTTAAAAGTTAAATTTTATAAAAAGAAACCCTAAGGCAGTAATCTCTCAGATTGCTGTGCTTGTTTAGGATAAGCTTGTGTAAACTGAAGGCATATATGCAAGGCTCTTTGAGATAAGAATCTACATTCCAGCAACCAGTAATTATACAATAAACAATTAACTGTTCAAATAAATGCAGTGTTTTTTATTGAAAGACAGATTCATTTTTGAGGTTGCGGTTGCATTAACTATGAGCTGGGAGTTTGTATTAAAAAAAAAAGCACCATTGTATACTTTGAAGGTTCTTAAGATGCCCATCATTACTAGAATTTTGGGGTTCTAGTAATTAACAGTGTTTCTGAGTGCTGTAGTCTAGAGGTTATTTTGTATCCCAGTGCTAATTCTAGCGCCCTCCTTGTTACACAGTCTTTGTCCAAGTTTGTTTTACAAGTTACTTTTATCTTCCAGAGCATTCTGCCTCTGGTCTGCAGGCTTGTGTGTTAGGCTGTCGTGTGGTATTTGTGTGTACTGTACCTGCCCTTTTACAAAAAAAGGTGTTTATTGTAGAGGCGTGAAGAGGGGGGGAAATGAATCACAATCTTCACTGAACAACCAGAATAAATAGAAATTTAAAATAAAACAAATAAATAATAATTTACAAACCCCAAATGGAAAAAAAAACCCAAACACAAAAGGCCCCCTCACAACAATTTTTTTAATTTCCAAAATTATCAGGTGGTTAATTAAAGTTTATCTACTTTTTGCTCATGACCTTTTGCTTTTACAAGTTAAAAGAAGGAACAAGGCAATGTTGCTTGATATGCTGTACTGGTTTTGGGGGTCTCACCTCATCTGGAAGGGCTTGTGCTGTAAAGTGTAGGCCCAGTTGCCTAGAACACCACCAGAGTGCCTCTCAGCCTGAAAATACGGAATTGGAAAAGGAAGCTGTGCTGCTGGAGGACTTCAGAGTTTGCCTTTAAAACATGTATGAAAGAGAAGTCAGCACCACATCCGTTTATATAGGTAAATGCTGTAAGTAAACTTGCAAGAAAACCTAAACACAACCTATTGCTGTTGTACGAAAGTATTCATAAGCTCAGCATTTGTGTCAGTGAAGATAATTCTTGCCAACAATGCGTGCGCTGCCATGCTTCAGTTTAGAAACTTATTTTCTCGTGTAATGCTTTTTTATTTATTAAAAAGACCTGAAGAAAGCGTCATGTCTCTGAAGTTCTATGTTTTTTGGGGTTTTTTTCTGAGCTATGGAAATTTGTTCAAAAACCCCAAACTACCTTAACTTTAAAAGTTCTCTTGTGAAAATACTTGCATTTCTATTGGCTTTATTACTTGCATAATTTATGTGCAGAACACTGTTGCAATTATTTTTTTTTTTTTTTTGGTCTGGAAATAATAGAAAATGTTTCATGCTGTAAATAAATAAATAACCTGTAATGTCATGCAATCATGTCTGTCAGTTGTCCATAGCAGTGACGCAAATAGTTAGATTTCAGTCAGCATATAATAGAAATCAGTTGCTGATGCATAGTGTTGAACTGCACAAAGATCTGTCCCTACAGTATAAGCACAGGGAACTGCTGACTCTGAATTTAGGTTTGGCAATTCTCTAAATTGCAATTATTGCTGTGAAAGGTGTTAAAGTGCTAGACAATGAGCACGACTGAGAAAAGCAGTAGCTGACTTTCTTTGTTTTTTCAAAGTATTTTGGTTCATTCTTTAGGCTTGTGCTTTAGCCTGGCATGCTGACCATAGAGCATTGCTGAAGTGGAAAATACATCCCCTGGTAGTGCATCTCAGGCAGGAAAGTGCTGCACAGACAGGCTCTTACTGGTTCATGATGTGTGCAGGTCACAATGCTCTAAGAGGCTTGTCTGGCTCCTCTCGTCATCTTAATGAAAATGAAGCAAATCCAGCCAAGTTGCCAATTTTTATGTTATTTGGTGTCTTCTATAAAAGTTTCCCATGATGTCATGATTCCTGGCACCGAGAGTTCAATTTTTCCCTTATGCAGAGTGACTGCCCCCTCATCCCAGGGGATGGAAGATAAGGGAAGTCTCCCTTACAGCAGGCAGCAGGGCGGGCTGTGGGTTTCGTTGTTTGGGTTGTTTTGGCGTTTGTTTACACTTGGATTTTGAACTTAAAGCAGTCTCACATGTGCACTGGAGTAAGTAGCAGCTACCTATAAACTTAATGTCCAAAAGCAAGAAAAGAAGAAGATAAATGGTTACTTGGTCATACTGCCCTTCATTTTTTTCCGTTTGACAGGTGCTATGCAGAGACGAGTCTGTGGAAGTTTGAAAGTTTGGGGATTTGTTTTGCTTCCCCCTCTGTTTTCTGCTTTTGGAAATCATTAGGGCTTTTGGCAGGTTCCTAAGGTTGCTTGATGTTTAGATTGCATTTATTTCTTTTCTACATTATTGGTTTTGCACAGACCCAGACAATGTGTATTTTCAGTTTGCTTCCATTAAGCCTGATTGAAAACATGATTGAAACCTAATGTTAACTTAGGTGACTCACTTAAAAATGTTAAATAAAAGCTGTAAATCATTAACTTACATTTAATGCTAGGAGGTCTGAAGATGGATTTGTCACTTGGTAGTGCTTTCACTGTCAATTTTATTAAATTGTACCGAAAGTACCAAAATCTTTTTAAAAACCATTGCTCCCACAGCATCCTGGTCATTCCAGCTTTTGAATTAAATGAGGTCCCGTAAGTTTTAATGGAATTAAAAATGGAAATGTTAAAGTGGGCGTGTGTTCATAGTTATCTGCTTTGCAGACTTTACATCAGTAAATCATTACAAAAAGTGTCCAGTAAGTGTTTCTTACAGTTGAACTCTGTCTTTCTGACCTAGTCCTTTATAAACTTTTCTGTGATCAGCTTTGATTTTTGTAAGGTTGTCCTCCACCCTTTGGATTTTTAGGTTTCATAGTACTTTTTTTATCTGATTAACATTTTTTTGCAATATCCTAGCAGAACTACATCTGTCTGATCTTGGGCTTGAGTTTTGCAGTATTTCTGTAACTTTTTGGCTTGTGATTGGAGTTTCATAATTGTTCTTTGTTTCTCTAGCTGTATATTTTGTTAATAATGTTTAATTTCTTCCTTAGCTTAAGCTATGGAGGAGGACATTCATCACATTCAGAAACAGACCTTCACAGACAGACATACACAGCTTCTCATCAGCTTCCTGGATACTCAACTACGCAACATCCTGCTGGTAACTGTCCATATCATGAGAATACTGCTTAAATAGCTACAGAGGAAGAAAAAAAACAGACAACTGTTATGTCATTTAGATTAAAGTTAATAAATTTTATAATCAAAGGAAGTTTGTCATATAAGTGGTGGCAACTGGTATTAGAAAAGCTGAGTGTGTAGTAGAAAGTTAACAGTTGTTAGCTTTTATCAAAATGCAAAATGTTGTTAAGTAGAAAGGAAAATATACAGGCAGGTTATGCTGGGTATCTTGTTTTTTGAAAAAGCTGCACTTATTCTTTAAAATACAACTTTTCAGGATTTGGCCCATGCATAAGGGCCAAACGTTGTGTGCCTCCGAGCCAGTGGCAGAATTGCTGCCAGCTCCTCCAGACTAAAGCAAACAGCAAAACTGATGCGAGCTGAAACACGCTGCTGCTGGCACTTCCATGTGCACACTGAGGCGGGGCTGGGGAAAAGTTAAAATTCATTTAAAATGTAGCAGTGGGGTCAGCTGTGTGACATCTGCAGTGGGGTCCGTCTTTGCTCCTGATGATATCCTGTCTCCATGTCAGGAGAAGACGGGGCTTGACCTTTTCATGCTCACTTTGCAACCCAGTTTCCAAAGAAAAGTGTTTGAGCTCATGTCCTGACTGGAGTCTGTAGTCTCCTGGCCAGGTCCTTGATCAGGGCGATGGAGGGTCAGAACTGCAGTCAGTTACTCACAGCTCTGGATCTCACCAGTGCTTCCCATTGAGCCTCCTGCTATTGAAAGGTCTGGACAGTGGGAAACACATAAAGGTGTTTGTTGAAACAGGGAATGCAACCAAAACCCCTTTTCATGTGCCAGTCCTATAGATGTGTCCAAACTTCCATAAGCGGCCCAAAAGGGGAGAAAGTGGATGTAGAAAAGTTGAACGCATTTCAGGAGGAACTGTGAATGTTTAACCAAGTGAAATAGAACAGTGAATCTTCAGATGAAGGAAGAATTTTACTGGTGTACCTAAATATTGTTTGAAGCATCATATTTGGCATACATTTAATAATAGGTTTTTAAATGTATACTGTACACTCTATGCAGTTGTAACACTGCGTAACAGTTAAACACAGAAAAAACAATGTACTTTAACAATGCTAATGTTTTGTAGGGTGGGGGTTTTATAGTGAGTTATGAACATATATCCTTTTTACTTGATTTTGCTTCTTTGAAGTTCATCTGAATTATCTGTTTTGTTTCATTTCCCTTCACTATCATCTAGGTCTTTCAGGAATATTTGATACCAGTATGCACAGTGCTGGAGGTAACACTAAGGAAACTTCTTCAGTTATGAATTTCCTCTCTGCTATTGAGTCTCGTACTGCTCAGGCAGTCTCTTCAGGATCTACCCTTTTACCACAATTCAGGGCTCCTTCCTGGCAGACAGGTGAAAATTTTCCCTTGAAATAAAATTTTGTCATTGTTATATTGAATGTTTGGGAGGATTTGAAACAAAAATATTCTGACTAACTGAAAAGGCTGCATGTTTCCTACCTCTTTTACATCTCAACATTTAAAAATATCAAAATCAATGAAATTATGTTAGCATAAGATTTATATGAGCAGAAGTTCTGGTTGTTTAGAAGGAATTTATATGCATAGGATGTTATTTTGTCTAATGAGTCAAATTTATTCTCCCAGCTCTGTTTGGAATTAGTCTCACTAGCACTATAAGCCTGTTCAGGCACACTACCTGCGCATCCTAGCAAATCTTTCAAACTCTGCTCCCTGTCATAGTTCTTCTGTGATATTAGTACTAAAAGTCTATGGGTAGCTTTGGCCCCTTTGTACACGGAAGTAATGAGCAAGGTGTTCTCCAAAAGAAGGTCTGAGGTGCATGTCACATAGAAATAAGGGATCTAATTTACAACTAAACAAATGTGCCATCTCTTCTGGCAGACTGACTGCCTTCCATAAACCTCCCCCATCTGTCAACCCTTCTGTGCAGAGCAGGAAACTGCAGATTTTGAGCTCGCTGTAGACAGTCACACCAAGATAAGTGTTGCTACTGCATCTGTGGGTAGCTTCAAGTTCTGGGTAATCTTACAGAGTGATTGTGCAGCTGTGCAGTGCAGGATCTAGTCACTGATCTGACAGAAAATGTTTGAGTGGCTTTTTTCCTTTGGTCGGATGGTTTTCCTCTGTATCAGCAGGCTGATCTGTGTCTTAGTGCAGCTGTATGATTGCTGTTCGGATTTGGGGAGGAGGCACAAGGTAGCACAAGTGGAACACATATGCCATTTTGTTGACAGTTTGCACTTGTTCTGTTGAGGGTAATGTGCAGCTGCATTCTGTGAAGAGCAACTCAAAAAGTTAAGAATAGAGACTGTGGCTTTTAACTCACCATTGACAAAAGCAGATATGTGGGAGCAGGCATGAAGATGCACACTGTTAATCTGGCAAACAATCTTAATATAAATCAGTTATGAGTTTAGAGTTATGATGACCCATCCTCACATCAGAATGTCAGCTGGGAAGAAATCTTTTTTTCTCTTCGTCCTAGCATTTTCTCCATTGCAGCCTGCCTAACAGTGAATTGTGAAGAATGGGGAGAGATGCTGTGGGTCGGGTTTGATGTTGGTACCAGTGATTGAGAGACTTCTCAGTACTCATTACTAAGAACTCATCAGTAAGCCCATTTTTCAATATTACCAGTTCTCTGAGCTTTTTGTTGTCCTTTAATACTTCTGCTGCTTTTCTGTAACCCTCGATCTCCCAAGTGTCTTTTGAGAGCTTTGTCTTCTATGAACTTTTTTGATGAGGGAAAGCAAGAGCTCTTCACTCTGCAAGGTGACTTTTTTCAGAAGGGTTTCTTACTTTGGGATTTTCTCTAAACTCTGCAACTGCTGATTTTGGGGGAAAAAGAAGAACATTGTGTTTGTTATATTTGTCCTTCCAAGTGTTCCTTTGATCTGCAGGTCGTGTTATCAGTGTTCTGATTTCTTAGGGTAGTGAGGGTCTGTCAGTTCATGCAGCTTAGTACCTTTGCCATACCTTTTGTTTTCTCCTGAACAAATATTAAAATATAAAGCCCAGCAGTTCTTCCATGCTAGTGCTCCTATGACTGGCTCTTGTCCGGTTTAAGAAGTGAGATGGATGTAGTTGGAAGGGTTTTGATTTATGGAAGAGAAAGGAAAAATACAGGTTAGATGAGAAATGAACATCTGCAGTTAAAACGGGTTTAAATTCTTCCCCTTCTTTGATGCCTCTGGATGGCCCTACCTTTGTGTTAGCAGTCAGGATCAGTAAAAGAGAACCCGATTGTACAAAATGTTGCAGCTTTTAGAATAGGGGGGGAAGAGTGCTTTGAAACACTGTTTATGCTTTCTTACTCAGAAAGACCTTATTGTTGACTAAGGAAAAATACCTTGGCATTCATTCACTATCACATCTCTTCATATCAGTTTGTCTTGGACTGGAAGGGAGAAACAAAGAATTTATTTCTCAGCTTCACCTGAAACTTCAAAAGCAATTGTATGATTAAGTTGCAATCAGCTTAGGAAGACTTAACTGCATTGTAAAATGAAATATTTTTTTAACTGAAGTATATGTTTCAAAACAAGCTTTATTTACTGAGAGTTTTCATTTATTCTTAAATGATGCAAAGCTAAAAACTGTTTTAAATGTGCAGGAAGAACTGACAAAGGTCAAATCATTCCACTGATATTTAATTTTTTCTGATTTACATACCCTGGTAAATTTCCCAGTGGAAACTGATTCCTTTACAAGAATTTTAAGTCTCTCTGGGAATAAGCTTGCCTTCTTCACTTTTCTTGGTAGACTTTGGAAAAAGTACACAAACTTCACCAGTGCCTGCAAGTTACAGGGTGAAAAGCACTGAATGATATGGATCACTGCTCTAAGCCTCAAAGCTTGCAAGGGAATTTCACGCTCTTATTTCAGCTGGAGAATGTTGTATTCTGTTAAGAAATCTTGTTTAAGCCAGGATGTCATACCAATGGCTGGATGCAAACAAGTAATATACTTTTCAGTTGGATAGTTGCTATTGCACCGTGCAGATAATTGCTGTCAGTGGATATTTTGGACTGTCACTTCAAAAAGCATATAAATCATATTTACTGCTTGTACTGAAAATCAAACCCCTCCTTTAAGAAAATTAATTGCAGAGTGCATAGACCATTAGCTATTTCACTGTATGCTCTGAAATGTTTCCCATCAAGTGAGTTATAAAATTATTGGCAAGGGTAAATCCAGGAGATGGAATTGTTTCTTAAACTATGTGTGTATTACAACTTCTAAGGTGTAATTTTGCCTTTTTACTGTTTATTGAAGGTAGCCAGGGCTTTTGATCAGCTTATTCTGACCTTCTTTTTAAACTGAAATAAGAACTGATAAAGAGGCCTTCAATTTCAAAGCAGAATTAATCTTGTACAATTTTTTTATCAACAATTTGCATATTAAGGATATGAGTTTTTCCCTTGGCAATTCACTGCAGGTATAGTTTGGCATTGTTAAAAAGCCTTGCACTTCCATTTTGAAAATTACCTACAATGAGTGCCTCCCTATGTATGTTTGGGTTTTTTAAAAGGGTGGTGATTTTAAAGAACGTTATATTTGTAAATGCTGTAAGAGCTTGCAGTTAAATGACTTACAGAAATGCAGAGTGCTGTAACTTGTAAAGCTCCTTTATGCTTCTTTTTCCTTCTTGTTTTGTTTTTGTTTTTCCAGGTATGCATTCCTCGACAGCCACAGAACTGTTTGTTACTGGAGCTTTGCCAACCTCTGGAACATTTCCACCAACCTCCGCTTTATCAGCGTATCAGCATCCCAACACCTTCAGCAGCAGAAACTTTGCTACTACCCCTTCTCTTACTCTTCAAGATGCTACTTTCAGTGCTACTTCGAACGGTCTCTTAACTGCCCACGATCCTTTGTTACAGATTAAAACATCGCAAGGCACTGTTCCAACTGCTTTGACATTTGAGCGCCTGAGCAGCTCTGTTCTGAGTACCAGTGTACCTCCTCAGTCATCAACGTATCGTTCTGCTCAAGAATCTGCACCCCATCTTTTGCAACCTCAGTTTAGTTTATTGCCTTCGACCCTTGGAGGAGCTCAGCAGGTGTCTCAGGCCTACAGCACATCTGTCTTCACTGGTTCCACTGCTTCCATGGATAGAGCACTTCAGCGAGAATGTAGTGTTATTAAACACCACCAGCGGCCTTCGAGTACTCAGTCTGTCCAGCCTCAACTGGCTGTTTCACAGCATTCCTTACACAGCTATTTAACAAGTACAAGTGGAGTTAACTTTCAGGATACATCTAGGCACTCGGCATTATCCTGCAGTCCAGTTGGAGATGTTACTCAGGTGAGCAATGGAGGACCACAGCAGAAGACTTCTCAAGTCACAGTAGAACTTGCTCAGTCATACACATCTGCAATTCCATCACCTGGTTTTCCGTCTGCTTCCACAGCAAAAGTGAAAAACTGTTCCATGAAGCAGCCTCCGAGGTCAACAAAGACCCCCAAGCCTCAAAGTGTAGCTCCCACTGTGCAGACACAAAGCTATGCCAAAACTGCACAAAACCAGAGTTCTGTCATTACAGGCCAAGCACAGATCTATTCCACAGCACAGCTCCCCAGCCTCTTGTCGGTCAGTCAATCCCAAAACTATGTTTCATGCCAGGCTGAGAATGTGCCACCTGTCAGTCACTCACAGGATTTCTCATCCAGCAAGGTTGAGAAGCTGCCCTCACTGTATAAAACATTGACTTTTTCTGGGCAATCACAAGCTATTACTTCTGACAGTCAGACTCTAAATTACTCCTCAGAGGAACAGGTATTGACCTCAGTTCCAAATGAGAACTACTCTGGGCAAATGAGGGAACTTTCTTCAGTCAGCCAAGCTCAGAGCTACTCTTCTAGTCACTCTCAGGGTTTATCTCCAGTTACCCAGTCCCAAGTTAATTTTTCATCTCAATCACAAGTTTTAGCAGCTGTTAGTCCTTCAGAAAGCTATTCTTCAGGGCAGTCTTTAACATTAACGTCACCTTCTCTTTCCTTTAATGCCTCTCCTCGGGTACAAACTCTTCCAGCCACTAGTCCTAATCAAAGCTATATTTCTTTACATTCTTCTCAGAACTCTCAGTCACAAGAGTCCTCCTCTCCGCAGTCTCAAAAGTTTTTGCCATCTGTCCAGTCTCCTTTTGCATCCCCAGCTCATTCCCAGACGCTGCAGAACAATAGACCTTCCTCAGAGACAAAGTCCTATGTTAAAAGGAAGTCTGACTCTAACTTATATGCCTCATCAAAACAGGAGGAGGAATTATCAATGCAGGATATGCAGGCATTGCAACAGCAAGCTACTCTTGAATCTTCCACTCAAAGCCTAACTGAGGAGGAGATCAGTGCTCAGGATGCATCCTATAGGGTCTCAAAAGCAAATGACAGATACTCTCAAAGTGTAATCAGAAGCAACTCTCGTCTTGAAGATCAAGTTGTTGGACTTACTCTTCAAGGAACAAAAAAAGATGAAAGAATGGTCAGTTCTGTGGAACAGCTTTCCCAACACATTGGCCATATCACCAGCCTAAGCCATGATATCAAAAAGACAGCTAATTTAATGCGAACAACACAGGTAACTGTGAGTGCTAAGGAACTAAACCAACAGCATTCTCTTATGCATAAGGTACATGAAAGTAAAGCTCAAGAGCAGCAGGGCCAAGTCATTAGCACACCACCGCAGGTTCAGCCTCATGCTTTAAGACATGGTCATCAGCTGTGTTTGCCCAGTGCACAGGTACTGCTGGAATCAACCTGTGACTTGCAGATTCTTCACCAGTCAATCCTGCAGTCGGGTTTAGGACAAGCAAAGGCATCACCTCAAGTGCAAAGAATACAGAGTCCTCAGCAGGTGACACATCCATTCCTTCAGATGGATGGTCACATTGTTCAAAGTAATGGGGGTCATTCTCAGCAACAGCTGCATAGTCAGAATTCAGAAGTAATGAAAATGGACATTTCTGAGTCTTCAAAACCACTACAGCAGCATTTGACAGCAAAAGATCATTTTACTCAGACAAATCAACATGATTCAAAAAATCAGTTTGTTTCTCTTAGTTCAATATGCTTCCCAGAATCTATACTTCTCAGTGACGAGAGGAATATATTATCCAATGTGGATGACATCTTAGCAGCAACAGCAGCAGCCTGTGGAGTGACACCATCTGACTTTGCCAAATCAGCTTCTAATGAAGAGGAAATCCAAGCTGTTGAAAACAGTGAGGAGTCTAAAACACAGTTCCGATCTTTGGATTCCAGACATGTGTCTTCTGTTTTCAGTGCCTCACCTACTGTAGTTGGAAAGCCAGCAAGCAGAAATAATATTTCTCTCAATGGAGGCCAAATTACTCTAAATCTTACCCCAGTGTCAACAATACAGACAAAAACTGTGAACTTGGATCAACAGCACGTTGAAACTTCTGATCAAAGTGTACCAGCAAGAATGACCTCTCCCACCCTTGGTCCTGGTCAAGAAGAGCAGGAGGCTGTTCGAGTTAAGAAACAATCCAGCATCAGTCACGAATCTGAAGAAGATAATGATGCTTCTGTTGATGGTACACTGAATACAAGAGACACAGAGTTTGTTTCAAGTGGTAGGAGCCTAAGTGAGGAAAGTGCTGCTTCAGAGAATGATTTTAATATGGGTGGTGATGATGGTACAGCAGCAGGTAACCAGGCAAAGGTTCCATTGCAGCCGCTCTCTGTGCCCCAAAGTGCAGATGGAGCCATTAATAGAACTGAAGAAGAATGCCAAGATTTAACTCAAGGGAACCTTCAGAAGAAAAAAAGCAAAGGAAAAAGCCAAAACAAAAATGCTGCAGAAGATGACAGTGCAATTCAGAAACAGGTAAAAAGAAGTGGACAGTGTAAACGTCAGAACTCAAGAGGAAGTGATTCGTGTTTCACGTACTCTTCTCCTGTTTCTGAAAGTTGTTATGATACTTACCAACATCAGGAAAGAATGAGGCAAAAAATTAAAGAAGTTGAAGAAAAACAGCCTGAAGTCAAAACAGGATTTATTGCATCTTTTTTAGACTTTCTCAAGTCTGGGCCTAGGCAACAGTTTTCCACTCCAGCTGTACGAATGCCAAATAGGACTAGGAGACCAGTCACACAAATAGTTCGTGCCCCTTGCCTGCAGCCCTCTGCAAAGCCTCAGCCAGCAGCAGCAACACCTGTGGCTGCTGAGGTGAGTGGAGAAAGTCCAACCAAAAAAGCTGATGAAGAACTGAAGAAAAATTTAGAAACGTTGCCTTCATTTTCTTCTGATGAAGATGATTCTGTGGGTGGTAACCATGATCTTCAAAAGAG
This sequence comes from Corvus moneduloides, assembly GCF_009650955.1. Classification (NCBI taxonomy): domain Eukaryota; kingdom Metazoa; phylum Chordata; class Aves; order Passeriformes; family Corvidae; genus Corvus; species Corvus moneduloides. Next base: position 56,175,839 of record NC_045481.1, on the reverse strand, counting down.
CATCTCTACTGCATTGTCAGCCCTGGATGATACATCTGACAAAAGGATCAAATCAGGTAAAATGGTTACTGCAAGTGTATATGTTGAAGGAGATTTTTGTTGCTGATGGGGAAAAAAAAGAATAATTTTACCTGTCTTCAGGTAAAGGTTTTGATTTGGTTTGGTTTTGGCCACAATTAAGAGTTTTCTTAAAAAAGTGTATTGACTATGGACTAAACTAGTGTTTTCCACAATTAGAAAATATGTAAATAAACTTTTTCATGCTACTTAAGTAGGACTAATGCCAAAAAGTTATTTTAGTTTGGAGTTGGAATAATGTGTGTGTTCTCTTCGATTCTGGCTTAGAATACTAAATATGATTTTCATCTGGGAACCTCAACAAAACATCATGTCAGAAGTTCTCAACCTATTTTAAAAAAATCCTAGCAAGAGAATATATTAATAATTGCCATCAGCAGGTGATGAGTTCTTGCTAGGTAAACATACATTTTCTGTGATGATGAAGTTGTACTGAATATGTGTATGAACCAACTTTTGCACTTGTAAACTGCACTGGTTTGGCTGGGCTGGTCCAAGGTGGGAGCCATTTGAGCCATATCGATCAGGGGTGTTGTAGCTCCATGTGTGTTGATAGGTTGCCAGCAAAAGAACAAAATCTGGGAAAGATTGGTTTGGGCAGGGAGGGGCAGCAACCACTGATCACAGTAATAATTCGTTTTTCACACACTTTTCAGTTTCAGTTGTGTTACATCCATGCTGTACATCCATGTTCAGAGCTTTTAACTGATGCTGCCTTGTTTTGAAGTATTTTCAGAATACAGAACATTTTTGCCTAGACAGGTCTCTTCAGTAAAGATTTTTTTCCCCCCTCTGGTAAGCAATTAGAAACTATCCATCCAATCACATAACTGTACTAATTCCAGAGAAATACCATTGTCTTCCAAAATCATCACAGGGAGAAAACGAAACCTTTCTTTAACTCTTCTCAGGATTCAGAACCCATGACCTGTAAGCTGATTCTAAACAAGAGAGAATGAAATAATGGTTTCCCTTTTTAGATTAAAGGAGAGATGGAGATTTTTTTTTTTCTCTAGGTGTGACATGATTTGCTGAAAAATACATAGAAAAATTAAATTGTAATAATCGCACCTAAGATACTGGAAAAATATTGCAGAATATGTGATATGCTGAACAATACTTCGTCTTAATTACTATTCTGGGGTTTTTTCCATGGATATTTCTATGTAATTATGTTAAGTTCATGCATTTCAAAAGGCTGCACAGAGGATGAAGTTCCTTCTGTGTCTTTCAGTTGAATGTATATTTCAAGCAAGAAAGCAGTGACTGTTTTTTGTCCCAGAAAGCTGAAATCTGGACAGTGCCATGGTGTGAGCCTCTTCTTGAAGCTTGTTAATTTTAATAAGCCATTTCTGTGTACAATGTCCAAAGAAATATTTCAAATGGGTTTTTTGTTGGGTGGGCATTTCCATTAGTGTTTTATTTGCAGTGATTTATTTTACAATGTTATTGTATCTTCTTTGTTATCCATAAGGATGTAATATTTATATCACCAATTTCTTGAATTCACCTTCCTATTTTGTGACAACACAAGACTGTGCATTGTACAAGATGCTTAGTAATGACATATTTCTTTCTTTCTCAATGGTGTTTTGCAGGTTTTCTAGTAATTCCCTCTTCTGTCTGTTTTTTCAAATAAGTATAGACAGACAAATGCTAAAACATATCTTTTGTTGATAGTATTAAGTAGTACATGTACCTTTATCTGCTGTTCTGACAAATACGTAAATATACCTAAGCAACTAATAGTGGTGTGTCTAATTAAAGCTGTCAGAGCTCTCACTGAAGAAAGAGAACATATTTGCAAAAATGTGAGGTGAAGTATCTGGAAGAATATATTTCACATTTCAAATCAACAATTTTACCGAATGGATTTAATGAATTCTCACTTATTTGGTATATAGCTTTTGTATTGACACATTAATTTGACATTTAAATCATTTGTTTGGAGTCACTTTTGTTAAAATATGCTACGTTATCTTTTTTACAATTTTTCAAGTGAAAAAGTCAACCATTAGCAATGATTATAGCAAAACTGTAAAGTGGTTATCTTAAGTTTCCTAAGTGATATAATCAATTGTGTTATAGTTACTATAACTTGATTTCTTTTAGATCAGCAAATCAGTGTTAAATCTAATATGTGTACAAGACTATAAAGTAATATCTAAAAAGGATTCTAATTTTTTTCAGGTGGGAAAGAATAATTTTGAAAGGTGGGACTTTTCTTTGGCTCTTTGGACTAGAGGAGGAAAAGAATGTTCTTTTCCCTTCTTTGTTTTGTATCATCAGTTCTCATTGCTCACCTCTGTTAATATTAAAAGTCATTAGGCTATTGCCAAAGTTTTAATCTGGAACTTCCAGTTACATTATCACAAGATATAAATGATAAGTATCCAAAAGTCACACAGAAAATATTTTCATATTTCATGTGTATTCTCCTTCTGTAATCCAATTTAAAAAGACTTAGCAGCAGATAACAAGATTCAGTGCTGTAACCTTTACTGTTGTATTTGCTTATTGTCACGAAGTACAACAGTATTACCTGGTGATCATGTCTGTAACTATCAAATTGTTTTCTGAAGCATTCAGCTTTGTTAATTCCAGATGCTAACAGAGGCAGCAGTTTAATACAAACAGAGGTATATTAGCTACAGTATTTCGGTTGTGTTTAAGATTTAGTTGTGGTCAAGACACTGCTTCTATTTTAACTCCTAGAACAGGTGTTTTTCCTAGAATAGTTGCTTTTAATATAAATTGTAACAGAAAAGAAGAAAAATCTAGTTCCATATTACATTGCTAATCCTTGATAATTTGTTTAATTAAAATTTGGATTTTTTTCTTCAGAAACTGAAAAAGTGACAGTTGTTACTGCTGCTGCCACCACCACCACTGCTGTAATAAAGCAGGAATCTCCACAGACAACAACTGCTGTAGGCAACATGCAGGAGAAAATGAATCCAGCTGACCCCTTAAAAGTAGCTCAACAGGATGCTGTGACTTCAGAACAATTGGCAAAAATACAGGAGACTGTTGCAATAGAAGGATGTACTGATGAGGAGAATATGGACAGTGAAGGAGAGGGAATGTACAGAGAACGTGATGAATTTGTAGTGAAGATTGAAGATATAGAGACACTGAAGGTAATCTGAATATTTGCTGGGGGGGAAACACATCACAAAACCCTGCATATGAATTCAGCCTCAAGAAACTACCAGAAGAGGAAAGGCTGCAGATTAGTTTTCCCTTTCTATTCTAATATTTCCTGATTGCTGCCAAAATGCCTTAAAGGTGTCTTTCTAGTGCAGATTACAAACATGTTTTGAATGTACATGACCCATTTTATGCTACACACATAATAAAGTAAATCTGTGTGCTGGTAACCTCTGTTAGAACTTGGAATTACCTATTTTAATATTAAAAAGCATAAATTTTTCACAGGCAGTTGACTGCTTTTTTTTTTTAAAGATAGGAGTAGACTTTCAAGTGTAGCTTGCAAAAGAACTTGAATGGAATTGGCTTCTGGTTTTTTCTAAGTTCTGCTTGGTATTTCAACAAGAAATGTCTTCCATAAGCAATCAGTACAACTCTTCACATGAGTTTATGTGAATTTCCTTGTTGTCTTTGACATTTCGTTTTGGTTTGGTGTTGTTGCTTCACCATTTTAATTCTTCTGAATGTTTACCTTTACTTTTGTGGCTATCATAGCCAGCAATATTCTTACTGTTAGAATATTTCTAATATTTTTGATTACTTGTCTATGTGTTCATTCTCTTAAGATGCAGTTTTAAATTAATTAATGTAGCTTTGTCACATAAGACAAGTGTTAGCAGTTTGAAATATTCCCTTGTCACTTATAAGATGGATTAAGGTATATTAGGAGATACTTTGAATTTTAAGTTTGTTAGTTGAAGAGTCATGAAAAAGTAATCATTATTTGACTACATTTTCCAAAAAGGGTTTATTTGAGTTAGTAGTTTGTTTGTAGGATCTATAGAGAATTCTCATTAAAGCTGATCGTTATAAAACTTGCCTTGATGCAAGCAGAACTTAATAACTGTGGTTTTGGAATTCTAAATTACTTATTTAAATTTTATCCTTGGTTAACTTCCTCAAAAAATGTGATGCAGAAACACATTTCTGGAAGAAAAATAAGCACTGTTTTTAGCAAATAATCTTATGTTCTTCCAGGTTGCTTTGCAGACAGGAAAAGAGCCTCCAGCTATCTGGAAAGTACAGAAGGCTTTATTGCAAAAGTTTGTTCCTGAAGTGCGTGACGGACACAGAGAGTTTGCTGCTACTAACAGTGTGAGTCTTAAAAATTCCTTGGGAAGCCTCATGGGAGATGGTTTCCTTAATGGAAGTCTAGGAAACTAAATAGGATGTGATTCTGGCATACATTCTTAGCAAGCATCCTAGAGGGGGGGAAACCCTCCAGCTCAATCTCTCCCTAAATACATCCATGGACTGATTTTTTTGCTTTCCACCGCGGGTTCTTTGATATCCTTTCGGCTGCATAAAGGAACAAGTTATTCTCCTAACCAGAATAAAGTCAGTGGAAACAGGCTTGTGAACCAGCTGCTTTCTGCAGTAGGAGTGATATAGAGAGGATACAATTTTTAACAGGCAGCTTTTGCCAGGCAGATAATGCTTTTGGGATAACACATGTGGAGAATAAAACAAAGGGAGAAAAAGAGGCCCAAAGTAACTCCTCTTATCTTATTGTCTTCAGTTTTAATTATTATCTGGAAATCTGATGGAGAATTTTTCTTAAATTATAAATGGTATAGAGAGGCTTATCTTAGTATGTAAACATTGGGGGGGTTAAACTGACTTTTTTCTCCAGTATTGGAATTTTTACTTGTTAAACTGACAAATTTTGCTTTACAGAAACACTCATGGTTTGGTTTTGGTTTTTTTCTTTCAGTATCTTGGGTACTTTGGGGATGCAAAAACAAAATACAAACGAGTGTATGTGAAGTTTGTTGAAAATGCAAACAAAAAGGAATATGTCAGAGTATGTTCAAAAAAACCACGAATCAAGCCTGTCCAGTCAGCAAGGTATTTTATTTCAATTTATTTTCCATTCTGCTATATTGTTTTCATATTAAGAACAGACCTATTGAAATAAACAGGAGTTACAACTTTAAAGTATGTTAATTGTGCTTTAATATGGAAACTGAGAACTGTCTGGTTTGCTTTAAGAAATTAAATATCAATTGCTGCCTTGTCTTCCCTACTCTATTCTGTTCCATAATCAGTTATTTTGGAGGTGTTAGGGCTCTACATGCTATTTCTGTGTCATTCTTTGCCATACAAGCCTGCTAGAGTAGTGATTTTAATTTTTTGTGTATTGTTTTCTCGTATCCTGTGGACTTTGCTAGTTAGGTAGTTTTTTCTGGATTGCTTTAATGACCATTTTGTCCCAGTATACTACAAGTACCATGCTTTCTTCTCAATCCTGGAAAGTTAATGTAAAAACAGATGCTCATTACAGTGCTCTTCATTCAGGAAAACACTGGAGTTTTAAGTCTAGTTTGCTCTCAAAGAAAGCAGTGCCTTCAGAGAATCAACATTATGAAATAATCCTGATCTACTTAAAAGTACCTAGGATTTTGATGCTCCTTTATTCTTGGGCTATGCAAGACTGTCCCAGCACCTGTTCTTCCAGTGCTCTGAGGCAACCCCCTCTTTTAACAAAACATGATTATGATTAGCTTGTTATGCATATGCTGTTCTCTCAACACTGCTTTTGGCTTTTCTTTCAGTTTGTACTGCATGTTGTATTTATGGAGAAATCAGTCAGATCCCACTTCTGTCTGTGTTTCACTGAGCTTCATTAAGCAAGGTCTTTCAGCTTCCTTGTTTGGGGCAGACTTTCCGTTCCTCTCATCCTTCTACTGTCTGTTGTCTCCATCTATTTTGGTTTGAAATCTTCATTTCTGACAGATGTCTAGAATTACTCTCAGTGTTCCAGAAGATACTTACAGTGTTTCTGCTGTGCATACCACTGCTTTCCCATCTTGACAAAACTCTTCTCTAGCACTTCCCAGGATTGTATTTCCTGCCTTGCTCTCAAAACTGTAGTGCATTATTAGCCCAAAAGTATAGAACTTTGTATTTCTGATATCAATATTCCTGTTTGTTTCCCTGATTTGAGTGGTGGGAAGAGAAAGAAGAGGAGTTGTCTGGCCAAGTATTATATCAAAAATATAGTAGTATGTATAGTGTGCATGATCTAATTCCCAGTTACAGGTGACAGTGAAGTAAGTTTATATAATCAGTGGGGAGTATATTCTGGTTAAATAAGATTACAGGTGTTCTATTACTGCCAAAACTTGTCTGGTAATTACTTTCATAAAAATTCTCTTCCATCATATTGCAGGACTATTCATTGCAAACCTAGTAATAGCAACATCAAACCCCCTGATCCACCAACACCAAAACCAACAGCAACAAAAGTCTCTTCTGTGAAACCCAAAGCTAAACAGCCAAAGGTAAAGGCTGAACCACCACCAAAGAAAAGGAGAAAGTGGAAAGAAGAATTTTCATCTTCCCAGTCTGATTCTTCACCTGAGGCCCAGAGTGAAGAAGATGGTGAGTGAGATACCATTGCTGGCACCTAGGCCCATTTGAACTCAAATGAGAAGAGTATTATAAAGTTACATTGTTTGATCTTGCATGTTTTTCTGTACAAGCCTCAGAAAGAAAATATGAAATCTGAAAGTGCCATGCAAAATGAGTTTCTTAAAACTTTTTACTTTCTGTTGGTGTATAGGCAAAGGTGTACAATTGAAGTTATTTCCAATGTAGTTTATCTACTTAAATACATGTTTTACTACTTCCTGTCTGTGACAGGTACAATTGTAGGAGGAGAAGCCGATTTGATTTTTGAATACATCTAAAGAATGAGATTCTTCATTAGTTTTCCATTGCAACTGCTTGTCATGTCTAAAATAACATTCCTGTAATCTTTGCCTGCATGGAGATGTGGGCATAATTCAGATGCTGCTGTTGTTTTTTCAAAATCCAAGGAGAAAAAGCAGTCGACTTTTTGGCTGCTTCATTGCTTGTCTGAACGGCAGCTGTTCAAATGTAGCCTGCTGAGCAGATCTGCTGTTAAGACATTCATAGAACGTCGAGATTCAATGTTTGCAGGAATTCTCCAGAAGAGAAAGGGATTTCTGAAGTTTACAGTGTTTATAGGGGTTACATGTGGTAGCAGATTTACAGTGCATTTTGCAGGGTTCTTTTTGTTTATTTCCTGTGTGTTTGAAGCAAAGCTGTGTATTACTCATACTTCATTATTGCTGCATTTCTAAAGCATCCTGGTGACTTTTAAATATGGATAAACTATCATTGGTGTACTGGAACACTGCCTCTGTGAAGACAGCACCTTTAAAATATTTTTCAAGCAAACTTGCCTGAGTAACACTCCATATTTAAGGCCTCAAGTAACCTGGTGATTACAGTCATCCCTGAGGAAGTTTAACAGCCTTGCTGGCTGAATCACTGCAAAACCCTGGTGTCAGACATGGAGCTATAAAAAGCTCCAGAATGCTTACTAGTACTGATGACTACTCCATGTGCATGTTAAAATTGCTGTCTATGAAAAAATAACAGCTTCCTCAGAGTAAGCACAAATATGTGCCTACATTGCTTCACTGATAAAATTTTCTTTTGCCTTTTTTTGGTGGGTTGAAAAATTAGGTGTGATTGACTTCAGTTGTATGCAGGCTCCTAAGTGACATTAGTACTCTGAAATTCTTTTTCCTGTTGGATGACTTCAAATTTTGCAATTTTGGGAGGTACTTGCAACTGCACTTGGGGTGCTTTGCTTGACTGAAGTTATTAATTATCCTTTTTCTCTAAACTTTCATCTACAAAAATAGAAAAATGTTTAAATTGCTTAAAATAGAATGTAAATTTTTAACTATATCTAGTTTAAAAAGTTGAACCATTTGTATTATATTTGGTGTCTGCTCCTGTTTTTGACATGTAAGTAGTTTATTGCAATTGACTGCATTGAGTTTTAATCTCTTGGGGTACCAGTAGGGGTCACTTGTGTTTTAAGAGAGAAACCTTCCATTTTGAAAAACACAAATTTGTAGGCTATTGAAGGAAAAAATCCTTCTATCCTGTTTACTTTTCAGAGGTTATACCTCCAGCTCCACTTGTTACTCGCTTTTTGAATACAAGAGCTATGAAAGAGACTTTCAAGAGCTACATGGAGTTGCTTGTTAGCATTGCCTTGGATCCAGACACAATGCAAGCCTTGGAAAAGAGCAATGGTATAGTATGTTTAACATTTGTGTGTTCTTACTAGATTTTAAGGTTATTAATCAGAAAAGCAAGTGGTTTTTAAATAAAACCCCGCAAACCTAACAAAATTCTAGTTACATAACCTCATTGGAATAATCTACACGTGTTATTTGTGTATATATATATTTTTGCATTCTCTTTGAATAATCAAAGTAATTTGGAAATATTGTTTTATCTGCTTTGCTGCATTAGAATTTTGCTGTGAATGTCAGAATAGAGCTCTTTGTTCCTACAGTTACTATACTTCAAACCTTAGCAAACATTTATTTAAAATTACAGTTTCAAGTGTGTTTGCTTTCTCATGAAGAAATAGGCTTATAACTGTAAGTAGTTATGATTCCTCCTACTATTAAGAATTCTGCTTTTTAAACTCTGAAATCTTAAAATCCAGATCAAAGAAAATTATATTAACACTGTTTTTTTGTAGACAAAGTATTTGGATTTGTTTACCCTAGTAAACTCCAGGGTACAAGTCGAAACTCCTATTTCTCAAAATTTAGTAAAACACTCATGTACCAAGATAAAGGTTCCAAAAGAGAAATCATTTCATGTATTATTTCGTTGTAAGCTGTTGTTTTGTACTATTTTCTGATTGCCTGAGGCTAGAAAAGATTTTTTTTTTAACACTTCTCTCCTGCCTCTCCTGATTTGTTCTGAGTGTGCATTAGTGCACACTTACCTCAAGATTTCAGACCCATGCATTATGTCAGTAGTCCCACTTAAAACCAAAGTAATTGACTTTATAAATAAAAGGCTTCATACTGAGCTGTAAATTTTCATTCCTGGCCACATGCCTGTGTTCAGCTGTATATTGTGAAATTCACAGTGGTTTATCAGATAACTTTTATCAGTAAGCACTTTCCTCATTTTTTTTTTTAGTAAATGCCAGCAGGACCATTTCTTGTAAAATGGAATAACAAATGTCAAAACCACATACTTGTCTTCATAAAACTGCCAGTTGTATTGCACAGAAGAGGATTATCTAGGAAATGGTGTAAAATTGTCTCTAAAATTTATGCTCTGTATTGCTCCATCTTAATTTTTCCTTGCAGGAAAAGAAAGTCAGAGAAGGAGCAGGATTGTAGTCAGCAATTAAACTTCGTACTACCTAGACCAGCTTAGTGAGCCAATCAAAAAAAAAAAAAAAAAAGATTATTCTCTCACATTTGAAATTAGATTATGTGCCAATTGCTTTATTTTTTACTTTCCACATTGTATATTAATGGGTTAAAGTATAGATTGAATATGAATCTCATGATTGTGTGTCTTAATAATCAGCTGCTGTGGGTTTTTAATGTGTCTTTTAGATGAGCTACTTTTGCCTCACATGAGAAAAATTGATGGTATGCTGAATGACAATAGGAAAAGGCTGCTTTCCAAATTGCACTTGGATCATGCTTTCAAGGTATTCTCTTTCAAATTCTAGGCTTTTAAAAGTGGTGTTTTAAGTAAATCACTGAATGCGAACCATGCAGGCACAGCTTAGAACCCAGAAGGCACATTTGTAACAGAAGTGAATATGGGTTTGAAAGAGATGCTATAAATTTAGTGCTTGTATGTGGCATTTGGAGACCATTTTGTGATGGAGGAGTTTATACTGCAAAGGTAGAGTTCTAGTTTTGCTCCCCATGCTTTCTGGTTCGTTCTCAAGCATTTTTTTTCCTTTAAGCTTTTCAAGTTTGCCAAAAGAAAGTCTGTTTCCTGTCCTTCTAGAGCTTTGGTTAAATGTTTGTATTGCCTAAAAATAAACTTTTACATGAAATAGCTATGCTGTGGAGCAGATGTCTGAACCTCTTTGAAGTAGAGAACATGATCAGAGGAGTTTAAAACCAGGACAGAGGGATGCAAGAACAACTCATGTGTGTGCTCTTTCATGTATCTTCAGCATGGAAAGTTGAGAAAAGTGTGGATAACAAGCCCATATTACAGCAGCTTTGACGTGGTAATAAAAAAACAGGTCTGGATGTGGACAGGGAAGAGAGAAGCCGTACCATCTCAGTAGAGAGAAGGTAAACAGGAGGATAATCACTGTGCTTCCTACTGTTCCCACCCACCCTCCAAGCAACAATGCAGAGTTTGCAAGTGCAGGAAGGTTATTTTCACTCATGGAGTCATTTAGGTTAGAAAAGATCAGTTCCAACCATTAACCCAGCACTGCCAAGTCCACCACAAAACCCTGTCCCAAAGTGCCACATCTGCTGCATGTTTCAGAGACCTCCAGGGATGGTGTCTTCACCACTTCCCTGGGCACCCTGTTCCAGTACTTCATAACCCTTCTGGTGAAGAAATTTTTCCTAATATCCACTCTAAACCTCCCCTAGAACACCATGAGGCCGTTTCCTCTTGTCCTACTGCTTGGGAATAAGACAGCCTTTTGGCAATGTCTATAATCAGACTGATTATTGGTTCTAACAGTTTTGAGGCCAACAGCAGTAAAGCAGGCCTGACTATAAACACCATCAGCCCAAACTTGCTGTTTTGCCACTCTTTCCCTGTCCCCTTATGCCCACAGTACAGAGACACTTGGAGAATTAGTGCTGTCTTTGGAGGGCCGTGAGCTTATTTTTGAGAACTAGGTGAGAGGAGGGAGATAATAACAGACTTGAAAGTTCTGCTCTTTTCCATCATGAAACCTTTTTTCCCCATTCCATTTCTGGTAAGCCTTGTGGGACATGAAGTGGCCTTGTTTCAGGGAGGAGAACACCATCAACCAGTGAAACAGCTGTAATTCACACTATTCTTGGAGTTTTTTAGTGTTAGTTATGCTGTGTTCCCAACAGCTGAACAATTTCTGCCTGCTTGAACAAAATTTCTTGTGGCTTCCTCCTTACAGTAAAAAGGCCTGGGGAGGGCTGTATAATTTTGAATGCACAGAGTCTCAGAGAGGTAGCATATGTTAACACCCCATTTCTGTTCTTCTGTGGTAATAATTTTGTGTTAATAGTTATTAATACTTTGTTTTGACCTGTCGGTGCAGAGAAGATAGGCCAGTTAAGGGAAGATATAAATTTGTAGAATTCTAGTTCCATTCACAGTATACAAAAAGTGAGAGGTAGCCACATTTGATTTTTTTTTTCCTTGACTCCTTGGAGTCCATAGTGAATACAATAGCTTTGCTGTGTGTTCACTTAGAAGCAGATTATGTATCATATTTCTAAAGTTAACTTGAGACTGTATTCCATCATATCATCTGCAAGACTTTAATGAAGTTAATGGATATAAGGAAGGGATCTGCTTGTGATGTCATCTGCAAGATAGAAAACCTTTTATGTTTTTCTTCTGGTGTGACAGTGCCAACTTGTGCCATCCTTGGGTCAATATCTTGGATAAAAATGAAATGCCTACCTCTCATCATAAGTGGTTGCATTGGTTAGGAAAATGTGTAATACTCTCTAAGATACAGGAGGTTTCTGTTCCACCTTTAATCAAATAACTAGTTCAGATGTTAAAGCTGAATGAGGCACTGAAGGAAGCAGTAAATGAAAAATATCATTTGTCATTCACTGGTATCAATCAATTTGAATGATTTTACATTATCTATGTTCTGCATTGATAGGCATGGATTAATTTAATAGTGGTTTTCCACTGGATATAGTTAGTATGGAATGTGTTAGCACTGTATTACAAACCAAAGCAGACACTGAAGTTAGCAGTGAGTGTTTGGTAGTTTTGCCTGTAACATTTTTTATAGTTCTAACATTCATTGCATCCTTTGGGTAAGAGTTTTTATAAACAAAATTATAAAACGTTATTGTTGCTTTATTTGGAGCTCAGTAAGTGAAGCCTCTCAGCTGAATTGTGTAAACTTCATTTGAAAATAATTATCGCTGTTTTGTGTCTCATGCTCCCAGAGATGCAGAAATCACCAGTATTCACTTCCTCATTCCAATTCACATTTGTCTGGTTTAGGACAGTGGTGTGGCTGTGGAACTGTTCTGGTTCTTAGGAATTCTCCAGAGGAGGCCAAAAGTGGCCAGAGCCTCTTGACACTCCAAATCAAACTTGAGGAAGGCTATTATAGTGGATAGCAAAACCAAATAAATCAAACCTGCTAAAGTTGTTCCACTTTGAAAGTATTGTAAGAAAGACTGGATATGGACAGGTTGGCTGGTCAAGGTTACTGCTACCACTGTGCAGGAGATTTAATAGCTGTTTACTGAGAGGTTTGTTTAATAAAGTACAAAATGGCTGATATAGATAAAGAGCTAATAAATTATAGGCAGGGGAGGTTGTTGTAGTCAGGTACTGGTTGTTAAAAGAAAATATAAAAATGGAGTTAATTTAGTATCTTAACCCAATAGTCCCAAGTAAGGTCCTTGAGCTGCAGCATTGATTCATTTTTCCATACGTGTATTTTTCTGCCTCATACTGGAGTGTAATACAAAGATGCATGTTTATTTGACTTGAAACATTCTTTTCAGGGCCAGTTATGTAGCATAGCAGGAGCTGCTAACATAATACTGTATTTATACAACAAAATTGTATTCAAATTTACTCATGCAAATAATGTAGAACTGAAGCTGCCAGAAATGCAGTTCACTCTTGTGAGTTAAAATGTGTTAAACTTCGGCTTTTTTGAACCAGCCTTCTACTTCACTGTGCATAAGCTTTTCTACCTTAGAGATCTTATGAGATGCAATTAGTTTGTAATTTGCAAAATCTGGGACAAAAGCTATGAAGGTATTTAGACATCCAATCCCTGTGTGCCTGACTATGCATTAAATACTTAGAGATCTTCAATTAACTGGGCCTTAGAGATTCTTGGGTAGAAATGGAATGGAAAGCATTTTAGAAGATAAAAATTGCCCTGTGGAGCTTTCCCCCCCTCTCTTTCTAGTGATAGAATCACAGATGTTATTCTGACCTACAGTGAAAGGATCTGCTGGTCTTGAAAAATTACGGTAATCAAGAACAGGTGGTCATGCTTCCCAAACTAGATATGGTTGTATGATCTGATAAAGACACTTTATCAGGTCTTTGTGGAAGAATAAATTTTTTCCTAATAAGCTGCACTCTAAACTCTTCAAAGAAAATGGCCAATTTATCATCAGTGTGGCCATTCTTGATTTTTTTTATAATCCTTTGTCTTTATATGCTCTGTTAAAGAACGCTTTGGAAAACTTCCCTGAACTGACAGTGATCACTCGGGATTCCAAGACAAAGTGCGGAGGAACGTCTGTGTCTAAGATCAAAATGAATGGTAAAGCTTACAACAAGAAAACACTGAGGGCTTCTAAATCAACCACTAAATCAGCACAGGTGAGTGTTCACAGGGTTTGTTGCTGCCACCATCTGACTTGTGCTATGATAACCACATTTATATAAAACACTGCTTCGTGTGTTAGGTGGTTTGGTTGGTTTATCAAAATATAAAATCTTTGAGGGAGGTGCTTCTTCTGTAAAAAGTGAATGTTAAAACCCAACTTTTCAAGGAGTACGTTAAATTTCACGTTAAATGTGAAAGATAGTTTGTCAGCCTCCTGGGCTGTTGCTAGAGAAGCAACAATTTGCCTTCACCATTGCAACTGTAGATCATAGTAATAACAGTTTGCACTTGCTGCAAAGTAAATGATACAATGACTTCTTGATTAGAAAAAAATAATAATGTAAAATCTGAGATCAGATAACACTTCTTAAAAATTCAGTTCTGTCTTTTTCCGTTCTTCATTTTCAATGGCAGAAGGAAGCTGTGTATTTTAAATTAAAAAAAAATAAATTAAAAAGCAACGTGGTAAAAACTTGAGAAGCGCACACTGTTTATTTCCATAGTATGCCTGGAGAACACTCTTAACTAGATTTGGCTTGCTCAGTCTTATCTCCCTGCAGTAAATAGTGGCTTGACAAATGACCTGTACATATAGCTCACACATATTTCTTGCCAAAGTAACCTAATTTTTAGATAAGTCCAGATCAGCCTTCTCAAGCACAAAGTCTGTGTCTTTTGCAATCACAGCCATCAGTCTGGTAGAATAATGGTTAAGCTTTGGTAGTTCTTGCAATACTTCTCGAGAAGGGGTTGTCTTACCCGTTTTGGGCTTGCAGTGCATTCAGGATGACCGAAAGCATTCTCACACCTGGTTTTGATAAAACAACATGGAGAGTGGAGATAGGAGATAATTATGATATGATGTGAATTACAGTTTCCCAGATACGTCACAATAATGATTTGAATGAAGCACTCCTTTTCTGAATTGTTAAAAAAAAAAAAGTCTGTAATGTCTCTTTATCTTTGGTAAATAACATGAATTTTCCTAAAATAATTGTTCTTTTTGCAGGAGTTTACAGTAGATCCAGAAAAAATACAGTTGTATTCTTTGTATCACTCACTCCATCATTACAAATATCACATATATTTAACATGTAAAGAAGAGGTAAGTATTGTTCTCATTTTTTGCATTCATTGAGGGAATTGAGTCCAGCTTGAGAGACTGTTCTCTCCTTCTTGGTAAATGAGTATGAATTGAGGCCTCCTATTTTTATTAATTCTTTATGGCAAACAAAAGGCTACACTGACCGCTTGGGTTGTCCTTAATGGGAACTGCTGTTCAGAACATTCAGATGTGAGGCTTGCAAGATTTGTGGGATTCCCTGAAGTGTTCTTCACTGTTATCCAAAATAAACAAGTGTTATCAGTGTATTTAACTCCTTGGATCTAAAAACTTATTTTTTGCCTTTATTTCTTCTGCAAATCCATGATGGAAATATTTCAGGTAGCAGAAATACAAGAGTTGAGATCTGGCTTAGTTGTTAAGAAATGCATTTTGGGGGACATTACCCTTGTTTTAAAAAGTAAAGGTTTTCTGGCAAAGAAGGCTCATATTTAACTGCAGACTATTACAAAAATGAAAATTCTCCAATTCTGGCTGCCTAACGTGTGTGTGTGCATCTCTCTCCCCCCCTCCTTCTCTTTTTTAAATAGATTTCGTCTGTTCAGAAGACGAGTGCAGATCTAGGCCAGGAAGAGATTGTGCAGCTGTGCATGAAAAACATAAAATGGGTGGAGGATCTTTTTGAAAAGTTTGGTGAACTTTTGAATCGTGTCCAGCAGAAATGCTCCTAACAAAAATGTATCCCAAATCCCACATTTTTCTACAGCACTAACCTGATGGAACAGAAAGCTCAGAGAGAGGCTCTGATTTCTTTTACAATGCCAGACTGCATTCTTGTTCGTAGCCATTTTTATTTCTCTTTATGGAACTTTGTGCCTTGGCTCATGCTAAGGAAAAATGATGCTGCCAAGGAAATCAGTCCTTTGGAGATGGAACTAAACGTAAACCTAACCACATTTTTAACCTGAAGAGTTGTTTTCTATTTTGTAAACTATTGGATAACTTAGTTTTATTTTCAGAAATGTTTTTGACAAGTGATAAAGCATGCACTACATATACTTTTTTTTCTTTTTTATTGCTCAACAGATAACAACACTTAAAATACTACAGATTTTTCCATCCCTGACTAAGTGAGAGAAAAGTCAGCGTTGGGGCGAACTAATTTTTACATGTCTGGCCACCAAATTTAGAGTTTTGTACATTTTGTGAACAGAGCCGGAGTGACATCAGTTTCTGCATACGTATATTGCCATCATAAAATCCAGAAATTTCATTATGCTTTATGGACTCCTTTTACTATTGTCATGTTCGGGAGACTGAACATGGAGTTGGTGCAATCCTATGACTGCTTTTGTGTCAAATTATATTGTAATGAAAGACAATGACCTTAACTATTTTCCCTGTTTTGAAGAAAAAAATATTTTCCTTTATACTGTGGGTTTTTTTTTTCTTTTGGAAAAAAAAATTCAATTGTACATTTTATCTCACTAATAGTTGTATTTTTCACAGAGGAAATATTGTGGTTAAAATTGTTACATGTATCTTTGTAATACACTTTCCATTGTTTTCAGTAAATCCTATTCATTTATATGTTGATTTTATATTGTAAACTATGTATCTCGAGGTAACCCTTTTGTTTATACAGGTTTGCTTCAGTGTTAACCAGAATAATGCATAATGCATACTAGACTAGTTTTGCTTTAAGTGTAGTTGTGTTAGACACTGCAATTATTTTCTGATATGTGAAAATAAATTTCTTACTAAACTAGCACTTGATTAACTGAGAGTTTAAATGAAGAGCTACTACACTTTATCGTGGTCAACAAAGATTGTTGATTGAATAGACTATATGCAGTGTTAAACACAGCCTACATAATTGTTTGTAGAACTGGCAGTTGCAGAGCTGTTCTTTTTTTGGTGCCTTTCAAGTCTTCAGACATCTTTGTAGCTTTTCTCCCCCTCCAGGTTGTTAACAGTTAGTTGTGCCACTAGTCACACTCAGACAATGAATGTAATGGGCTCTAATCAGGAGAACATTTTCTTTAAATTTGCCAATCGAATGCCTTATTGAGTCATTCAGAATGGAGATGTACTCTACTGGCGTCCTAAAAAAAAAGTTATGTTGGTCTTTTTTCAGATAATGTAGAAAAAAACTTCATTCCTTTATCCTTTGACTGCCACTTAGTGCCTTAATTTCAGCCAAGAGAGCAGGGTTCACTATTCATTGGCCAAATGAAATAATGTTCATTGCCATGTGACCTTTTCCCCGTGTTTTGATCCTATTTAGTTGCTAAATATTCATTAGACCGTAGAACTATAAAGAGTTTAATGAATAGATGTGAAAATGAAATTATTTGATCTTGAGTAAGCAAATAGAGGTTTGAGTATTAAAGTATGTACAGAATTTTAGCTGATTAGATTTAGAACCTTGTAGGATGTTTACCATATTTCCAAAGCTTTTCATCCTTAAAAAGCAATAATTCTTTACAATTTGTGTGCAGACTACGATGAACAGAAATGGGTATGTGCCCTTGCCTTTTTTAAAGCCTCTTCCTCGTGGTTTTGCTTTAAAAAGGGAGGTCACTGTCGTGTTAATGACACATTGTGCTACTGCTATGTCTGCAATTATCAAGGAGAGCGAGGTGGGTTTGGGTTTAGGCAGAATATGCAGATTGTTAGAGCAATCATGGAGCTAATTAATTACCAGAGTGAAAAGAAGGGTAGCTGTGGGGGTAAGGAATTTCTATAGTTTCAGTCCTGCTGGGTCTGGCAGGAGCTCGAGTTTATAGGGTGAAACCAAACAGCAGAGTTAGCAGCCTTGGGAGCAATCAGATAAAATGATTTTAATGTAAATGTGCACCCTGGAGGTACGGTAGAAACGTGCCTGGTACACTCTTCCATCACAAGTGGGCATTCCCAAGTTTACTCAGTGCCTTCCCTTACTGGGATGGTTGGCAGTGGGTGTAGATTGATGAGAGGGAGTTACTTGCCCAGGCAGAGTTCTGTAGTCACATTACAGCGATGAGCACAGCACAGCTGGGACATTCCTAGTCTGTAGTTTTAAAAATCATTAGGTACAGACTGAGGGAACAATTGAATTGGCTCCTTGATGATGTAGTAAAGAGCTTGTCAGACTTTGTCTCTCTCACACCCCTTCCTAATATGACTATGAAGCAACGAGTTGAGAGAGTTCTCTGTGCTTTCTAAAAGATTACCACTACTGTGTACTTACTCTAGATTTCTGAATCTAGAATTTAGAAAGCTGCTTTCAGTTCTTAGAAGCTGGAAAAAAGAAGTGAGAGGCTTTTGGAGTAGCTTGTCCCTATTTAAAAAGAAAGTAATTTTAGCAACAACCATTAAAAAATAAAAAGGGGCGGGGGAGCCAGGATGCTCTGCACTGCCATAGAAAGTGACCTGGCTTATTTTTGGCTGTTTTGTTCCCAAGGCCAGTTAAACAAGCACTGTGCCTGTAGAAGACAGGAAAACTCGTGTTGAATTAAAGTAACTGCTCCGGCCTATTAAAGATTAATATAATGGAGCTTCCGTCTTTGTCTTGGGGTGCAAAAATGGTGGCTGGATTGTTAATTTACCAAATTAGAATTAAGAACATGGAACTCTCGTGTGTGTTGAAGGGTCATAAAGCAAAGCAAAGCTTTGTTAGTAGGATTGAAGAGGTTTTTTTATACTGAAGCAAACTTAAAGAAAAAGTCAATGTACAAATTATTTTTTTTGCACAAATACTTTGTTTTGTTGCATTTTAGATAATGAAGTCTGCACCTACACCTCAAATTTTTTCCCCTTGGACTAACTGAGGTCTTCATCCCTTAACATCTGACAGTGGAATTTGAGCACTGATTTGACTGCAAGAGAAGATGCACTAGGAAGGAACAAAGCCCTCCTTAGACTATGAATTAGCAAAACAGGAATGAAACAAATGGCATAATCAGTTATTTGGCTTTTAATTCCACTATCCTTTAGTGTGGCATCCCAATTTACACTGGGTTTGGTTTTATTCAAATACAGCA
Organism: Corvus moneduloides; assembly: GCF_009650955.1. NCBI lineage: Eukaryota > Metazoa > Chordata > Aves > Passeriformes > Corvidae > Corvus > Corvus moneduloides. Next base: position 56,157,088 of record NC_045481.1, on the reverse strand, counting down.
TTTCTCTTAAATGCAGGTTTGCTTTGAGGTGCTACTTCCAAAGTTTTGCTAGCAAAAAATCTGAGACAAAATTGGATTGAGAAATTGTTTCTGAAAACAGCTAAGGACTTTAGGGTCTTTGAGGTTCTGTGGCATGTATTGTATTCATATATTGTCAAAATTAAATACTACTTTTTAAAAAGTCAGATCTTACAGGCTGTCTTCCAAGTAAATGATTTCCATAGGAAATATATTTTAAATATTATTTAAGTATTTACTACTATTTAAAACAATTTTAAAGCAGAAAAGCTAATACTATGGTCACAAAATGTCAGTGTGTCATCAACCATTTCTTATTTCGTTGCCAGCACTTGACATTTGGTCTCTCTTACCCTATTACAAACCTGTGCATTTCACAGTGCACATTCTGCCATATTTTATTATTTAAGCTAATATTAACATGTCATTGGTAATAAATGCATGTTTTTCTGCATATCTGTTCTACATATGGCAAAAATGAAGCTAGGGCTAATTAAGCGACACTTTATGCATTCTTAGTCCAGATTTTCAGGTGGTCCATAATACAATGTATGGAAATGTGAAAAAGGACAGTTTTGTACCATTCATGATGTTATTAACTAAACCCATTAAAGTGAAAACACTTTTTAAACAAAAACCTTATAATGCTTAGTCATTTGTTATTAAAATATTAAGTCTCAAAAAGTTAAGATTGTTGGAAACAAATTGGCAATTTAGACTACATTTTCTGCTTGCAACATGAAGAAATACAGTTTTAGGGTTTGGGGGGGGAGGGGGTTTCCATTATGTTGCCTGAATTGAGTATGTCTGGTTGATCTGGATTTTTTAGTTCTGGGTTCTAAATGTTCTGAATTAATTTGTACGTTATAGCTACCAGATCTTAAACTGCTGTGGTAAGTGAGGAGCCAGACTGTTGGGGTAAGAGAGACTGCTGCTGTGATTCAGGTGGGGTGTACCTCAATTTTAGTATTTTCATTTGTTCTCTTTGCTAGACTAGAATGTCATCTCTATGTACCTTAGAGGCAGAAATGGTGCTCCACAGAGTTTTGGTATTTTTGCCCTCCAGCTACGATGAATTACTCTGGATATTCTTACAACTCTCTTTCCCTCACACAGAGGGCTGAACCCCCATGCTGTGGATATTGTCCATAAGATCCATGGCAGGCCTTCTCTGAGCAGCTTACTTGAACAAAAAGGAGAAGCTGGAGGCTGGAATACTTTTTTTAATGGCTCTCTGTATAAGCTTCCTTGCAAACCAAGGTTGAATATAAAATGAGTCATTTTGCCATGGAGTTGATTGTTGTTTTCTCCAAAAAATACTTTGGGGAGCAGGTAGGCAGAGAATGTCCTGTTGCAGTCCTGAAGATTTTGATGCTGTGTTTCAAATACAACTTTTAATTTATGAAGGTTTTTAAAAAAATAAGAAAGCAAGGCAAGAAGCTGAATGCACACGGCTTTTTAGAAAAGGAAAGCAGCACCTACTATCAGCAGGTTGTGGGTAAGTATCTTAGGTAATCAAAATTACTTGCTCTGAATTAACTGTTTGCCTTTTCCATAGATAACCTAACAAATCTTTGTTTCATTTCTAGAAATTGAAGTACAGAAAACTGTCTTAAAATTCTTTCGATTTGATCTCTTATAAGAATACAGCACTAAATACGGAGAACAAGCTATTTATAAAGGAGAAAAATAAATGGTGAGTCAGGGAAAACAGCAAACAAAATTTCAGGGCTGTACTCTCTCATTTGTCCTGTGTATGTTGTAGGTTTCTGCTTTTAAAAGTTCCACTGGGTATTTTCTTTTCTCTGTGTGTGTTTAATTTTGGTTGATTTTGTTGGTGTTTTTTTAGCTACCTGATGCCCGAAGCATAGAGGGAAGTAGCAGTAACAGCAGAACCCATGAGCAGGACTGAGGGAGCAGCTAAGGCCCTTCATTTTAGTTTTTCATTCAATTTATGAACGAATGAAATCTCTTTTTTACATCTGTTACTTGAAATCTTAAACAATGTAGCCTTCTCAGACTTCAGGACATGTGGTAGCAAGACCTTTTGAGTAAAATTTTGTTGGTCTGCATCATCCTTTCCTTTCTAACTGTGGTGGTTGCTAGTGTGATTTGTCTGTGCATTATTTATGTATCAGATATTTTTGCTGTGGCAACAGAAGGTAAGTGATATGATAATCGAATAAAAGCTGGAGCATCAATGTTTTATTATGTGGTTAGGTCAAATGGGCAACGTGTTCAAAGCTCTGGGAGAATGAGGATTTAGAGCTCTTCCCTAAGTAAAGCAGCTTTGGTGGCTTCTGAAACCATCCAGATTTTTGTTGTTGGTCAGAACGCAGGAATTCCTGTCCCTACAGCTTTCCTAACAAACGACAGTAAGGGAACACTTATTTGTTTCAGTGCAGCGTCCAGCAACTTTGTTTAGACAGCCAGAGAGGTAGTTTGACCACAGTCAAAGGAGTTGGAGAGAGTGCTTATGTGTTCTGTGAGAATCCAAGTGTTGCAATTCTGGAACCAACTGGCTTAAATAAACCCCAGAAACCAGGTATCAAGAAATGCTTGGGCAGGGACTGTTACTTCCTTTTTGACAGGAACTGTACAAGTTCCCTTTGAGTTTAGTGGGGTAATAAAATTCTGCAGGATGCTTCTGGGGCCATTTTCCTATCCTAAACCATGGGCTTGGCAAAATATGGCATAATTGAGTTAGGTGGCCCCAGCACATTGTACAGTAATAGAAAAGGTGAATTGTAGATTCCTGCTTCTGACATACATAAACAATAAGCCTGATTCTCTGCCCTAGAGCATAAATTGCATGCAGCTGTTTTCTAAGAAAATCAAAACAAATGGTGAAAATCAGGAATTCAGTTTTGCTCAGCAAATCCATTTATAGTTCTCACTTTTCTCCCCCCTCACCCCTCAGCTCCTCCTGCCCCATTAAGCTGGTGCCACTAGTGAGTGCTCACTGTGGGAGGAGGAATGTGGAACTTGTCCCTGGTGGATCAGTAGAAGTTACTACCTCACCATGCTTCAGGTGGACATCACTGCTCATCCAGGCTCCCCACAACTACGAACTGGTGAGAGCTGCTCCCCTAACTCTTTCTGAACTTACCTAAAGCGCCTTTCAGTAGTAACACGGGTTAGCGTTTGGGTTTGTGTTGCAACATAGAGGAGTTCACATTCGATCAGGAACTGCACCTCCCAGCTGGTCAGAGAGGGACTTCTGCCGCTTGAATTATTCAAAGTGTCTGATTGCCCTCGCTCATTCTGGCTGAGCAGGTTTCTGGCGTGTAGAGGACAGTGAGCCTTCACTGTTCTGAGAGGAGTCGGTATCCAGACCCCTGTGCCAGAACTCGCCTGGGGATGGTGGAGTCACTCTGTGGTTACAGTGTGTAGTCGCGCTTGAAGTCCCAGGAAACCTCCACTAGAGGGAAAAGCTGAAAAATCCGCTTAGGACAAAATCCTTTTATCTTTATTAAGCCTGATAAATGGGGGCTTGTGACATCACAAGTTGTGTTTGTGGTGACGTTGCTCCATTTCCACTTCCTTACCGCGAGCCACCTCGAGGGCTCGTGTCTGCCCGTGCAGCCGCTGCGTCTCCTCCCGGAGCGCATTCCAGCGGGGGTCAGTGTGCACCAGCACAGGCTCCGCCTGTCGCCTCCCTCCGCCTGTCGCCTCCCTGCCCTGCGCTCGCCGTGCCCTGCCTGCCGTCATCCCGCAGACACATTGGTATTCCAGCCCGGCAATGGAAGGATGGCGCTCCCGAACAATGTGCCCTTTGTCGCCTCAGAGAGTCCGGCACCCAGAAGCTTCTGTCCTGGGAGCTTGTTCATTGTTCCAGTCCCTTCAAAAATGCCAGGGTGGAATCCTTACAGATTTCACTTCGCCATAAAATTCCAGAGCTGCCCTTCACGAGTAAATCGTGCTCTTGCCCAGGCCAGGGGCGCTCTGGAGCAGCCTCTCCGTGGTGGGACCGGTGCTGTGGTTGCTACGGCTTCAGCATTGCCAGATGGCATCACTGTATCCCAGAGGACCTACGCTGTCCTCTTTTTTAATTCAAATGTAGATGGGAAATGGGACTGAGCAGAGTGAATTTGTGAATAACCCTCTCTGCATCCAAAGGGAGAGTGTCCGTCCTCTCCAGCCGGTGGAGCTCAGTCCCGCGCAATCCTCATGCTCTGAGCTACAAATGGCAGAACCTGTCAGTCAGTAATTAGGGAGATTCACTGTGGCAGCTCTGTAATCTGCCTTCAGATCTGTCCAGCTTGTCAAACAGCCCACTGCAATCTGATATTGTGTGAATAGCTGTTCATTTTCTTAAATTTGAGATTACCAGAGAAGAAAGTTTTCCAATTTTTATAGGTCCATTTCATTATTAAAAACCTTTTACATTGGCCTTTGTATCTTCAGGCAATGAAGTAGAGCAGATTTGATAATGCCATGAAAATTGCAGCAATTTCTGTAACAGAAGCTGTTGATTTTCCCTTCCATGAGTATCTCTGTGTGACACTGAACCATATGCTGAACTTTAATTTGTCTCGACATTTGTGAATGGAATGGAGCAACATTTTAAGGGTTACTTTTTATAATGTTCTCCTTTCATCAACTTCACCACTGAAGTGAATACAGGCATTGTTGATATTTAAGTGGGGAAAAAACAGAAGTGTAACTGTTCTAAATAACTGGAATATTTTTCTGAATTTTTATGGTAATTATTAATTGCTATGCTTTTTCAGAAACAGACATAAAGATTGGATTCAACAGATCCTGATGATAATGGCAAAAAAATATGTATATATACATTTAAGCTGTGTTGATATACACTTAATCTTTAAAGCTATATTGTTATGGGAAGACATTTGAAATCTAAAGAATAAAGTTTGGTATAGAAGGAAGAGCCTTCTGACGTGTTTGAGATGTAAGAGAGCCACTTGAAATGCAGAGTTCTATGTTAACCATTCAAAAAAGCGGGATCGAAATTCTTTTGAAAATAAGAAATTGGATGGTATTGTTCTGCAAAAATCCCTCTTTATTTCCCAGTCAATTTTCAGTGACAAGTCAATATCAATTTTGGCATTAAAAATTCGAATAATAACTGGAACACTGGACAATTCTGGGTTTTAGAACAGCTTACGTTCCAACTTTGGTGTTCTTCCAGTTTTTTTTAAAGTTATGAAATGAAAACTTTTTCCTGTGTTTCTTTCAAGAACACAGAACATTTCCCAGTCACTTAACCAAGCATTGATCTGTTGTAGATAAACCAGCAGCACCCCATATTTTCTATTAAGACGCCTCTACCTCTTTTGGACAACACAGCCTCCAACTTTTGTCTTTTTGATAGTGTTCCTGAAATACTTAGTCACACACTCATGTTTTTACTTTGTAAAGTCTTATATCCAATTATATCTCCTTCATTTGTGCCCAGAATACCTGGAAATTACAGGTGCTCTCACTTCCACATCCTGGTTGGCTGCCCAGATTCCAGGTTCATTATGGGAAAAGCTAGACAGCATTTTGCATGGAGGTGTGCATCATTCCTCACTTTGTGAGCTGCAAGTTTCCATTTTGCCTTCTCTCCCTCCATGATCAGACAAGACCTGAATGTGGGTCTTTATCATCATCTTTATCCTTGAACAAACACTTAATTGACATGAGGAAGTTAATCAGCTCCTGAGCAGCAGACGTGCCTGAAATCTTGGCTGTTGAATTTAAATGCTCTCTTTCTGCTTTATACTTCTAATTAAACCCTACAGGTCTTGCATGAGACTCAGAAATTCTTGAAAACTGAAGTTTTTAAATTCTTTAAAACATAACCACTCTCTTGATCCTTTTGTAGGCTGGTAGGAGTATTTCTAGATGACCTGGAAATAAATGAAAATAAATTTTTATTTTGCTGTTCCTTGCTATAGAAGTTCTTTATAACAGTTGCAAAGAATCTGACACAACTGTACAAACTAGGACTTGGTTGCATAATTTGTTAAAAATACATTGGTCTTAAATGATTTTATGAATAAATTATGTTAATTTTGTCTTTGTAATTGGCATTCTCTTGTGCATCCTGTGTTCAGCTTTATGGAGGTTAATTAGGGGAACATGCTATGGAGGGGGAAACCAGATACAGCGAGTTGTACTTTTGTCCTGAGATCTTTCCACCACAGTCTGAGGAATTCCCCCAGCCAAGACCGTCCTGGCTGCACGAGGTTGCACTACTTAAAGTGACTGTATAAAAGTATAAACAAATTATTAAATTGTCAATAATTATATATATATATATATTAATAACTACATAAAAGTCTATCTATCTGTGCTTTAGGAAAGCATTTTATAATTATGTCATTTTAAGAAATACCAAAAGATAGCATTTCTCAAAATCCTTTGATACCAGATACTGTTTGACCACAGCTGTCTGACCAGGCAACACCTACGATCTGCCCCTGCCAAATCTGGGGTGCCAGGGCTGTGGTCACTGGGAGAAAACATGAAGGCAAAGGCAGAAATCCAGGGCAGGCTGCTGATTCTCTGGTAATAAAATACAAGAATAAAAACCTTACAAACTTCTCGATGAGCAGCCCACAGTGCATTGGCTGTGGCTTGCTCTGTTCCCTGCAAGCAGTGTTTTGGCAAATCATTCTCCAACGTAAGGTGCAAAGTTCTCAACTGATTGGTGCACCTCCTATTTGAAAATGTGGGTTTAAATTCTCTCAAGATTAGTGAACCATTGCAGAAGGATTGACTGCATTGCTTTATTTCAATAACTGTGCAAAAGTAAAATGATTTTTGAAAGTGAAAATGAACTCTGGCATTTACTGATTTGCAGTTATGTTTTGGCAATGCATCAAAAAGTCTAGCATCAAACTGCTACAAAAGCAGGCAATAATAAAATAGTGCATCATGGAAATCCCCACTGACCTATGCATTTTATGTTATTTTACTGTGTTCTTATTGGCACCTGTGAATCAGGCCTACCTTTTTTTTTTAATCATCTTCCCTTCTTTCCCCAAGAAAGAAATCTCTCTCAGGCACTTCCTATTGTTGAGGGAACAAGATGAACTTTCATTTTCATAGGCTGGCATTTTGCTACAGCTTGAATAGATTCCTTTTTCTCTGTGCCCAGAGAATTAAGACTTCCTCATCTGAAAAACTTCACAAAAACTTCCACTTTTAGAACTCCCTTTATTAAATACTGTACTGCTCAGGCAATGAGACATGAAGAAATGTTTGTCTGCCACAGGTCTGTGGTCCCTAGTTGCCTGTAGTAATTTTTCACAGCTTCAAATGAAGTGCATTATCTATTTATTTGCATACAATGAACAAACTTGCAGTGCCTTACCTGTAAGCATGACAAATGGGGATAAAAGAAGGCTGCCCTGAGCTTCAGTGGATAGCAGACATCCTGCATTTACACCTGCTAGCTCAGAATTTCACGTAGAACAGGCTAAAGTTCAATAATCTGATGACTCAGAGTGAATTTTTGAATCACTTGTAACACTGTATTATTTGGCCTTTAATGTGCATTGCATACTTCTGAGTCTGTGTATCATGGAGATCAATTTGGCTTTGTCTGTTCCTATGGAAATCAGTCCAAAAACCATGAATGATTTTATGTTGTTCTAAAACACTTCCACTGAGTAAAAATATCAAAATATTTTATACTTAGTAGAGAATTATGTTGGATCTCACAGCAGTTTGCTGCAGGTGGTAGAAAAACCACTTACTACTCTGAAAATGAATTTATTATTTCATTTCCTTGCAATGAGAAATGCCAGCTGCTATAATAAACAGCTCATAAAAGACATCACAGGGAAACTTCAACCACATGTGGTGTTCAAGCTGTGTGTCCCACAATAACAGCCAAGGACAGGGTTCGGGTGTTCAGCCATGGCCATGTACAAGGCCTGTGCTCAGGTTAACCCACAGAAACAGATCTGACCAGTTTGGGGTTTTAAATGACACAGGAAATACAGGGGAAATAAAGAAAGATAATTGATTAAGAGACAAATTAAGAGAGACATGAAGCTCCCAGAGTGGGTGCACCTGAGGACAATGAGGGCGATTGGGGGACTGGAGAATCTCTCTAACAAGGAAAGGCTGAGGGAGTTGGGCCTGTTCAGCCTTGAGAAGAGAACAGAGAGGGGATCTCATCCATGCATATAAATATCTAAAGCCAAGAGGATGGAGCCAGGCACTTCTCATTGGTGCCAAGCAATAGGACAAGAATGGGCAGAAACTGATCCACAGGAAGTTCCACCTAAACCTGAGGAAGAACTTCTTCGCTGTGCAGTGACTGAGCACTGGGACACATTGCCCAGGGAGGCTGTGGAGTCACCTCCCTGAGATATTTCAGAACCATCCGGACACAATCCTGTGCCATGTGCTCTGGGGTGGCCCTGCTTGAGCAGAGAGGCTGGACCAGGTGTCCCACTGTGGTCCTGACCCACCTGGGATTCTGTGAAATCTCTTGCCTGTGTGTCAGAGCACAGTGCCCCATCCAGGACCAGTGGTGCTCTCACACCAGGGCCATGACCTCGAGTAGCATCAGCTCTCTGCAACATTTCCCCCTTTCCCACAGCAGCCACTTCCTATGGACCCACCAGCCTTATCTGGAATACTGTGTCCAGTTCTGGGGCTCCTCAGTACAAAATAGACATGGAGCTACTGGAGAGGGTCTAGTGGAGGGTCACAAGATGATGAGGGGTCTGGAGTCTCTCTCTTAAGAGGACAGACTGCAGGATCTGAGCTTGTTTAGTCTGGAGAAGACTGAGGGGATCTCATCAATGCATGTAAACATCTCAAAGGCAGGTAACAAGAGGATGGTATCAGGCTCTTTTCGGTGCTACCCAGTAACAGGATGAGGAGCAATAGCCATAAAATAAAAAACAAGAAGCTCCACCTCGATATAAGGAAAAACTTTCCATCAAAAGTAGTAGCTCACTGGAACAGGCATTCCAAACCCACCCGAACGCATGCCTGTATCACCTGCTCCGGGTGACCTCGGCAGGGGGATTAGGCTGTACGATCTCCAGACATCCCTTCTGTCCCTGACCCGTTTCCCGTAATTGCTCACAGAAACGATACCGCTCTGGCAGCAGATCAGGCAGTGCCTGGGCGGTCGCTGCCCTTTCTGCCCCGGGCCCGGGCACCGCCCACGGGCGTGGGCGCGGCGGCTCCGCCCCCGCGGGCTCCCTGTGCCGCGGGCCCGCCGGGCGCGGCAGATGCGTGGAGCTGGCGCTTGCCATGGCCACGGTGCGGGAGAAGGCGGCGGCTCTGAGTCTCAGCGAGGTCTGCAGCCCCGCCGCCAGGCCGCCGGGTATGGCCGCAGGGCACCGGTACTGGGAGCAGCGGGGAGCGGGACGGGGTCTGGTGGGAGCGGGAGCGGGAGGAGCCGGCTGCCCGCAGCCCGGGATCGATGGGATGGACGGGGCGGCTCTGCCTGCTGCAGGATGGGGGTGGCCGGCGGTGGCAGCTCCGCTCGGCGCCTTTCCCGGCTCCGCCGAGGTTCAAAAGTTGGCCGCGCTCCGGCGCCGCGAGCCGCTTCCGTCCGGGGGCCCCGTCCCGGCTGCGCGCCCGCTCCGCGCCCGGGAGAGCGCGGGGCCCGTGCCCTGCCCGCGGAGCTGCGGGCCCCTCCCTGTCCCCAGCGCGGGTTAAGAGCAGGTGCCTCGGTAGCGCAGCGTAAGAGCTGAATGGGCGCTCGCTGGGAACCGGTTTTGCCCTTTTTCTTTCCCTAGCTTGAGCACCTTAACTTTGTGGGAACTTGTAGCCTTAATGCCACGCTTAATAGCGCTTCCCTCAGAAAAGATCTGAAGGCTCTGAGTGTGTAAGGAAGAAGTAATAAAGCCGTGAGTAGTAGTTAAAGCATTGCAGGTTGTACGTGTTGGAATTTATTCTAGCGACAGCGTTGTTGTGTGTCGGGTGGTGTCGCGTTCGGGGGTTGTTTCCTCCCAAAGAGCAAAGTTGGCTGTTGGAATGTACGGCTGGAAGCGAATTCTGTGTTCGTTGCGTTTGTTCTGCCTTCTTGAAGGTGTTATCAGGTTAAAGTATCAGCAATTGTGTACCTTGTCTGTCTCGTACTTTTAAAGCTTTGGAGGTTCTGGGAGATTTCTATCTTGGCTGGTTCAATGCTGTGTATTAAAAAGCTGCTTTGTTTTTTTCCCTGATATGAATCTTTTCAGAAAGATAACTGTTGCTGTCCTTCTTAAGTGTAGGTGTGTTCAAATGGCATTGTGTTCCTTGCTTTCTCTCCCTCTTCCCAGTCTTTACTGCCCCTCTACCTTTCCTTTTCCCCTTGCTAATTTGCCAATTTCTGGGCTTTCTGGTAGCTGGGGATCAGCTGGAAACTGCTGCCTCAAATTGGAATTCTCTAACTAAAGCCACTTGAGACTAAACAGAACAGAAGAAAACACCTCCTCATCTCTGTGGAAAATGCTCATGGTTCTATGTTCCAGAAGGAGTTGCATGTTGTTGTTTTTTTTCAAACACTGCATCGCACTGTTAATTCATTTGGTTTGAGGTCTGTCACAATCCCAGATGGCTTTCTGGAGGATTGCTGCCAACTCCTGCTTCCATATTTTGTCCTTCAGCTTTTGATTTCTGTCTTCTTCCTCTGCTTTCACTCTTAGTAAATTATTCATCTGACCTACTGAAAAACATATTCTAATTCTAGCCTCTCTGGTGGCTGCAGCTCTCCCCACTTAGGTGCCACCTGCGAACTTAGTGTATTTTTAAGTCCTTGTGGAGGCTGAGTGTAGCCTCAGGTCAAACTGTTGGCTGCTGGCATTTTATTCTAATCAGACTGGTAAATGAGTAATAGTTCAGTGGTTTCACTGGGGGAGGGAAGACAGATTGGCTCACGGAAGTGGCTTTGGGTGCACAGAGCTGAGGTCTCCACTGGAGCCGAGGTGGCACAGGGCTGTCTGGTGGGATAAATACTGAGTGAGTGGCATCTCAAGAGAATCCGTGGACTTTCTAGTGGTGTGCTAAGCACTGATGTCAGGTAGCTTGCGTGTAAGCACAGTCCTGTAGGAAACAAGGTTCTGATGTGTCTCTTTATCCCTGCTTCCCTCTTCCCTGCCCAGCTGTGTTGCTGTTAGTGGAGGAACGGGGGAGTTACGAGTACATACAGCTGGTTTGCGGTTGTGAGACCTGTGTGCTTAGCACTGGTTCTGCAAGGGTAACCATTAGGTGACCGAGGGACACACAAAAGGACACTGTCAAAGTGAGAGGCTGAAAAAACAGGAACTCCTGGTTGCAAAGCTTTAGGCTGGTGTAGCAAGAGGAACCACCAAAGAGAGAGAGGGAGACAGTGGTACAGAGCAGACAGACTTGCTAAGGGAGTAACAAAGTGTTAATGTCTGAGCAACCCAAGCCAAAGTGGAAGTCTCAAAGATTTTTAAATCCTTACGAGGTTCATGAAAGCTGGAAGGCAGAAAGGGGCTGTTCTCTGTGACTGCAGCATGAATTCAGCCTTTGTCTCTGTTCTCAGGCTTTAGCTTGGCGCAGAAGCCGTTTGGAGCGACGTTCGTCTGGAGCAGCATTATCAGCGCTCTTCAAACTCAAGTGGAAGTGAAAAAGCGCCGCCAGAACCTGAAGTGTTACCATGACTGTTTCATTGGTTCAGATGCTGTGGATGTTGTCTTTGCCCATCTTCTTCAGAACAAGTATTTTGGGGACGTGGATATTTCCCGGGCTAAGGTGGTGCGCGTGTGCCAAGCGCTGATGGATTGCAAAGTGTTTGAGGCTGTCTCAACGAGGGTCTTTGGGAAAGACAAACGCTCTGTGTTTGAAGACAGCAGCAGCAGCCTCTACAGATTCACAAATACCTCGAACCAGCCAGAGCTTGAGAAAGATTACCAGCAGTGTACCCCACAGAGGTTAGTACATGGAGGTGAAGAGAGGAAATTTTTTACAAGAGGAAAATATTGCGTATTCTGGGGGAGAGAAAAGAAAACTTGTACATTTACAGGGTAAAAATAGACACTGCATAGATGTTTGTGGGTGGAAGACAGGTAGGAAAGAGCAATTTGAAGAGAGTAAATCACTCGGCCTACATGGTTACTTGTTTTCTCTGTCTGTTATCACATAGCCTTGGGGGAGGGAGGTGAGAGGGTAGAAATTAAGTGCATTTACATACTGATCTAAATCAATATAACCGACTGGAATTCAGGTGCATCAAACAGACTAATGCAACAGGGCAGTCTTTAGTCACTGCACATCTAGCTCTGGCATAAACCAGTAATCCATGCAACTTCTAAGGAAAAATTGTTTTCTCCTTTCATCATCTTTGCTTCACCACACTTCAAATTTAGCTCTTTTTTTAGCTGTTTCTTTATGCATGTATGACTTGTTCCCAGGCAGGGTAGCAGGCTGTTCTGCTGTTATGCTATTGCACACCATCCTAGAACCAGAGGGAAGTGCAATGGTGAAGTTTTGTTTCCCTGTCTCTTTAGGAGCAGGCAAAGAAAATCCTGCTACTAACTAAACCCTCGCAAAACAGAACATGCAGATGCCGCTTTGCCGAATAACTTCTCTTAAACTGTTTTTGTTGAGTGTTCATCTCTTCACTTACTCTGACGTATTCTTACAAGAAACTACATGGATGTGTTTAACGCAGTAGTTTTAGGAATGTGCACTTTTGAAAACTGTAATTAGTATTGACCCAAAATGGAAATGCCCTATTCGATTGACATGTTCATGTGAGTAGCAAATGTGAACTTGAGTGCAGCAACCCTGATGAAAAAAGTAGAGGAACAGAGATTAAAAATATTTCCTTTGTCCTGCTTCTCCCCTGTCTCCCAGTAGCTTGTTCTGTCCTAAAGCAAGCTGTCCCAACTCTTTATTTAACGTGACAAATGAAAACCACTTTAATTATGTGTGATATTTAAAAATACTTTCATCACAAGAGCTGTTAAAGTAAGACTTATAATATATTGAACAAACAGTCATTAAACAAGATTATTCCTGTTTTATTAGTGTAGAATGAAGGTGTTTTTCTTCTGGGCAGGGCACAGATCCATCAGGCTACATTTCTTCATTTAGTGAAAGTAATAGATCTATTGATACATGCAGCTTGTCACATCCAAGTCAAAGATACTGGACATCAAAGAGGTTTTGCAGTGCCCTGAAACAAAGGAGCTGTGGGAATTGAAATGACACAGCCATACTTGGAGGAACAGTAATTTTGTGGCTTGAGTGGTTCTGTTACATGCAAATAATTTTTGAAGGTATCATACATTCTCCTGGGTGCTATGGACAGAGGAAGTGTCAGGCAGGGGAGAGGAAGGGGAAGATTATGTAAATATCTGTATAGGAGAAAAATGTTAATCTTGGGACAGTTAGCTAAATCTGTATGTTGCATTATATGTTTGGTTATCCATATATTTGGTTATAGGTATATATAAAAACTGTTTTTGGTCTCAGATATGAGAAGAGCGTGTTGTTCCACTCTACTCCATTCAAACCAGAAAGCTTGGAGGATCTTTGGGTAAACCTGAGTCTAAAGCCTGCAAACAGCCCTCAAGTGAACATCTCAGATAGCTTGTCCCGTCGAGGTAAGCCAAATAACGTCACAGTCATTTGTTTGTGGCAGAAGGAAGGTACATCTGTAGGACTGGGAAGGCTTAACGCCCCTCAGGTTGGAGAGGGAGGCAAACTGGCACTCACAGTAATTTTGTTTGAACACCCGGTCATGAAAAGGCAAATTACATTTGTTGCAGGCTTGCCTTCTGCCTTTTTATCTCATCAGAAAAGAGGCATTATCTCTTGATTGAAATAAATCAGTGTTGAATTTTGTGGAGAAGAATACCCAATGTATAGAGCTTGATTTGAGTTAGAAATATTCGTAATATTCGGTTACCTGCACTGCTTGTGTGCTTGTTTTAGTCAGGGCAAATAGTTGGCTGTTAGCTAGAAGTGAATTGTGTGTCTGCACATCCAGCACTCCTTCAGTATTGTGTGAAACTATTCTTGACAATTTATGTCTTGTCTTTCAGACCAAACTATGATCTAATGTGTTTTTTCCTTTGGTTAAAAGTGCTAATGCATCCTAGGAAGTGTGGTTCCAGCATACAGAAATATTCAAGGAAGATGTGATAAGGAGAGTGTCACTGTTGCACTTTTTTTCCATCCCTTATCTAGAGCAAAGTCTGTTTGCAAATTAGAGCACAAAGAGTGTAAGGCACTTCAGACTTATCTGAAAAGCAGTTCTCCCACACTTGTAGTTAACTAAACAAATGGGTAATTCTTGCCTTTTCTGGCGATAAAAGGCACTTCAAGCTGATAAGCGCCACATGCTTTGCTACTGCAAGTCTCTATTTTGGTAAAATTACTCTGTTAGGTTAGGCCTGATGGGAGGAAGGGGAGTTATCTTTCTTGTGATCAGTTTTTGCACATGCTGAGTCTCCATGTGCTTTGTGTACCCACCCTCCCCAGTTATTAATGAAGTGTGGCAAGAACAAACAATTGCTCGCCTGCTGCAGCTGGTAGACCTCCCTCTCCTGGAGTCTCTGCTTGAGCACCAGGAGATCAGACCTCAGCCTCCACAGCCCAGGAAGGCACCTGGATATGTCATCACGAGTAACTACCTGGACAGAGAGATTCTCAAGGCTTTCAGTGACTCACAGTAAGTATTCATTGCTCTCCTTTGCAGTTCTAAAACTTTTCTGCTTTCAGGGGAATGTAGAGCACAGTTTGTCTTTGGGGAGAAATGGTATAGTCTCAGTCCTGCAGAAAGGATGTGAGTAGGCACTTTTTTCCCTGTTGGACTTGACTGGAATAACTGGAAAATAACAATTGCTTAGTGAGAATTTCTGCTGAACACTGGGATGGTTTTTGAATGCAATGACAGTAGTTGATGGTATTCAGAGGAGAAATTCCTTGCTACATTGAGGGAGGAATAGAGGTTTTATAATCATCATGAAAGTTTTTCCTAGAGACATCGCTTCTGAGGAACCAGTTTAGTTCCTCCTACTGTATTCAATGAGCTAAGAATGCTGAACTTGAAACTTGCATAGAGTTAAAAACATTCTCTGAAAAACTTGTACCAGTCTGAATCAGATCAAGGTTCATGTTTCTGTTTATCTAGCAATAATTGTGTCCTTATCTAACAGTAGAGGATATGACTGACTTTGGGTTTTACTGCTTGTGACTGTTTACTTGTGGGTTACTAATTTTTCATCTTGATTAAATACATAACAGAGAGGCTTATGACTGTGATCTACCTCAGTGTGTCAGGTGAAGTGTCTTGTGTGTGTGAATTTCTGGTGGGTTTAAGAGCCTAGACATGCAGTTTTCACTGTGATGGAGGAACCAGTCTACCTGCTTTCTGTGGAAAGCATTGCAGCCAGCTCTGAAGGGCATCCACAATTAAAGCTGCAAACCTAAACCCCTCTGTCTTCCAGGACAGATGAGTGGCTCTCGGCAGCAATTGATTGCTTGGAATATCTTCCTGATCATATGGTGGTAGATATTAGCAGGAACCTGCCTGATCAGCCAGACAAAGCAGATACCTGGAAGCTGCTGCTGTTTGACAACATTGGTAGATACTACAGCCAAAAAAAGGAGCCCCTGTTAAGCCATGCATCTGAAATTCATTTAGGAATTGCAGAACTCCTAGGTAAGTAAAATAGAGCTGTGTTCCAATGCTTTTGTGAGATATGTACTGAGAAAATGAGTATTTACTTCAGGAGCCAAGATTAAGGGCTGACTTCTGTGAGGATTTTTTGTTGTTTTGTTTTTGTTTGGTTGGGGGTTTTTTTGTTTGGTTGTTTGGTTTTTTTTTTTTTTTTTTTTTTTTAATTTCTAGTCATAAAGATTGTTCTTTGGAATTTTGGTTCTGACTGTATGCAGTTCTGTAATAGTTGTTCAGGTCTATGTAGAATGGCTGTGAAACCAGAGTGCTATAATTTGGTACTAGCTGGTATCCATGGAAGTTAGATATCCATGGGACATGGAATATAAATGTAGCCTAATAGTAAATATTTAGGCTGTAAGAGCTAAACTGAAAGCTGTGTGGATGCTTTGTACCCCATTCACAACTTCTCCTTTTTTACCCATAAATGTTTCTTAAATTTTGTTTAGACAGCATTTCAGAAAGCTTTTGGTGTTTTAGTTCTCAATTAAGGTCTCATCTCTGATCTCCTTATTTTTCATAGTTCTCTGCCTTGATTATTCTTCTTGTTCCACGTTCATTGGAATACTTTGCATTTATATCCCATTCTTCCTCTCTACATGGTAAAGGATATTAGTACAACCTACTTCATTTAAACAATTCACACATCTAAAATGGCTATTCTGCATAGTAAAGCAAATTAAAACTTAGCAAAGTTCCACAAAGTGATTTGCAATTAACTCATCAAATTAACCCATGTATCTAGGACATATTGCTCAGTTTTTGAGAGATCTTTATTAACACAAGTAGAGGTCATTCATTTTTTTTGATAGAACCATTTTCCTTTTTCAGTATTTCACATCCCATTTAAGATGGCCGACCTGTAATTGAACTTAATTACAAGGGAGCTTAAATGCCAGGCTGAACGCCTGTGTGTGGGATGTTGTCAGAGAGTTTGCAAGCAACTCCCATCAACCTGGGAGAAGGTTTTGTGAGCATGAATTGCTGTGTTTGGCCAGTTCTGTTTAGAGAGATGGGCATCCCTTCAATGGCTAATTTAGGTGTTTTATGGTAACATTTTTTTAAATGAATATGGCAGCAGATACCTTTCTCTCTCCCCAGTGAATGGGAAGATGGAGCAATCTTTAGAAGCTGTTCAACTCTATTTGAAACTCCTAGACAGCCAAGTCAGGGAGGAGTTCAGGAGACTGCTGTACTTCATGGCTGTTGCAGCACATCATTCTGAGTTCAAACTACAGAAGGAGGTAAGTGTGCATTCTTAAGAGTTGCTTTACTCTTACTGAAATCCAGAGGTCCCAGGTACTGGTCAGAAAACACCTTTGTAGCTTAAATTTCTGACTACAGGAAAAACAATGACTCAGAACGGTGATGCCCTTCCTAATGGGGGAGATTAACTCTCCTCTTTTGGTCATTATTTCACTTTGTTCTTTAGAGTGACAACAGGATGGTTGTGAAAAGAACGTTCTCTAAAGCTATTATCAACAATAAAAACTTATCCAGAGGGAAAACTGACCTCCTGATCTTGTTCCTTGTGGACAACCAAAGAGATGTGTTAAAGGTAAGAGCTAGAAAATGGCCAGGTTTTGGTTATCTGGTATGCTCATGGAGAACTGCCTTCTCTAAGCTGCTGTTGCGTTGTCCTCTCTTTCTGTTCAAGGTCCCAGGGGCACTGCACAAAATGGTCAGCAATAAACTGCTGGCTCTGCAGAAAGGCCAGGATCCCAGTAAGATAACAGGTAACACCTCACACTGAGCTTTTTCATCTTGTCCTGTCCCCAGATGGGAAATGGGTGATGCAAAAGGCCTTGCTGCAACAATGACTGATGTGATCTAAAGGAGGGTGGGTCTGTAGAATCTCGAGGGTGGGTGGAGTGTGGTGATAATCCTCTGAATGTCTCACGTTTCCTTTCAGGTTATACCTTTTGTCAAAAACTTGATGAAAGAGAGTATCGCTCCAACACAGAGAAGACCACAAAAGACGAGCTATTATCTCTGCTGAAAGCTATTGATGAAGATTCAAAGCTCTCTGACAAAGAGAGAAAGAGGCTGCTAGGTCAGTTTCATAGTAGTAATCCAAGTATTTTTATGCAGTATTTTGGAGACAGAGTTACTAATATGTGTGTGTGAGACTTTAAATATTGATTACTTTGTATAGCCCAGCATTGAAAACACTAATATATTTGTAAATCTTTTATATTCATGTATCTGCCTAATAAAATTATTTTGTGGAAATGGATGGAACTTATGCAATTATTACCAAAGCCAACAGTACCTGAGTTTAGTCTGTATTTCTAGTTTAGCTTTTCTCCTTCTTAATCATTATAGGACCAAAATAATCCTTCCTTTTCCTCCCCACAAGCCAAGTCTATTGACTCCCTCTATTCAAGTATCAAAATCACTGAGATGGAAGACGCCATGAATGAGATCTCTCTGCCACCTTTTGTCCCAGCACCAAATTTTGTGCTTAACGCTTTTTTTTTCTTTTCTAATTTGCCTTGGATTGTGTGACTGTCACATAGCATTGATCTTTGACTTGCTGTGTGCTTGGAGAGAGCTGAAAAACATGTTCTGCTTGATATTGCACAGCTTTTCTTCAGGCTTGCCAGCTAACTAACCTATCTATGTGTGTGACAAATTACTGCACTGTTTGAAGGCCAAATGGCACCATATTGAGGAGTTGGCTCTCCTGGGATGGTAAAGTCAGTCTGGATTTTTAAGTCTGGCTTTGGTTGCCACAGGATGTAATGTTTGTGGCTGGTTATCTTCATGCCTGCGGTGTTAACTCTGTCTGTAACTCTTACTGATGGCACCAGCTGTAGTTAGAAAAGTGGTGGAGCAAATGAAGGGCCTTTGGCTTTTCTTGTGGCATTTCTTATTCATGTCTGGTCCACAATGGAAATCCCAAGCTTTGCAACACAGGCAACTACAAGCACATATATATATATATAGAGAGAGAGAGAGAGAGCATGCTTAGAGATCTAATTTTGACCCTTGTGGAGTTATCTTTGGAATGAGATCACTAAAACTTCATTACAGCTGCTGTTGAAAAAAAAACCAAACCAAAATGAATTTTGTTCCATTTAAAGCGTTGAGCTCTGTTTTTTTATTTACTAATTTAATTATGACAACAAAGTAGTAGTAACTGTTACAGTCATGTGGTGGGCTGTTCTTAAAAAACACAGTCCTGTGTCAGACTCTCATGTCTCACTAATTAATGCTTCAGTCATTAGGGCTGTCTGCTGCCAGGGGCCAGAGTGTTTCTCTGAAATGGAGCTGAAGGACTTGGTGTGCCACAGGACAATGTTTTTCTGTGCTATGATGGGGGAGGGAAGATAAACATGTAAAAAGCTTCTTCTAGTTAATTAGAAAGGACTTCTAAAAATAATTAGTTCCTGAAAACTAGGAGGGAAGTATAAGCCTTTATAGTAATTATATTTTATAGTTCTTAGTTTTAACTGAAAGGTTTTTATTATAAATGCACTTCCTCAGAAAAATTGTCTGAGCTCATACTTTAAAATGTGGGGGTGGAAATCCGAAGTTAGTGGTGGTGTTGGATTGGTTTGCTCTTCAGCAGAAGTATTTTCTCTTTCTACCTCCTGCCTGCTGTAATATCACGGTTAAGAGATGAGATTCCTGTCTTGAAAATGAGCTGCTGCCTGTGGGCAGTGCCTGCTGCAGTGAGAGTCCGAATTACAGATCCCCTGCCCTGTGAGTCACTGGGCTGGCTCTGGTGCCAGGTTTGCGCTCGCTCGGGCTGCAGAAAAGCAGCCTGGAGGTGGGAACGGGGCAGGGGCACTCAGAGGAGGGCACCTGGCAGGGTCAGCACGGTCCTTTCTCTCCATAGGGTAGTCTGGCTTCTCTCTACGAGTACCTCAGCTTCCTCTTTGGGGGAACTGGCTGTCACACTGTGACCTGTATAAGGTGTCTTAAGGACAGCAAGGACAAGCCAGGGCTGCTTTCCCTGGTTGCTGGGGGGTTACTCTGAATCAGCGTTGTGTGAGGGGGCAGACCCCGATCTCTCCATCGCTGTCCGAGCGCAGGCTCTGGGGGCTCTGGTTGGGGTCGGGACCTGCTCCTCGCTGGGCTGCAGCGAGGCGGACCCGCGCTGCCCCAGAGCCGCGGGCGCCCTGAGGGCCGCTCGAGCCCCTTCGGTGCCGGGGACAGCGGCCCCTCAGCCCGCTCTGCCGCGGGGACAGCCCGCTGCCGCCGTGGGGGCGGTGGGGCCCTCGCCCCGCCCCGGAGCCGCCGCGGCCCGCCCTGCGCTGGGGCTGCGGCGCCGGCCCAGCCCCGCTCCGCGGCCGCAGGAGGGGCCGGGCCCGTCGGAGCCGGCGGCCGCGGCGGCTGCTCCGAGGGCGGTAAGGCCCGGGGGGCCGGGGCGGAGGGCGGCGGGCGGCGGCGGGGCCGGGGGCGGCGGGCAGGGCCCGGCAGCGCCGAGCGGGCGCCGCGGCGGCTCCGGGCCCGGCCGGGCAGCGCTGCGCAGGGGCCGCCGGGCCGGCTCAGTGCCGCTTCCCCCCTGGGTTCTGCCCAGGAGCCCACAGCCTCCCGGGCTCGTTTTCCCCCTTAGCCCATATTGAACCCCGGAGCTCCCGGGCCTTGCGAAGGGGTGGCGAGGAAAGTGTGGCCGGAGCGGGGCTGGAGCGGCCGCGCTGCTGCCGGGCCGGTGCGGATGGGGACGGTGCCCTGTGTGCTCCCCGCGGTGGTGGACCTGGGAGGGCCTCACACAGAACAGGCGGCGGAGGGGAAACTGGAATTTCACAGCATCCCTTTTAATTTGGAAGAGGGACAGGGGACAGGCTGCGGCTTGCCTGCTGGTGGATTACAAGGGAAACTAGGTGGTGATGTATGTGGCAGGTGAACAGAGGGAAGAGGAGACTTCAGCGTTGGAGCGGAGCCTGAGGAAAGGCAGCCTGGTGTGTTCGGGCCGGAGGTCAGGGGAGCTGTCAGGTGCTCTCATACAGTGGGACAGCGCAGGGAGTGAGGAGCAGCTGCTCCAACCTTGTCCGTGCGCCAGAGAAGCACAGTGAAGTTTATTTAGTGCTGGTGCACATCACGTGGTTGGAGGACCTTTAATGAAAAGAAGCTGTGGAAAATGTTCTGTTTAAATTTAAATTTGTTGCATTTTTCTCTTGCATTTCTGTTCTCATTAAAAATAAATGCAAGGAAAGTGCCAAGAAGTAGACCTTGCTCTATTAAGTCAGTATTGTTTCTGTGAAAGAAGAGATGATGATCATGCTTCTGGAAGAGGTATTGTCAAGCTTATTTACCCAGTGGAAAGAGGATATGTTCTAGATGTGTTCTGGCAAATAATAGCAGTAATCCATCAGAAAAGAGCAGACTATTGCAAACTAAACAACGAAACCAACAAGTGTGCCTGTTTACCTCATCTGCTGAACAGTCATTTGGTAGAATGGCCCAGGAGTTCTAATGCCTGCCCTCCATAGCTGGAATAGGACTTTTTTAAAACAAATGGTAATTAAATGAAACTTGGGCTGGGTTTGAGACTGTAGCTCTTGAGCTGCCATTTTATGGAAAGCAACACTTCAGGGTGTAGTCTGCGTTGTAGGAATGATGGCCTGCTGGGCAAAGCTGGGGGTAGCAATCATCAGACTGATGATCTTGTCTCTGTCATTTATCTTCTGTGAGTCCTCAAGCAACTTAACTCAAACCTCAGTTTCCCCTCTGGAAGTGAGGTATATTATATTTCTCTGCTTTTCTTAGGGTAGTGAGGATAAAGTGCAGTGAGAGATTGTAAGGAACTAGGAAGTGTCTGCATTAAAGGCTTAAGTGGGGCTTGGTTGAGTCATCTTTGTGGTTCAGATATGACTTCAGGAGGATGCTTTGTGGAAGAGAATGGATAGGAAGATCAACCATTTAGTCTGGAATGAATGTGGAAGCCTTTATGGTAATGCTTTTATCCTAGCTAAATTCACCAACAGGTTTATCTCTCTGTCTTTAACCACGTATTGTATATTTTATATTGTAATGGTTGCTGTGCTCTTCTCTGTGAACAGCCCCTTTATTAAGAGAGCTCCTCATCATCTTGCTAGTGGAGTGTTTGCAGTAACAGGCCTTTTGTCTGCCAGACAGGAGATCCACTTCTCCTGGAGCACGTCCCACTTGCCTGCTGGTTGGGATGGCCAGCTGGAGGCTCTCTGCCGTGGTTCGGGGGTGGCAATGTGACTGCAGCTGAGACAGGCTGACGCTTCTTTGTCCCAGCGTGTGAACGGGGAGATGACCAAGCGTCTGGAGCAGAGACATTGGGGACTCTGTTCCATCTAGAGGTGGAATGAGTCTAACAGTACCTGTACTGATGCCTGTGTGCCAAGGGTGTTTTCCTGTGTCATTTATCCCAAGCGTTTTGTGCTGTTTTCTCTTCTAAAATAGAAATGACACAGTGCTGTGGGCAAGTGTTGCATGCTGTTGTCTCTCATGCAATGAGCAAGATGATGATCCTGAGTCATTGCTGTAGAGCAAAACTGTTCCTTATATGCCCTGAGCTTTCCAGCTGTCCTGTGGAATCACTTTGTGCAATCAATTTAAGCACTGATGGAGCAGGGTTAGTTATTACAGCTGTTGTATGAAAATAAATCTCAGTGCTGTGTTTTGTATTTCTACACTATTGGTTGCTTCTGCTGCATCGTCTTCAGTGTAGTTTTTGATATTGTATTTTCTCTTAGTAGCTGTGAGGTGCCTCTGGAGAGTGGATCTCTTGCTGAGAACTTGGTTTCTTTCAAAATTTGAAATTGGGAATGGTGGGATACTAGGGGAAAGAGGAAGTTGTTGTTTTTCCAGGAGCTTTATTTAATTTTGAAAGGCAGACTCTTTCCAACTCCCACTTCACAGAACATCTAGGTTATTTAATTTAGAGACATCATATGTTCTCAAATAGATTTCTGTAAAATTAAAGCCTGAGCAGCAGCTTCCTGCATGATAGGTTTTAATGGTGGATGTAGAAAGTACATTCTTTATAGGGAAATCTAAGAATGAAATAAGTGAAGATAAGGAACAGTGAGACTTGGTTTTCTACTGGTAATTTTTTCAATGTAACTTTGGGTACACTGCAGATATCTGCAATGGGATATAAATATCCTTTAATATGTAATGTCTAATAAACCAATATTTTAAATACTATAAGTGTTCTTTACTGTCTTAATTAAAAAACCCAAACAATTGTGACATTTTATGCGTAAATCAGGACTCTTGAATGTACTGAAAAATGGGAACAGAATTTTATGTTAATTTCTCTCTAGTTCTTTTCCTGCTTCTTAATGCTTTTGGATGGCTCAGAGTGAAGTTTTTAAGTTGTGAGCAGTTGGAGCAGATCGTAGTTCAGGAATATGTTATGTTCAGGAAGATTTATTGCTGTGTAGTGAGGAAACGTCGTCTCATTTGGCATAATCTTTTGTAAAACGTGTTTGTGGTACTGTTCTGGAGGTGTTTTTCATCATTCTCTTAAAAGCAATGCTAGGAAAGAAAACAATATCTCTTTCTCCCATCTGTATCATTATGGCAAGGGAACAGATTTTCAGATTTTTGAGAACTGACTAGGACTGCAGATTAAATAAATGGTATCTGTGTTGAAAGCATCCCATTTTGTGGAAGATGGGAAGTGAGTCACTGAGTCCAGGTCCCCTGCCATTATGGGGATGACATCATAAAATTCCTCATAAGAATTCTTTCATTCTTAATTTTTTTCTTAATCAAGAGGACTCCTGGTGATGTTTACCCACTCAGCCGTGTCAGAAAATGCTTATTCATATTTTTTCTTTTTGTAAAGAACCAACTGAAAATGTCTCAGAATCCTGACAAGCTACATTCAAGTGAAGAAAAGTTGAGTGGTTTGGAGGATGATCAGGAGGAGAACTTGGACAACTCGGATCAGTCTGTCCGAAAAAGAATACGGCAGAGTGCTCCAGGGTCACACAGAGATGATACACCAAAGTGTAAGCAAAACTGCTTTATGAAATACAATAAAAACCAGTAAATTCTCTAACTGTTGCAGGAGGCAATCCTAGTGTTTTATAGCATTCTGTGCAAGTTTGACTGTCTTGCAGTTAAGTACAGTGTGACTCTTGATGATATGCCTTGAAACTGTAACACTTTTCTTCCCATTTTCTTTTCCTAATTGTATGCACAATGTGTACATTTTCTTAATTGTACACAATGACCACGTTGCTCTGAGCCACATATATCCTAAATATCCTGGTGTGTTTGTGCTCTTGGAAGGGATAAACACTACCCCAGTGTGTTCCAGCTAAACTGTCTCTGCTGTTTGCCTTATCAGCTGAACCTTCTGGGTTGCTGCAGCCCCTGTTCCTACTGCAGGGCAAGGAAGGCTGTTATCAGCAAAGGGATGTCCTGTCAGCCCCCTCACAATATAGATGGAAAGTTGTATATTTAATCCTAATACTACTTCCAGTGTCAAGCAGGACTGCCTATTTTTCCTAAGGCATATTTTTCTTTGTCATTCTGCTTTTAACAAGAGGGTCTGGATGCAATATGGGACCAAATATTTCTGGCAAATCTGTAGATAAAACCAAGGGGAAGTTTTCTGGCTCCGGGGATTCAATTCAAAGAAGCAGAAGTGCTCAGAGTTCTAAATTTCTGTAGGCAGTGGCTCAGCAGTAACATTTAGTTCGTTGCTTTATTTTTTAATTGTGTTCATTATGATTTGAGGTTTAGGGTTATGTTTAGTGTCATGTTACCCAGAGGAGATGTTCTGAGGGAATTTCTGTTCCTATGCCTTGCTGGTTGCCTGGTAGGAAATGGGGTGTATGTATGGAGGGAGGCTCTGAACACGTGGAAGTAAAAAGCATGGCACAGTCTAGCACTGCATTGTACCACAAAGAAGTGGTTTGGTCTCAAGCTCTTCCCTCGTGTAAGGGAGCAGGTATGAGAATGAGAGAGTGTGATTTGAGAGCAATCTTTGGTCAATGAAAGAGCCTTAGCTCTTAGTGCACCCACTGCTGGAGTGAAGTCATTTGGCACTCGGACAAGAGCACTGTGGACTTTGCTGTCTGCTGGTTCTTCTCAGAATGTGAGTCCTTGCTGTGTTCCCAGAGTCACTATGCAAGGTTAAGCTCCAGGCAGAAGGAAATAAAGATTTAGGAGGGCTGCATGAAAAGAGCAAGATATTATTGAAAAACTAGCTCGGTGGAACCAAACTGTATGAGCAGAAGAGCTCTGCATGGCAGACAAGTGATGGACACTTATTTTGAAAGACCTTTTCTATGTAATTACTTAAGTCCAATCAACATGGATTATCAAATGGGATGGTCATAATAGTTTGCCTGAAACATTTCTCAGTGAGCCTAGCCTGTCAAGATACCTGGTTGGTTTCTTTCACTTTGGGATTAGTACGTTGCTCCTATGCCTGGACTGCAGCTGAAGTGAATGAACTACAGAATGGAATGGATCCATCAGGGCACCAACCCTAGCACTAACCCAGGGCCCAGTTTGAGGCTGCTGGCCCATCCTGGTCAGTCCCAAATGCCTGCCAGGGGAAGAGTTCTTAGGCATTGGTGCGGGTGCTAGGTCTTAATGTTGTCTGTTGCTTGGGTGGTGGCCTCTGGGGGAGAAAAAGTGTTTGGAGGAGTGCCAGTTGCATTGGAAGTAGTGAGAATAATTAGCTACTGGTGTGCTGCTGCTTAACAGTGATGGTGGTTGTTTGTTGACTGCTTTAATGATGAAATCACTTCCTTGAAAAATGTAAAACTGAAATGGCAATATCTGCACAATACTTGTGGAAATGCTGCTATTTGTAATTATTTCTTCTTACAGTGTGGACAAAGATGCCAAGATGCTATTAAGCCACCCTAAAGAAGTACTGGTTTGTGTGGGGGGTTTTGTTTGGAAGTGGTTTTTAAAAGAGCTTGATAGAATCAATTGACGCACTGAGCCCAGAATATCAACTGGGATCCACTCCTTTGTTTTTTGAAATGCTCCAAACCTGTATCATCCATCAGATGGGAAAGCAAGGGAAAGAAAGGAGAAAAATCTTCCGCTGATGCTGTCATTTGACCCTGTGGACTGTCAGTAAGGTGGAAAGGGTCCAAAAGACTCTTTCTGTAGTCTTTTGTTGAGAACTGTCTGACAGTGTAATTGATATTGCAGCCAGTCCTTCTCGGCCTGTGTCAATAGAAGAGCTCATGGAGACAGCAAAGGGAGTCACCAACATGGCTCTGGCACACGAAATTGTGGTGAATGGAGACTTCCAGATAAAACCAGCTGAATTACCAGAACACAGGTAAGGTTCTTACCAAATAGATACTTGAAAAAAATTGTGTTTGTAGAACTGCTGAGCAGCTCTGGGGGATCAGGTAAAGGCTCTGGCTGGTGTCTTGTCTGGCAGTGCCTGGGAGGAGGTAGGAAAGAATATAAGGAGAAGGTGGTAACTGTGCAGTTCTGCTTCCCCAGATATGTGTGTGTGTGAAGGGTGAACCTCTTGGATTAATTGGACATGTGTGGTGCAAATCCCAGAGTGCTGTGGTTTCTGTTGTGTCCCCTTGTCCCAGGACTCTGGGGCCGCAGCCTTCCAAGTACCCCAGTCTGGCTGCAGATGTGGGTGGTGCTTTCAGCAGTTTTTAAGCTTTCACTGCCTGTGGGAGCGAGATGAAACTGATTATTTTAGCTTTTCCTGTCTGTTTCTTCAGGGGTATTTTGGGAAGAGGTTCCTGTGTTTTATTAGATTAGTCCTTGCTCCTTTCAAGTTTGAAGCCTTTCCTTCTCTGTGTGAGTCTGCAGTAACTGTGTGCCCTGCTGAGAGGGGAGAGGGAGAACAGAGGAGGCTTCATCTGCTGTTCCTCTCTCACACACAGTGAGGTGTGGCTGACAGCCTCCTGGCTTGATTTGGGAAAGGGAGTGCATATCTCATGGAAGGAACTTGGTCCCCATTGGGCCAGTGTTGTCTGTAGGTATCCATTTGTGAGAGAGACTGTTGGGGTCCCTCCCCCCTGCCATGTAGCCCTGGGAGAGGGGCCCTGAGGGCACAGACACGGGGTTTCCCTGCCCCTGCTCAGCCTCGTTCCCATTGGTTGGTTTGTGTTCCCTGCGCGGGCAGAAGGACCCTTGGTCCCGTGATGGAACAGTTCCTCGGCAGAGCTCCGGCCATGCGGCTGGAGAAATAAACACCTCTGAAACATCTAGCAAGAATCTGTCTGTCCATATATATTTCCTTTCCACGGGACTCCTGGTTTGGTATATGCGTGTTGCAGTATCCCCACTGCAACAAATGGTGGAGAATTGAGAGCAGAACGATCCCCGATCCCTAAGCGACTGATTTGTGTGAGTAAACCCTGGAAACTTTGGATTCCTCTTCTTGGTTTTGCTTTGCTATTCCATATCTAAACTATGGAGGAACTGTGGGAAGACTCTTGGCTCTCAGAGCCGCATATGGACATTTATCTTAAAATGATTCTTGAACAACGATTTGTAAATTTTAGCTTGATTCAAGCTCAAAAAGAACTGAAACACTTCCTGGCATGGTTGTTTAAGAACTTTTTCTATGTTTCTTGGGATTTAATTCTTACCAAGGGCTTTTGGAAAACCGTTTGGACACAGTTAATACTGGAGTCAAAATATATGCCGATGGAAGAATATTTTCGTGAATATTATTTAGTTACCGAGACTGTTGAGCGATGTCAGCTGTGTCCTGGCGAAGGGAAGCCTGGCGCAGGGACCGTGCGGCCCAGGCCACGTGCACCGAGCGCTCTGCGAGCAGCAGCGAGGCAGTTCCCGCGCGCAGGCGGAGCCACACGAGCCGCAGTGTCGGTGGCGCAGCGAGGAGCGGCGGGACCCGGCGGTGCCCGCACGGCCCTGCGCAGCGCGTGGTGGAGCGAGCCCCGTGAACGCCCGACTGAGAGGGGCGGCGCGCGGGCGGCGGGCGGCAATGGCGGTGGAGCGGAGCCGCGCCCAGCCGAAACACGCGCTGGAGCAGGGCGCGGGGGGGTCGTCGCTCGGGGGCCCGGCTGAGATGTGGGTGCAGCGCCCGGCATCGGCAGCGAAGCTGCGACCAGAGGAGGCGACGCGCGGAGAACTGAGCGGTGCGGCCCGGCCCGGCCCGCGCAGCCCCGAACGCGACCCCGGGAAGAGCGCGCAGGCACCAGCAGCCCCGACAATTCCAACATGGGAGCGACCGAAGGAGAGAGCAAAGACGCAGCGAGACAGAAAACAGCAGCCATTCGGAAAAAGGAAAAGATCATAGTAACTAAGATCTTAGGGATAGTAAAATGGTATAATGTTAAGCAAAATTATGGTTTTATAACAAGGTGTGACCACCAGCAAGACATATTCGTGCATAGAACTGCTATTAAAAAGAATAACCCTGAAAAATGCATCCCAAGCTTGGGAGATGGAGAAGTCGTGGAATTCAAAATTATACAAGGTAGAAAAGGGTTACAAGCATCGCAGGTCACTGGTCCTGATGGTGTTTCTGTGAAAGGCAGTATATATGCAAAAAATCGTAGTCATGTTAGACAATATCTCCCTTGTAAACCCCCCCTACAGTCTCCCTTTCCTAATCCCACCTTTCCCTTTTACCCTATGTCCTATTACCCCCAGTGTATTCCCAATCCGTATTTTCACCCATGGTTTCCCTCACAAAACCATGCTTTTGCCAATTGTTTCCCCAAAAATCCCTTTCCAATGCCGAGTGGGGGATGAAAAGGGGGAGGGAAGAAGTTAAACCCTCTCCTGCCTCCGTTTCCCCACAAAGCATGCTCAGAGAGTTCTGTCTCCATTCTGTCAGCCCTAAGATGTTCCACAGAATCTGTTTGGACATTTAAAGACTCAGGAGGGTGGCTTGTTTTGTTTTGAAACTGTTCTTGTTATGTTTATCCAGTTGTTTTCATTCTCCTTTTATTAAAATAAAACGGGTGAGGTGTTGGGGTCCCTCCCCTGCTGTGTAGCCCTGGGAGAGGGGCCCTGAGGGCACAGACACGGGGATTCCCTGCCCCTGCTCAGCCTCGTTCCCATGGGTTGGTTTGTGTTCCCTGCGCGGGCAGAAGGACCCTTGGTCCCGTGACTGGAACAGTTCCTCGGCAGAGCTCCGGCCATGCGGCTGGAGAAATAAACACCTCTGAAACAGCTATCAAGAATCTGTCTGTCCATATATATTTCCTTTCCATGGGACTCCTGGTTTGATATATGCATGTTGCAGGATCCCCACTGCAACAAGAGACCCCAGAGCACGCTGCCTTGATAGGTGCTGCAGGAGAGAATGCTGCAGCTGACTCTTGGGAGACTGGCATTGTTGTGCTCTATGGAAATTGGTCATGCTGGGACAAAAAGGAAGTGACAGTGGTTCCCCTTAGCATTAATAGTGAGAGGATCTTGCTTGGAACTTGAATTGTTCCTGACTGCAAAGGCAGGCGACTTGGGTTATGTGTGGGGATATTTATTTGTCTCAAGGTTAGAGTCCCCTGCAGCTCGAATATGCTTGAAGTGGTGGGAGGAGAAGGCAGCTGTAGTGGCTGTAGCTGTCATTGTAGGCACTCAGTAGAGCCTGTATTGGCTGCTCTTGGAGAGCCACAGGGCAGGAGTGCCTCCAGGTACTGCCTGAGCCTCAGCTGCACTTGGAGTCAGAGCCTTGGGAAGCTGGTGTTTGCTGTGGGATTCTCTGTGTGCACTCAGCTACGTGGGTGTGTGTTGCTTCTCTGGTGTGGAAGTTACACCTGGTGTGAAAAGGTGCCCGCTGCTGAGGAGCAGGAACCATCAGTATTTTGAATTAGGAATTGGTACTGAGGTAGTGGAATTCATTTATTTTTTTATACAAACTGATCTGGGCCCTTATCTCAGAGTAGGTGCAATACTTACACAGTGAAACAGAGAAGATTCTGTGTCAGGGAAGTTACTTAATTTCTGTTAGGTTTACTAATGAGTTTTGTACAGGAGAATTGATTTTATTTTAGTGGGGCCTTTAAAAGGAACATGAATAGTGGTCTTTTGAAGACAAGCTGTAATTTCTGTGATATCTGTTTTCTTTCACTTGCCTATATGTAGCATGTGATAAATATTTGAAGGATTTAAATTTGCAGCCACTTTTGCCTGTATGTAACTCTTTATTAGGACATAAGCCATTCCAAATCCTGTGTCCAGTTTTTCTTTCTTTTCTGAGTAGCTTAAAATGACAGATCTCTGTTAATCATCAATTTAGTTATTATTACATTATATTCATATTATTACATGCCGTGCTTCAGGAGCTGCAGGCTATCTTTGTAAGGTGGTGCAGAGACAAGTATCATTCTTTTTAACATATTTATTCTCAGCTTGGAGAAGAAAGTCAGAGATATTGTGCATAAAGCTTTCTGGGATTGTCTGGAAGCTCAGCTAAAGGAAGACCCCCCGACATATGATCATGCAATTAAGCTATTGGGAGAAATTAAAGAGGTAAGATGATGTGATACGAAGAAAAATTAATGAATTTGAGTAGCTGCAATGATATGAATGAGCAAAAGTTGTTGGAGTTTGGCTTTTCATAAAAAATCCTCTTGTTCTTTTTCATTACTGTATCACTGTGAACATGTATAAGCTGTATAATCCTAGAGGAGAAATTTGAATGTAAAACCAAATGGAAAACCATGTAAGGTGATTAAAAGGTAAGCTATACTTGTTCCCTAATTCCAAGCCTCCTTCGTGTTGTGGCACTGGTATTAGTTATGGAACCAGTGAGATGCTCCAATGCTGGGTTGGTAAAACTGAGCCTAGCAGTCTGAGTATGATCTGTGCCACAGAGAATTTGCCACTTAGTAACTTCAGTATCACACAGCATGAGGTGAAACATTTGGAGTTGGTGAGTCGATGGTTAAAAAAAAAAAAAAATTCAGCAATTCAGTTGTTTAGATAAGAATCTGGCCCATCCCTGGTAGTGTCCAAGGCCAGGTTGGATGGGGCATTAAGCAGACTGGTTTAGTGGGAGGTGACCCTGCCTGTGGCAGGGGGTTTGGAACTAGCTGATCTTTAAAGTCTCTTCTGATCCAAACCTTTCTATGATTCTATAATTGTATAAGAAGTTGTTCAGTAACTGTTTTGATCCTTGTAGTCTCTGATATGTAGAACTAATGCACTGTTAAAAACTTTCCATTTCAGAGTCTTCTATCTTTCTTGTTGCCTGGTCATACTAGACTGAGAAGCCAGATTACAGAAGTCCTTGACCTGGATTTGATAAAACAGGAGGCAGAGAATGGGGCCCTTGACATTTCTAAGTTGGTCAGATTTGTTATTGGCATGATGGGGACTCTCTGTGCTCCAGCTCGAGATGAAGACATTAAGAAACTGAAAGATATTAATGAAATAGTTCCTCTTTTCAGGTACTGAAATGTGTTTATTGGTCATGTTCAGAGTCCCATAAATAAATTTGGGGAGGGGAGGGGGGCAGCCTGCATCTCTTAGAAAGAGAAGAGTGATAGGGAAAAGGATATAGCTGTGGGTGTGAAGGGGAGAGATGCTCCAGGAGTCATTAACAAGGACCATCTCTGATCTGGTGAGTTGGAGTATTTGTCTGGCTCCTGCATGTCACTGAAGGACATTTGCTTAAATGTCAAATGGAAATAAGCCTTAAGGTAGCAGATGAATAGTCAGTTGGTATCAGAATTGAATATCAACAGCAGAGGGTGAAAAACAGCACACAGGAGCATAGGGAAAATGTATTACTGGTTTTCTACCGGTTTCTCCTTTCCTCCCAGTTTGAGCTCTCTTTACCCCACTCCCTGCATAAATCCCTGTCAGTTCTAAAGGGAGTGTGTGTTCCACATCTGGGAGCATCCAGGCTTCTGCTTTGTCACCATGTTCTCAGTGGAACAGCTCAAGGTCTCAATAGTTGGGAGAATCTTCATTAACCTTGCTGTTTTCTAATTTGAAAAGCTTCCAGGAGTTCAGGATTGACTTGGCAGAAATACTGCCAGCAGGAATTAGGTTGCTTTGAAATTAAGGTGTTTTTCTTTGGTGTTTGTTTGTTTGTTTTTTTCTTTTTTGCCCCTTGGGTCTGATTATTCGCTTCCCACTGAAGTTGGCTTTCCAGGCTGCCAACAGACATGGCACTCAAGCTTGGAAACCCACATGTCTTCTCATACACAATATTGCACATCCTGGGAGATAAAATCTGTGGAGCTAGTGAAGTTAATTCCATGGAGGCTTTTTTACAGGAGAGCAAGATTTATTTCCTACTTGGTAGAGGCACATGCATGCATGCACATGCTTGCTCCAGCTTTCTCTCTCATGCCCTGAAGTTGTTAAGCTGTTACTGTTTCCCATGCATGTTTTTGCTCTTTCCTTAGACAATCTGTAATAAATCTTGTAAATAGCACCTCTGAAACATCTGCAGCGTTGAATAACTTTTTCTGTTTGTTTGTTTAGAGCAATTTTCTCTGTATTAGACCTAATGAAAATGGATATGGCAAACTTCGCTGTCAGTAGTATTAGGCCAAAATTAATGCAGCAGTCTGCTGAATATGAAAGAAAGAAGTTTCAGGAGTTTCTTGAGAAACAGCCAAGTATGACTTTGTTCCTTTCTTTCTTCCCCTCTGACCTCCCAGTAAACTGCGTGTCTTTGCTTTTAGATCATGAAAAGAACTCAGATATTTTTATAAGTTCTAGAATTCATATGGTAAATGACAGCTTGTGCCCCAAAACTGTAGTTAGAAAAAATCTGCCAGAACAATAGTTCTGCCCTTGGGACATTGAGTTTAATTTCAATACAGTGTAGGGCATGATTACCCGGCATCATCTCACCTCTGATTTCCTGTAGCTGTGTGGTTTTGTTTTAGATGTTCTGCTTGATGCAATAAATGAAGTGCATGTCATACCTGATATCATGGGCATTAGTCATAGTAACTAATGGGATTGTTTGGAAATTATTGGTGGAAAAATCTAACTTTGAAAAGGAATTTTCCTAAGAAGATTTTTTCCCCTGCTCTTCCAGATTCTTTAGACCTTGTCACAAAGTGGTTGCAAGAAGCAGCAGATGATCTTGCAAAGCTGGGACATGAAATGTTGCCTCCCTACTCTAGTGATGGTGCCACTGGTGGAGCTTCCACCTTGTGCTTCACTGCTGTACAAAATCAGGCCTATCTGAAGCTCCTGAAGTGGGATCATGTGAACAGGCCTTTTCCAGAAGTAGGTATTTGACAGAAAAATTGGTTTTGTGCTTGTTCCACTCTTCCATTCCCAGGACATAGCAGAAGCTGTTTGGACTTGTAGCCTTGCAATACGTACAATACTAAACCATTGATCTCTGATTGGGAGATCTGGCAGCTCTAATAGGCACTTGTCTTTCAGTGCTGAAACCTTCTCAGCTGGAAAAGAGGAGTCAGTGCTTCTCATTGTACTCCTGGCCTGCTCTTCCATGTGCCTTTGTCTTGCCTTTGCTGCTGCATCCCAGTGTCCCTTCCCAGCCTGGCAGACTGACTCCATTCTGTGCTGGCTTCCTCCCTCCTTGCAGACGGTGCTTATGGACCAGACGCGCTTCCTGGAGCTCCAGCTGGAGCTGGAGCAGCTCCTCTTGGTGGGGACAGTGCTGCTGGTGACGTTCAGCGCAGCAGGCCCAGCGCTCATCGATGTGCCCGGATTCGCTGAGAAAATCAAAACCATTGTCAAGGTGCTGCTGACAGGAATGCATCTTCCGTGAGTATGGCACAGTCCTGCTCACAGGGCAGGTGTAGCTCTGTTTTCACGCTGGGAGATGATCAGTTTAAGCCTCTTTCTGGCTGGGGACTGCAGGAAGTGCAGAGGAGGTGATGAGGGCTTTCTCTGAGCCTGAGCTGACAGTTTTTCTTCAGCGTACTCACACAGATCTGTCTTTTCTTGCTCTGTTCTTTCATGATTTGGACACACTGCTTTTTCCAGAGTGTTTTTCATGGTGCCAGGCTGGCACAGGAGAGTGCCAGCAGCTGCCCCTGCTCAGAGTTTGGGCCAGGCTCCTCAAGAACCTGAGTGTGGCACAGTGCCTGCAGATTCAGAGTGACTTGTCTACACCTACAGGTTTTGCTTTAGTCAGAGCTGTCCTCAGGCAGAAAGTCAGCTCTTATGTGTATGGGTTGTTCAGGCTGGAGGTCTTGAATGCTCTCCTTCTTCCTTGCTTTAGATCTCAGCTTTATTTTTCATGTATATATAATTATTCTTTATAATTGGCTTTATTTGCTTTATGCTTTTTCCATTACATTTGATAAATGAGGCAACTCTAATCGAATGGTTTGTTTTTAAAAAGTGGGAAAAAAGTGAGTACCTAATACAGTTACACTGTACCTCATGTTTTCTAGCTCCTTTAACCTGAAGGAATCCCTGGCCACCGTGGGTGAGAAGGTGTGTGCTGAAGTGAACAGCTGCCTTTCCCAGCATGGCTTTACCCCATTCTCATCTGAGAGAGAGGCTGTGCTGAAGGGACAGATCCAGGCGGTGGCCAGCCCGGATAACTCCATTTGCAAGCTCATAGGTAGGTCTGGCAGAGTGCTCTGCACTCCCTGTCTGTGGAACTGGGGGTGGGGGGTGTGCAGGGCTTCTCTTTCCATGTTTTTTCCATGTTGTTTCCATGTTGTCTTTTCAGCTTGCTGACCACGTTCAGGCTTGTTGCATTTTACATGAGGTTACACTGTTTCTAATTCACCGTCTCGTTTGAAAACAACCCAACCCATTTTTTCCAGATTCTCGAATTCAGAAGTTTCTGGAGAATTATCTTGCATCCAGTCACCAGAAATCATTGCCTGCCATTCCTGGAGGATTAAGCCCTATTCAGAGGGAGCTGGAGGAGATTGCTGCCAAGTATATTCGTCTTGTCAACTACAACAAAATGGTCTTCAGCCCTTACTATGATGCAGTCCTTGGCAAAATATTGACTAAGGAAGAATCCCAAATTGTAGGGAGGTCAGAAGAATCATAAAACCAGTCTGTGTGCTACCAATACAGTATTGTCAGCTATTAAATAAAAATTGTACCAATATTTGTCTAGGACAACAGCTTTCCATGTAAATACTGGTTCCTTTTAACCCACGAGTGGTGACTGATGAGGGAAATACAGGAGTTACAAGAAGGGTTCTGAGGTAAAAGATGAGAGATGCATTTCTAACATAATTATGCAACCTTGGGGGATATCATTGTAGTTTTCTGGCTGCAATTTTTAGACTTTTGAGCTGATGATAAGTAGGGCAAGTTTAAGAACCAAACTTTATATTTTAAGTGACTCATTTTAGGGCATTTAACTCTTAATTTACAGTGAATTTAGTTTAATTTATCCAGAGCTGATTAGCAATGGTTCTTCCCAGAAGGGGTGATTTGGTTTTTAAAAAAATCTTACTTGAAAGAATTAATAAAGCTAAATTTCGAGAGAAGAAGAACTTTAACAGACAAAACACCAAGCCAAACAGCACTTTAATGTAACATTATGGTTAGTATGGTAGGCTTACTAGTTTTTTCTGCATTTTACTGCATTTTTAATAGCATTTTTTTGCTGTTTACCTGCAGATGTTACAAAACATAATATATTTTTGTAGCAAATTTTCTGGTTATTGGGTAACTGTCCTCTGCTATGTACAGTACTCACAGAGGTGGCAATCTTATAGATTGCAGCTGTATTTATATCTTGTAAAGATTTCAGAAGGGCAGAGCTAAAATGTTTTGATAAAAGTGGCATTTCTTACCTTTTTTTTGCTAGTAGTTTACTCCTTTTTAGGTGAAATACTACTTTTAAAGTAAATTGTCATTTCCAGTAGGTGGATTTAAATTGTGTGAAACTTGAGGTTGAAAATTTGGGGTTTTTTTAAAAAACTACAACAGGAGATGGTTGCATATTCAATCATGTCTTCAAAAATATCCAGGAAGTACACAGCACTGTGGGCAGTGTAAGTGATTTTAATGTACTGTGAAAGGTAAATGATGTTAGTTTGAATATACAGGGAATATTTTAGTAGATTTTTTCACTTTGTAGAGGTGTTCTTGAAACTTTGAATATTTGTAGGTCTTGAATTTAATTAGCTATGTGTTTTATAGAGGAGAAGAGCCCAGTGATCTTACATTGCAATTTCAGGCTCAGCTGGGAGGTAAGTGCATCTGAAATTTTCCTCTGGTTGAGCACAACAGTGTATTACAGTAATCAATATTTGATGGCTTTATGAAAGCAAAGTTTGTAGTTATACACAGTAAGTGGCCTGAGTATGAGGTTGTCCAAACCAGAATGTGCTGTCTTTAAAAAAAACAACCAACAAGGTATGTAAAATACATAAAGGGGCCCTTTTATTGCAAACAGCCAGGTTAATTTAGGAATCAGCCAAAGTAACAGAACTTCTAGAAGCACTTGATTATGATCCACTGTTGTTGCTTCCCTTCCCAGTTTTCCTTTGAATGTCAGTGTGGATAAAGCTGCACCAACTTTGTGTTTGGAAGGGGATGGAATAAATAAGACCTTTTTTTCTATATTAGCCTATGCAATTGTAAACCAAATCTTTTCTCATTCGTTATAAATCCCCCTTCCCCAAGGGAAAAACCCAGGAAAACCCCGTGAGAGTTCATCAGCTCAGACAAGTGATTTTTCTCTTGGCCAAATGTACTCAGCCACCAAAATGAATGTCTCTCTTTGAATCCTTGAGAACTCAAAAATGAGGTTGGTTAGCCAGAAAAAAAGGGTTCTGAGTAGGGTCTATTTCCTTGTTTGGATCAGCAAAGGATTCCACAGAGGTCTTCAAGGCTGCTGCCTCTGCTTGCTGGGCTTTGCTCTCAGAGCAGGCTCCACCTCATAAGCCTAAGCTCTGCAGCTCCACAAACTCCCTCAGCCTGTGCTGAATGAGCTGCCAAAGCCATTACTGCTGGAGATAGGAACAAGATAAGTAACTAAGGCAAAGGTGTTTCCAGTTGAGTTAAATGAGAGCTGTACAAGTAAAAAATTGCTGCCTTTATTTTATCTTTCAGTACTGCCTAGGAGCTGCCTTTAGAGGCCATTATGCTGACTACACAAAGTACAGGATGATCTGGAGGGACATCACGGTGAGACAGGTACTTAGAAAAGCCCTTGAAAGGCATGTGACTGATGGCAGAGTGAAGGGCACGGCTTCAGCAGTGGATAAAATTGTCATTGAGGAGATGGCTGGTGCAGGGCTGGGATTCAGGGCCCAGGGTCCAAGAGGGCCTGCTCCTGACATCGCAGCGGGACTGTGCTGCCAGCAGTGCTTGTATTGCTCGCAGGGTCCACACAGGGAATCCCATCTCTCCTCACAGCAGGGGTTTGATCTAAGCCTTCATGTAGGAAAAAATCCTAGATTGAGAGAACAGAGCGCAGTGCTCACCTGTGGCTACACTCTCACCTCCAGGGCACACCCAGCAGGAACAAATGCTTCTGGCACCGGTGCTGTGGGCCTTTCAACAGGAAAGATCTAAAGAGACTGCAATAAATGCCCTCAAAGCATGGTAATGATTCTCCCAGGTTGTTTTTTTTTAATGAGAGTGTTTGACAGTTTCTCTACATCCTCTCTAAAAGAAACAGGGAGCTGCAATTGAGTGGCAGCAAGAAGGACATTCCAGGATGGCTAAGGCCAGCCCTGTCTCCATGTGCAGGTGCTGCTTCACCTCTTGCCCTGGCAGAGAGGAGCCCTGGCTGAGGCAGCTGTGCTGGGGAGGGAATGTCTTTCATTTGCCCGAGGCTCTATCTGTCCTGTAGTCCAAGAGGTGCTTAGGATCTTACCAGAGTGCAAGTCTGAACAGCCAATTCCCAGTTACAAGCTGAAATACACATAGAAACTGCTTGGAAAGCTCACGTAGTGTTTTTTTAGCTTGTTTGAAGATAACAAGTGCAACGATGTAGCCGATTATTAACATTTAGCTTTGTACATTATGTGGAAGACCAGTGCAGGTATCCAGGACCACAGTGTGTGAGCTAGTGCTCCTGGACTACCCACACTAGAAACATGAATTGAGTTTGTTTTACAATGCTGTCTTCTTCAAGCAGTCCTGGAATTACAAGCCAAAGTGTGCTGTATCCTCTAGAATATGGAAACCAAGCTCATTCTAATATGTATGCTCTGATCAATTTCCTGTGACGGTATAATTAGCATTGCTTTTGAAGTGGCTGAGTAATATTTAAGAAGTACCTTGTTGTGTTTGAATAAACCAGAATGAGGCATGATGTTATGGATATCCTTTTTATTTTAAAGGAATGGTTTTTTGTTGTTGTTTTTTTTTTTTAATTTTCAACTACAAAACAGATTCCTTACATTCTGCCATAAATAAAAACGAACAATAAGGCAGGACACTACATGAACAAACTGAGAACAACTGTTTTCCAGAAAATGTGAATTAAAAATGCTTCACAAGTATAAGCCATCCAGTTTTTAAAATAAAACTGTTGAAAACCCACAAGATTTCAAGTGGTAGATGTGTACACCCTCGAAGAACAAAATACAGTTTTGACATTTTGCACTTTTGGTTTTGAAAACCGAGTTTTGTTCAGAGCACATTCTAAGGTTGGTTGGGCTGTTTTCAGATCAAGAACCATATGGGAGAAGAGGCACCACAGTAACAAAACCATTTTCAAGGATTTTTTTGTTTGCAGCTGTCCCTTTTAAATGCTTGACTTGTAAGAGACTGATTCAATGCAAGTCTTTGTCTGTCACAGCAGAACTCCAAACTCGTTTCACCGGATTCTCTTCTGCTGTCGTGCTCTGTAAATGTCATGTACAGGGGGAACTACAGATCCTTTCTCCTCATCGTCATCAGAATCCTCATGTGATCTCTTCACAGCCTTGTTGAGAATGGTGTTGTTTTCCACAGGTCCATTGCCTTCCACAGCTATTTCAGGCAGGCCACCCGTGATTATCCGTACGGCTTCATCAACAGCTTCAGAAAGAGACACAGAGCCATTCAGTTTGGGGAACTCAGCCCCCTGATCAGCAATCAGCACCCAGCAGGGACACCCAGAGACAGCTCAGGGACAGTTCTGGAACACAAGACACTTCTCCTACCCTGTTCTACAAATATTAAGCCTCAACTGTCTGAAACTCTGAGCTGTGGTGAACGCCAAGTATAAAGGAAATGCTGCTGCTTCAGCTCGAGCCCTCCCTTTACACAGGAATTGAGGCCATTTGCAAGCTTCAATAAAACAGGAAGGCCTTTAGGGAATCAGGGTAACTAGTTCACGATTCACCAGAAAGTCTGCAGAGCAAGTCAGTTTCTGCTTCTCAACAGAGGAAGCCTCAAAAATACTGTGTACAATTTAAATAGATATTTTAGCTTCACTCAAAGAAATGAAATCCTACATTTCTTTCTCTATGATCATTTTTTTCCTTAAACTAACAAGGGGGGTGAAGAGCAGCATATCTGCTGCAGTTCAAAGCCTGGGCTATGGATCTGTGCTGTTTCTCTGTTCCAGAACTCTCCTTTCCTTCATTGCAGGAGCTCAGAAAGCACTACCTGCAGCTTGTGCCCAGGCACTGCAACAACGTGCACTCAGAGTTATCCCCACCAATGACCTCACCATGCTGCCAGTCTGTAACTTCATGTTACAGCTGCAATGCTGCTGGAAATGCTGCCTTTAAAGGGTATTCTCAAAATCTTCATTTCTTTCTTTCGATTGGTACCACCAACATATTAAAAGAGCAGTTGGTGATTTGCAGTTTTTTGACTTTTTGTTATCTCCCTCCAGGTAAATGTACAAACATCTCTATGCAGATTCCAGCCCAATCTCTTCTTCTCTTAAACACTAATTACAATCTGTAAATGAGGTCTGGGTTTTAGACAGCAATATCCATATGTAAACCCAAGTCTTATGCAGCACTACCACAGCCTCCAGAGAGGACAAGCAACTTACTGTCTGGCAGTTTGCATCTTCTGAATATCTCCATGAGCTCATCCACTTGAACAAAGGGACCCTGATTTGTTATAAAAAAAGCCAAAACAAGTTTAGAAGGTTATTTTCAATAGAGTGATACACACTGTGGTTCTGTCATGATAGAATGTCTTCCACAGCTTTCTGAAATGTTCAGAATTCTTTAAAACAAACCTGAAAACAAATAGGAGGTGGCAGGAGCTTCATGAGAACTACAGCTGCTGGTGGAACAGGAAATACTCCGCCCGGGACAGGATGTAAACCTGGAGCTGTGGGGAGAAAAGCTGGATGAAGCTGGACCAGAGCTGCTTTTGCACTGGATTGTTATTTGATACAAGTAATTACTACCCTGTCCCTTTTGCCTCCACTAATTACATACTGTTCGCTCAGTGATCTGCTCTATGAGCAGTGTGTGTAGCAGCTTATTACCATTTACCAGACCCCAAACTCCTTGTGCTTATTTCCATGTGACCTTGGCATTAATTTAAACACATATGCCTTCAGCAACCCAGTGAAATGACAGCCTGAAAGTTAAGTACAAGTTTGGATGACTGAGGAGTAGGGAAGTCTCTGATTAGGCTGGCTGAACACACAGGTTCCTAACTCGCCACAGGTGAAACACAACCACTTCCCAACACCTGACTTACGTGCTAAGTGCCTTGGCTGAAATGGAATCATCTGCTGAGTGTCTGGTTTGGGATATTCAGGTTTTCTGTCTACTTCATCCTTGAGAACAGGCACGATGGAAGGTGCAACCACAGGGTCTGGAATTATTGCTGCTAGCTTGGCACGGGAGACATCCTGTGAAAGCCAATTAGAGAGCGCTGAACTTGGCAGGATCACACTGCTTGCTTCAATTACAGAACAAAACCTCACTCTAGACCAGTCAGTCTCACTTTGTCATCATTATCATTTCAGATGTCCTCTTACAAGACCATCTGGGCAAAACTTGCATGGTTTCATCAAACATTTTAATCCTACAGTGTCCCAGCTGGGAGTGGAAACACTTGTTTCTGTTACTGAATGGGCCCATGTTTGTCATTTTCGAGTGGCTCCTTTTTTAGGTTAAAAGGATTTAGGTGAACAGGTGCAGACCACTAGGCCTTCACAACTATAATTTCTCCCTCATTTCATTCCCTAGATTGCTTTAGCTGGAAAAGAAGTAAAGCATAAGGCAGTCAGCAGGCATGCAAAGCATCAGTTCAAACAGGATTACGTTTTGGCATGTTCCAAGCAACAGGAATCAGCCCCAGGGCTGCACCATCTTAGGTACACACTGCCCTGCATGCACTTAGCAAAACATACTTGTTTGTAAGCTCACTTCTAACTTCAAAATAACTTTGCCCCACTGGATTCAGTGGCTCAATGTGAATCTGACTTCCATCTATCAGATTATTTTACAGCTCTGTGATGGCCAACAATTTGGCTGCTTTGCTAACTTTGATGTCATCTGTATTTTTCATATATTACTTTTCTGTGTAAGAAGTAAGTGGAAGCTGAGGCACTGTTTTAGAGACATGGATCAAGGGCTCTCATCTGGTCCATGCAAATGGCAATCAGCTGTTCCTGCTTCTCTGGCAGCCTTAAAAAAATGTAAACCTACATTTTGTCCTGTTCTAATGATTTCCCAAAGTGTTACATGACAGAAATAGTAGTTAAAATACATGTGGTTAGAAACGGGAGACCACCAGATACACGGGTCTGGTCCAGACTTTGAACTCCAAATTGGCAGCGCCAAAGCATTTTAGCTCTAAGATACAACTGAAAAAAGAGGCAGCCACTGATCCCTGTCAAGACCTTTCTTCAGCCATTCACAGCAGACATTGGGACTGCAGCATGTGGGGTTCGATGTGGTTCCCAGTGGAGTCAGGGGAGCTTTGCCACCTCAGAGCAAAGGACAGCCAGCCATGTTTCACACAGATGACCATATCCTACAAACTTCCCAAAGAATTTTGTTTCTTAAAGGAGCTCAGGCTCAAGTGTGAAGTGGAGGCCTGTAGCCACATGGTGATGGCATTAACACATCGACTTTCCACGGGAAGATGAGGTAACCAAAAATACCCAAAGTTGCAGCTGTTACTGATGGTCCTTGCTCCTTTCTGCCCTCCCTGGCAGTTTGCTGCCCAATGAGACCAGGAGGAGGAGGAGGAGGAGGCCTGTTTTACCTGCTTTTCTAGCAAGGGGAAGGACTGTATAGGCAAGTCCTGAACAAGGAATTGCTCAGGTTTGCTGGGAGTGAAAAGAACAACAGTGAACTGAAGTGTTCTCACCCACTTACCTTATAACCAAGGGCCTTCAGCTCGCTGGCAGAGCAAGGGTACAGATCCATGAACTTGTACCTGTCCACCAGCAGAGCTGTTTCTTTGCCCTCGTATTCTTCCTTGAATGCTGTAAACCTCCGTTTCTCCACTTTCAGTATGCTGGCCAG
Organism: Corvus moneduloides; assembly: GCF_009650955.1. NCBI lineage: Eukaryota > Metazoa > Chordata > Aves > Passeriformes > Corvidae > Corvus > Corvus moneduloides. Next base: position 56,115,226 of record NC_045481.1, on the reverse strand, counting down.
ATCCCCAATGTTACTTTCAAAGGCCAAAAACCGAGCCCAGATTTCCCTGGAACAGAACAGGGACACTGAGAGTTACTGAAGGAGGAAGGATTACTGAGCACAACCCAATCGAAAACACCCAAGAGCACAGACCCAAAGGAGGCCAGCTGGGAGTGTATGGCCATTCCTATTATTTACTTTAGGTGCATCTAACACAGGCATTACCCTCCCAGTGCCTTCTATGTTTCTGTAAGAGCTTTCAGTTTAGTGGACTGCAAAGGACTTTGTTACAGAAAGGAAAGGATTACTGGTGTCAAGGGCTTCAGCATTTGAGGTGAGCTTTTATCAAATGCTCTGCTCATCCTGTACACAAAGCTTCACTCTGATCCTGATATGTGAAGGACTTTTTAGCATGCATTATGATCTAGTTCCTCTGCACAGACTAGCATATTCTAGCTGGCAAGAACACAACAGGCAGTGCTTCAGAATTTTATACAGCCCAAAATATACATAGTTACTGATGATTTCTCCATGGAAAATCTCATATATAACTTAAGCAACATCTGACCATATTTCTGGACTTGATTCAACTTTCGTTTTAGCTTTGGAGTTCACCTTTGAAGAAGGTTTAGCTTTTAAGTTCTTGTGTTTTCTCACTTTTAAAACGGGCATAAAAGTATTTCTCACAAAAGATCAGAACTAAAGTGCAGGATGAATGTGCACAGCAGTGCCTTATTTGATTCCTTAGTTTTAATGCTTTTGTCTACCAGAATAATGGTGAAGTGAGCCCTCACACTGCAAGGATTTGGTGAGCATTTTTTTTGAGAAACTTAAAAAGTAGCAATGAAAATAAGGCCGTGAGTGGTTAATCCAAGTCCTTTCTGGTTCTTTCCCTATTTTATTTTCATGGCTGGGAGATGCTCAGCACCCTCCTCAACAAATTCCTGGCTCCCCTTCTCTGCTCAGACCACTGCACCCTTACTGCACAGGAGGATTTTGCACTCCATCCTCAACAATCCTGCATCAGTGAGGTTTTAAAGTCAATAAATGAATGAATTTCACTACAAGTGGGATAGGGACTTTCCCAAATCTGTCACTATTTTGGACAGCATGAAGAGGGGAAGGAACATCTGTACCTAATTTTGTTCTGCTGTTCATGTTTCTAGTTTCTTTGGGATATTTATGATTGAAAGGGGTTATGTATCTTTCCCAGTGCAGTGAAACTGCTTTTGCAGACCTACCCAGATTTCTCAGGTGGAAGGCTCCCTGAAGTTAAAACACGTTCAAACAAAACTCTTGTATTGTTGTCCTCTTTAAAATAGAAAGAAAAAAATAACACGGAGTAAAATATATTAAAGACAATTTCAAATATGTCCATTCAAAGAAATGTGTACATTGAATTAAGTATAAGGCTGACTTTCATGGAGTTGAATTTCAGTAACTATAAAAAGAGATCTGAATGCCCACATAAAACTTTACTGATATAAATTCCACTGTGAATTCGTTCTTTGAAAGTCTGTTTTTATTGATAGTGACAAACTGATCCTAATACAGGTTCTTTTATAACAGCACAGCTATTGCTTGGCATCTCTTCAGGATTTCTGGGGGTTTTATCCATTTTTTAAAATTATCTCAATAGCATATCTCGGTAAATTTAAATTTGGCTTTTCAATTCATTACTTCCTTTTTAAATCAGGGCAATATTAATACACTTGTATATCCCTTGGAAGTCCTCCCAAAATTATTAGACCTGGTTCCCAACAAGCAGTCAGTCTTATTAAGTTGCCAGCTGGGGGGATGGAGTGGTTGGTGGGTTTGTTCCTAAAACTGCCAACTCCTGCTCTGTGCATTGTACCACCTCTTACACTTACAGGAGTTCAGAGATCATTCTGGGCTTCAGGAGTTTGGACGGGTTATTAAATAGAGCAATAAACTAGTGAGTTTTAAGATAATTTTTTTCTCATGGCAACCTACAAAAGGCATTGCTAATATTCATGTAGACCCACAATAATTTATCTCAAAATTAAATATACTTTAACTTGGAAAAAATCTCTCAGTTTACAGCTTACAGGAGAAAAAACTCAAAATCTTTAAACTTCCAGTGCCTGAAAAACCAAGGTATTGTAGTCTGACAGGAGATGAATGGTGCCTTGAGCTGCAGAATCCACACAGCACCTTGGGTTCCTTTTTAAGAAGGCTTTTCAGCCCCTGCCTCAGGGAATCCCACCCAGAGACCTTCCACTTCCACCTCCTGCCCAGGTCTCCCCAGCCCCTTGTGCCCCAGTGCCTGTGCCCTGCTCTTTCCATTGCAGCTCCCCAGCAATTTCCAAGCAGGACTGATAAGCACAGTATTGATTTTATACCTTGCTCATCTCATCTACTTGGGGAGAATGAGTCTAAATTAATTCTAGTCAGGACCAGCTAATCTCTCACTCCTCTCATGCTGATTTTAAACTCCTTTAGATCTTTTTCCTCAGGATTTAGACTCCTCAGTGTACTTCCCACTGTTCACAGCAGATGCTGTAAAAGTCCTGCACTGCCAGTTAGTTACAATTTGCAAAGTTCACTCTCCTCTCTTCAGCAGCATCAAGATTTAATGTCACCGTACTTCTGGAGCTTCAGTATGGACCAACCAGCAGGTCTTGTTTTCAGATTAACTGCTGAGCTTCATGAAGAGGTTTCATTGCTCTTCAAGAAGAATTTAAATACCAAGAACTTGGCCTGGACCTAACTCACAGTGAAGGCAGAGTAATGCTCCATTAGACCTCTCAAAGCTCAAAGCTTACCATTAAGGTGGGAAAGGTAGTCGATATATGCCAGTACATATTCTGGAATGTCCCCATATTTTTTCAGCCCTAGCTCAAAAATCTTAAAGGCCACAGACTTATCCTGCAAACATTGGGGGGAAAAAAAAAAGTTATTAGCTTCAGTGAGCTGTGCACCCTCCTGACACTTGTTTAGGGTCAGGGTGAGCACCTGTGATTACCTTACTACAATAATACTCCATTAAAGCTGCAGTAACATAGACATGGTGCCGGGTCCGGGCATCCTCTCTCGCTTTCTTAAATATCGTCCTTCCGGATTTAATGCCTTCTGCTCGCCTTGCAAATTTCATGTACTGGATATAAACCTAAGGTGCACATTAATATTTAAATAGCATCAGTGCTAACAAGAATACCAGGATACCATTAAGCTTTTTACTACATGAAGTTTTTTACTAATCTTGACTCACAAAATACAGCAAATAAAACGTAATAGAAACAAGGCTGTTTTGTGCCTCTGTGTTGTCTTGCTCTAAATAGCGAGGCAAATCTTTTATAGATTTTTTTTTTAATAAAAAAAAGGAATACACCTAAGATTGATCCCATGAAAAGACAGTAGTTAATACACAGATTTTTCAAGGAAGGGGCGGTAAGGAGATAAATGTAATTTACATAAGCTGGTGCCTTCAGAGAACTCAAGTGTGTTGTAAAAATGGTAACTTTCCAATAAAGTTAAGATATCCATAAAGCCAAGGAACAGCCAAAAGGCCTGATGAAGCATTTTCCTGTACATTATACAATCCAAGATATAATTCATCCTGCCTGCAAGTATTTACACCTGATCAAGGAAATAATGAATGTGCTACTTAATTCAGCGGCCAATTTGTGACTTGCATTTCTTTGGGATTCAACTTTCCTTCACTCTGAATCAGATCACAAATAACACCATTCCTCAAGCAGGAGGAACCAGTACATGGTTTCCCACAAAATGTGCCTTTGGGAAGCATTATGATGTGTCTCTAAAGAATGGAAAGCATCAGTAAATGGATACCTCTCCTCTGACACTGACCTGTTGTTTACTGTTAGACCTCTCACCTTCCTTTTGCCTTCTCATGCTTGGTTGTGTCTGTTTATAATAAACTAAATAACTTTTTGAGGGGCAGGTTACTTCTAACACCACTTGTGCAGCACTACCTACCACAGCTGGCATATGAACAGTGTTTACTGTGTCACTTCAGCAGAGGTACAGCAGCACTCTTGATATTTATATGGTGCATTACAGATTTATTTGCAAACTACATGGCCACAGGACGGTTATGAAATCTTTTCTATCTTTTATCTTCATTACTTGTTGTAAAAGACTGTGTAAAAGAGACAGAGGAGGAAAGTGCACATGACTTAGGGCATTTAAATGGATTAAAGACTGTAATTACCAATCTTGCCAAAATTTTAATCTAATTCTGCCATCTCAGTACTCCTCCTGCTCCATCATCCCTGTGACCCAAGGAACTCCTGTAAGTACTTCCCCCTTCTCTGCATGCATTGGGTGACAATCCATGGAGATGTGGAGACACTGAGGATGCTCTTACCAGCGTGGGATCGATGTCCTCGATGGCCAGGAGCCGGTTATAGATGCTGTGCACCTTCTCATATTTCATCCGGCTCTAAGTGAAAGGGAACACAGACTGCTTGGTAACTCCATTCCAGATCAGCTCTCAGAATGCAAAACTCAAGCTGAAGACAAAACTAGTATTTTCCTCTTTGTTTTCCCTGGCTGAACACTGTGTATGTCAGTCCCTTTACTCAGGTACGTTTTCAGTCCTGTGCAGACATTTCTTGCTTCCCACATTAATTTCCCACTAATGGTTACAATCATGCTTTTCAGAAGTCTCTGAAGTCTTTTTCTAATGTAGTAATACTGCAGCAGAGCTGCCATTGGAGGTGTTTGGCATAAAAAGACTGTATTCTTTACCTCTGTCTAAAAGTAATGTGCAGATAGGTAGGAAAACCATCTTCTTAACTCTCCAACCTGCACATTTCCAGGAATCCATTCTGTTCCCTGCCAGCTGCAGCCCTCCAGGCTGTACTGTGCAGCCTTGGAAAATCAGGACACTTAGCATACAGGAGGCTGCACTGAAAACCAAGGAAGGATTTTTCTTTTAAAGGCAAAGGCTTTTTCCCCCCCGTTGTCCTGAAGTTCCTCCTGCAAAGATTCTTTCATGATAAAAGAAGTGGGCAAAATACACCCCGCAGAGGACTCCACAGTCCTCATCTGACCAGTGGGAAACAGCCTTTATTCCTGATGGAATAAACACCATGGGGCACTGCTCCTTGTGGAGGCTGCACAGTGAGGTAGTGGCCTGGGTGAAGAGATTTCTCCAGAGAGCTGCAGCAAAGGTGGCTCCCATCTTCTGTCACCGCTGTGCCAACACAAACATCAGCTCCCCAAGAATCAGACAGGAGAGGTGCCCTTCATGCCCATCTCAAAAGCAAAGAAGCTGACGCTCTGGGACACGGAAATTTGTAAGCATTTCACCCTTATGATAATTTCAGAAATATAGTCAATGTTTAAATGGAAAGACAGTAGATTTTCAAAACTTTTGTAACTCATACTATGGGCTTTTCCTCTCTATTTTGTCAGCTCCATCTCAGAAACACTGAATGAGAACAAGGCTAGAAGAACCAGTAAATTAATTCTACAGAATTTTGTGTACTCAGTATGTTTCAAATAAATGACATTATTAATGGGAGATGTATTTGGATTTTAATGTCAGTACATCACTATTTTTGCTCACCTCTTCATAATCTGCATATGCAAAATAAAGAAGCATATTCTTCTTTAATAAAGTGCTGATCGCTCTTTCATAAATATTAGCAGCCTCATCACTGAAAAGTTTAGCATTGTTCATGTCCTGTTATAAAATAAGTATAATAATATAATTGTTCAGCATCTGTGACAAAGAAGGCCAATTTATGGAAAATCTTCTGTTTGTGACAAGTCCCAGTGAATTTCCATTCAGTGCTCCAACAAAGAGATAATCATCTCCCCAGTACTTAAGGAATCACAAAATCAGGCCCAAAAAATCCCCCAAGCCTAAAAATGGCCAAGATTGAAACAATTTTTCGCAATTCTTATTTAAAATTCAGACACTGTTATTTTTTTTAAATTTTAATTTCCCCATTTTAAAATCCCGAACATGTCACAACTGACGGTGCTAAATATTTTTCACACCCCCCTCCTTGATTCTGAGGAAAAACTGACAGTCCACCATGTCAAAGCAAGGAAATAAGAGAAAACCAGTGGCTGGCAGCTTACCCCTTTCTCAGCCAGCAGCTTACTGGACTGCTCGAGGTACTGAGCTGCTTCATACCAGATGTCTGGGTGATGGCCCAGCACCAGCAGACACTGCTCATAGGCAAACATCACTGTGGGCAAAACATGCAACAAACACTCCTTGTAAATGGTACCACCTTGCACAACCCAAGTATGAAATACAAAAACCATCAAATGAATCAGACAACATCAACACTAACTGGCTTGGAATACAATGATCCCTGCTGCAGTTCTTCTATATTGCCAGGAACGTTATGAACTGTAACCAGCAGCTAAAACCTGCCTTGTCCACAGAGGAAGAAGCACAGCTCACTCAGGATCAGCCATAAAATCAGGCTGCAATCTACTGTTTCCTGACCTGCACAGGAGGTTCAGTGGCACACGACTATAGCACTGTCTCCCCAAATCCATTTATTACTTTCAGCTTGGCTTTAGCAAAATCTGGATTGTTTTTTTATTAAAAAAATACTGACACAATTCAAGGAACTTGATCAATTTCTACTCCAGCACGATCCCTAAACACCAAATCACATCATTACTTATGCTGGAGCCAAGAAATACAATTCTCTATGTCCTAGCCCAACAGCTAATTACCTCTTTTTGTTATGAGAGTTTGATCTTCTGTTCGTAGAGGGTTGCTCTTTTCCCACTGGATGTATTTCTTCCACATGTCCACCTGCTGAGCCTCTTGGGGGGTGTTTTGGGGGGGAACAGAGGGAGCATTGCGGTCCAGGCCTTTCATCACTGTCTCATATTCCTGAAACAGAAGCAATGTTGTGAAGAGCAGATTTAAACACATTGAACATTTACTTTAGGTTATGCTTTCTAAAACAAATACAGATATTTTAGCATACCAACCTTACTAGTTTGACACACTTTTATTTGAAGTAAGAACCAAGTTTAATGCTGGTTTGGAGAATTAAATAGAACAAAGAAAATCAACAGAAGGTTGTACCTTTGCCACACGTCGTGCATTCATATAATCTCTACTCCTGTCCTCAATCATCTTCTTAGCTAAGTGAATATTGATGCCCTGGAGAAGGAAAAAAAGGAACTGGGAATGTGCAATTTCACTTTGGAAATACTGCATCTTATTTTATACAGGAAAGAGCTTGGAAGGGGATGCAAAACTGAGCAAGGACAAAGTTACTTTAAAATACCAATCTCAAAATATTTATTTCACCTAATAAATGTATGGGCAAGAACTTATATCAAAGGATAAACTCATTACTAAAATTCACCTGACCTGAAGCACATCAGCATATTTTTAATCACTTTCAAAAATGCAGTGAGTTTCACATGAACTGTTGTGGGTGAAAGTGAGAAGAATGTATTTGTGATTTACAATTTTGCTCTTAAATGATGGTCAGTGACAGCTCTCTGCCTTGCTGCTCACCTGGGGAAGCCAGACAGCACATGAGCAATTTGATTTTCTTGTACAAGGAGTACCAGAGACTGACCTCCAGGCTCAAAGCTCTGCCTCCTCCTCTGTTCCTGAAGTAACTGACAGCTCTTAGGAGATGTTCTATTCAACACACACCCTGCCACAGGTGCACCTTTGTCAGCTGAGCCTGAGACGTGCCAGCACTGTGTGACACCCCTCCAGGACTGCACACACGTGCAGAGGGCTCTGCCGTGCTGCTGAGCAAGACCAGCAGGGGCTGGGGGCAGCCAGGCCCTGGTCACAGGTCCTGGCAAGAACACAGCCTCAAAGGACTGCTCTTAGGCAGGAGAAGCAGCCACCCTTTGGCTGACGCCTGCGTCTGGGTGGATTTTGCTGGCGTGGCTTGCCAAGAGTTTGCAGAAGATGCGCAGAGCTTTCAGTCCGAGTGCAAAGAGGCACTCGAGCTGGGAAGCAAAGGCACTCACTATGGAAGCAAAGGCACTGTCTGGGATAGCAGTCTGGGCCAGGTAGCACACAAACCCAGCAATGCCCCAGTTAACCCAGGACCAGGCTGTGGATGCAGCAGGTTTCTCCTGGGATGCACTCCCAGCCCAGCAGCCATGTGGCTTTGAAAGCCAGACTGTCACCTTGTCACTGAGACAGAGGTCTCCCTAAGAGCTCTACCACCTCTGACCATTTAGTTAATTAAGGACTGGTGACTGACAGGCTGATATTGTTACCTGGTGGCTACAGCCGAGCTAAGGAGAAGCTTGAGAGTACTTGAATTACAGCAAATTGCCAATAACTTTCCACACTGAGACCTGCCTGAGGTCTCTGTGTTGTTGAACTAGTGACATGGGGAATCACCACCCCCTCAAAGAGCCCTCCTGGTGAGGAGCATTTCCCTGTGCCAGGACACCTGTGAGCAGCAGCCCTTTCCCTCGAGGCCAGTGTAGCCAGAATAAGATGGGCAGAACCCTGTGTCTGAGCAGAGTTGCAGCCCTCACCTTCCAGCAGCTTGTAACAGCCTGAGGGACTGCTTGGAGTTACAGGTGCCAGCCAGAGCTGCCTCAACTGGAAACTGGACAGGGTTGAGCCTTTGTTTTGGAAGCCTCCCCATGGATAATGAAACCAGCAGTGACAGCCTTCCCTTGCTGTGTGGGAGGGTTTATGGGGAAGCTGTGTTTGGGATTTTCCTAAACTGCAGACAGTGTGTCCTGGGTACCCTCCCTGGTAACAGCAGGCTATCTGTGGTGTCCCCAAACACCTATGGGGCAATGAGCTGTTATGGTACACACTCATGGCTGGGGGTGCCTGGAGTTCTCCCACCCAGAGGTTCTCCCACCAGCTAAGCACTGTGGCCTTATTAACATGAGAAGGCACCAAGCTCACAACCTGCATAATTTACAACAAGGCAAGAGAAATTGGTCCTTCTTTCCTGCTCAGGGCACAGTGACCCACAGTGACTATGCCTAGGCACAACCAGCAGGACGAGTGCTGTGTGAGCATCCCTGCTTGGCAGTGCTGAGCATGAGGGCATCCACATCAGCTTTGCAATCACACCACTGCTGACTGGGGCTGGTTGGTCACCAGCTGTCACCAGATGTGTTTAAAAATACACTCTAAAGGTGCAGCTACAAATTGGCCTGCAAGGCCAGTGAGCTGAGGTTACACAGGCTGAAGACAGTGTGGGAGCAGACTCACTTGAGGTGCACCTGGGGTGTTGGAATGGCTTCAGGTGAGGAACATTTTTAAGCACTGAGACCATGCAATTTAATGCTTTGGAGGAAGTCCAAACCATTCCAGCTGAATGCCATTTGACCCTGTTTGACTCTAAGTGAAAGGAGGGGAGTGCCTCCTTGGGGACAGGAGCCCTCACTGCCAGCTGATGAGCTCCAGCTCCATCACTGAGGACAGTGATGTCTCACTCACTCACTCACTCACTCACTCACTCACTCACTAGCCACTCCACTGGGCCAGCTGGGAAATGGGACAGTCAAATGTATGTAATTGAAATAAATTAAAAAATCACTCAGGTACTTGTAGAGTTTTGCCACAGGACTTGGTACATACTGCACACGCAAAATATGTTCATCCTGCTGGTCATCTCTTTTATACATACTTATTTAGTGGATATACTTTGGGCACCATATTTGATTACATGATAATTATTGCTTTCTTAATGTCACAAGAATCACGTTGTTGATTACCTCTTCGTATTTGTTATAATCTCTCCAGAGCTGCTCTATGTTTATCATGGGATTCACACAACCACGCTGGTAAACCCTACGGACAGCTGTGATCCTCTGGTTTTCTGCATAAGATCCTACTGCTTCTCTAAACAGTGGGGAGAGAGATCAACATCAGCTATTACGGGTCACAACTGGCAGGAACATCAGCATTACATTAACTGAGCTTAAAAAAAGTTACTTTAAGATACTTACACGCCTTTCAAAAAATTGATGTAATCCACCCAGATCTAGGTGAGAAAAAATATTACATATAGTGAAACCAATGTTCAGCTGTACTTGTCATAAAGTTAGAAATAAACTGTGTTTTGATTAAAAAAACATACCTGGTATGACATGATTTCCATGCCAATCTTATCCAGAGCAAAATCATATGCCTGAGCCATTTTTTCTCTGAGGAAAAGAACCACAAAGACCATAAAGCAAGTATTCAGTATTTTAAAAATTCTTTATTTAAGAGTATTCTTTTGTGCAGCAAATTCTAACCAAACATCAAGGAATGAGAAACATCATTCAACAGCTGAGAGCAAAAATTGGTATTCAGATAGCTTTAAATTCTGTATTTAGGTTCTGTTGGGGTTTTGGTTGTTTGTTTTATTCAAGAATTATTTAAATGTATTGGTGGCAATCCAGCATTTTAACAGCTCCTGGCCCACCCCAAGTCAGTGGAAATCCACGAATACTACATGAAGTTGAGAAGAAAACAACTGCTCTCCACACCTTCTTAGCTGACAGATGCACCCATGGATTCTTATTGTTTCCCCTCAGAATTCCCCAAACCTTTCTGCAATTCTCCAGGAACCCCAAAAGGCTGGGGCAATTAGAAGTAGATCCCTTGTGTGAATCCTTCACAGGATTTCTTATTGCCCCAAATTCAAAGTATTTTCCCTCAAATTGAAAATGTTCACAGAATTTCCTTGGTTAAGTTTCAGTGAAAGCTGTTTTTTCTCTCTCCCACTTTTCTCCTAGTCTCCTTAACTCAAACATACTTCAGTACCTTATTACCTTCTTGACCACATTAACAGGAAAACCAGAGGAAAGGCAAACTGAATAAACTGACACTTCTAAAATTGCTTCAAAACAGTCTTCTAAAAATAAATTAAAACCTGTTGCTTATTTTCTGTCTTAATGAATTATTTACGTTGCCAATTATAGTGCAAAGAAATTATGGTGGGCTGGGGACGAAAGAGTTTATAGATGCTGGAAGTTACTTGTATTTTTTGAAACTCAATCCACAGGAATATAAACAAGCAAAATGTAATAACTGGAAAGGGATGAAGGTTAACATATCCCAAAATTTTGACAGCCTAGATTTTATGACTTTTTTATGCATTCCAAAACTTCCTCTAATTCCTGAACTCTTTAGTGCTACTGGCACAGCTGGAATCAGTGCTGAATTTTGTGGAGACTCTAAACAGGACACTGAGGGCAAGGACAAAGAGGAAGAAGTGTGTTTCAGGTTGGCTCAAGCACCAATCTCATCTGCATGGATACACAAGCTCCTTCACTGCTCTTATCCCACCCTGTTACAGGAATCCAGACTAAGGAACCAATTTTACCCAGAAAGCTCAGCTAAAGAGACTTCAATGTTTTCTAAGTGCAGATTATATATTAACCCCCAACACTCCAACAGAAAATCCCCAGAGAGATTTGCCACCCAGCTTCCTCCCCATCCCCTGGTCAAAAATCAAGAAGAGTCTCACCATTAAACTAGAATAATTCAGAGCAACTCTGTGAACTTACTTGTAACTAGGTAGCTTCCCCTTGGTTTCTCGTACATAGGAAAGGTAACATTTCCATAAATCAATGTGTAAAACCTTCATAAGGCAGCGCTGAAATAACTGTTTAATACATCAAGAAGACGTGATCAGGATTCCAGATATAGAAAGTAGGCTTCTACTTTTAAAGCTATACAAAATAAATTTAAATAATCCTTGTAATTATGGCTGAGATTTATAAGAAAGAATAAGTTAAACTACTTGTTCTTTTGACTAAAGCATCGCCATGCTATGCAAGGGAACTGGAGAGAATTAAGCAGAGAAATAAATCCTCCTGCACACTTCACTGATTAGAGCTTGGTAGCAACAACAAATCAACTTTAGTGATACTTTTTACCGGTGTTTCATATTCAATGACAACTACAGCTTGTTTTCAATCTGATTTAGCCCCATCACAAGGTACTTGTTCTTGCTATAGAGATATATTACATATATTGATATGACTCACCTTTTCCACTTTGTCATAATTTTTTGCTTTAATCTATAGGGAAGCAGAAAAAAACAAATCACTTAAGAAACTATTTTAGAATACTAGTAATATATTGTTCATACAGTACTACAGCATTCCAGTTTGTACTTTGGCTACCCAAACTAATTACACCAAAACACCACATAATGTTGCAAAAATATAATTAAACACACAAAATAATGTACTTTGTTGCAAAATTAGCAGGTGTTTTATTTTTAATTCTTCAATTCCAAAATGTAGGTACCAGTAGGCAAATTTGCTTTCCTGCATTCTGGTTTGAACACCCAGACTTAGTCTTTTATTTTAAGGCACTCTGTTGCCTTCAGTGCATATACTGATTTAGGTACCAGAGCTTCTAGATCAAGACTTAGTAAATTAAGGGTAAAATACCATATTTACAATACTACTAGGCTAATAAACGTATTATACTTGCACATTTATTTCTGAAAGTGCACTTTGCTCCAAGATGCCGATGCTGAATTAGGAAATAATAACCATGGAGAACCTGTTTTTCCGCAGCTGCCCCAGCCCTGGTGCTCCCTCCGAGGAGGGACCAAACCACATTCACATGTCAGCAGCAGTTTCATTCAGACACCCACACCCCACAAGGGCAGGGGGTGAAACCCAAGATTCCAGCTAACAGGCTGCCTTTCAGGCAGGACAAAGGAAAGCACGAGACTGATGAGGGGGGCAAATCCTGCATGGATTTGTTAGCCCCAGCTACGGTAACATGCTAGGCAATCTCTACAGACACACCCCGATGACACACGGAAGATCAACAACGCCCTTAAAAGACGCTTATCTGCCTTGAAATAAAGCGCCTTTAATGAAATAAGGATTTGTTATGCTGTGTTGTATTTTTGTAAGGCACCAAAGTCCCCTTTTAAATCTCACTGCTCTTTGTTTACTTAGAGGATTCCCAGCCTTTATTGTGGTGTGAAACACAAGCACCTCTCCATTTCCCCGAGGAGCACGGTGCAGGCAGCAAACAGCACCCTTTGCATCAGGGATTCCTTATTTCATTTTATATCATTCCCACTCTAAAGTACAGCAGAATCTTTAATGGATGCAAGAGGAGACACGGACTGCAGGAGACCTAAAATAAGTATGCCCTGCCTCCTGTTTCCTGAGTGTCTCTACTCCTGCAACAGCCCAGTCCTGAGAGGCTTAAAAGAGCCATCCCCATTTCTCTCACTCCCAAAAAAGATCAGTTAAAAATGAGAGAATTCAAATAACATTGAAAAAAAACTTTATTGGCACACAAGGCACACTGGACCCTTGTGTCTGTACCATACTTGAACTGGAGCAGTATCCCACCCCGGCTGGAAGAATTCCACACAATCCAGGATGGCAGGAAGGTAAACCTAACTGTGCCTTGCAAAGAGTCAAAAAAAAAAAAAAAAAAAAAGAAAGACATTTTTACTTCATCCTTTTTTGACAGTAACTTTTCATGTCCCTCACCACCTCTTACAACATGAAAACGATTCACTAAAGAGACAGAGCTCTCAGTCTATGCCTCCCACTCCCTGAAATCTCCTGCTCTCCTTGGCTGAGTGAAAAAGAACAAATGGATCTTGGTTTCTATGTCTTAGCACACAGCACAGCTGCCTGCACCTTCTTTCCCTTGTACTTAACTCAAGTAAAGCCTTCAGTAAGATATACAGGATTAATTTTCTTTTTTAAACAGAGCGAGATAGGAGACAGTATGAATTCTTTTGTGAAAAATAAATTATTAATTCATGGCTTTGCCACTGACAAAAGGCATCAGCTTCTAGTTATTCAGTAACAAGACGAAAAATAATTTTTAAAAGCTCAGAGCAAAAAGCTGTAAGCAGACAAGGCAAAAAATGAGTTTGCCTGCCAGGTGTAGCCATGTAAACAGTGTCAGCAAGTTTAGTAGCTCCTGGCAGCACTGTCACCAGGAAACATCAAAGGATGGAGCACAAGGAATATGTATCAATTAGACTGCATGCACTTCCCAGAACCAAAGACCTTGAAAAGAAAAATACTTTACTAAGGAAAGAAGGTATATTCTTTATTTGCATGGGTTATGACTCAAAGCAAAATATTTTCTATGTGATTATCATATATATGAAAAGCTGCTGACCACATCTGGACTTCAAGTCAGCGTTACATATTTATGTTACATACATATTACACAAGTGGTTTGGTATCTTAAAATTCAGAAATCTTGGTACCAGTGAAGTCAGGAGGTTGGCATGCAGAAGGATTTGTTAAAAAAAAAGGCAAAGCAATATTGGCCAAAGCTTACTGGGTCTCTCAATGCAAAGCAACTCTCTCTCCTGCAGGAATCCGTTTCCATTCCTTGGCTCACCCCTCCCAAGCAAACACCCGGGCAGCCCTGGCTCAGGGGAAGTCCACGCCCAGCAAGGGCAGGTGCTGCCTCCAGGACCCACCAGCACACACTTCTTGGTTTTCCTATTACAGACACTGCAACAGGCAGTGATGAGATGTGGGAAAGCATTAAAAACTGACATTACTACTGTAATTTTGTTCTTAAAAGACAAACATAAAGTCAACTGTATTTACAGCAGCTTATCCTCCAATTTCTAAGGCTGCCAGGATTCCCGGCAATATTCTGATTGCTTTAATTAAAGAGGCAGGTGTTACCCTCACAGGCTGACACACAGGAGTGGCTCCACCATGAATCCACCTCCTATTCAATGAGCTGAGGGATGCTCTCATTCCAAGGTAAAATCCATGCAATGAGTGTCTCCCATCCATCCTTGAAGACTACACAAAGACCACCCAGTCTGACCAGCTATGTTTGGACATTCCTGTAGCAAAATACACCTGAACCTGCCTTCCTCTGCCCGTGACAAGGAGAAATTCCACCTGTTTTGCTGAAAGAGTAACTTTAGATTTGATGCTCCAATAAGAAATTTACGTCACTACTGTATCAGCTTTGTACAAGATGAATTCATAATACAAGTCAAATTTCTTCCCAGAATACACAATGTAATTCTCTATAAGCTTCACAAACACTGAAGGGCAAAACTTAATCCATAAATTACATACCATTTCACCCTTTTAAACAGACAAGACACATGAATCATTTATGATTATGCAAGGCAAGTGATTTTACTAATCTAGGGACTTAATACTAGTTCTAGTTGTCTGGCAACATGCAACACAAGCTTAAAAAGCATCCCTCTTTTATGTTAACCTTCTCAGTGTTTCTTGCATTCCATCAAGTTCCTAAGGAAACATGCTTAGTACGTGGTAATTAAGGACTTGCATGGCTTGTTCTGTCATTTATCTCTATGTCCCAACTCCATTTTCTTTCTTTCAATTGTTATTTTCCAGGGGAAAAAATTATTTTCTTCAGCAGAAAACCTGATGTTCCCTTACTCACTTCCTCCAGCTCTCCCCTTAGTGAGGTAGATCCTCTTGCTCTCTACTGTACCCACTGCCCCTGCACTACTCTCCAAGGTTTTTTAGAGTTTTTTTGGAAGAGGGACCTGAAGAGAAACACTCTGCACCCCTGGGACCGCACCAGCTGATGAGGGACAAACTGGGAGAGAAAGAAACACTACAGCTGCATGGATGTTACCTTTTCGAGGATTTTCCTAAAATCTGGTTTTGTTACAAACACTAAAATGCATGCACCAACCTTAATGTTTGAGTTTGTTTTTTAAAAATGTTTTTTAAAAAAACCAACATCTGTTTCACAGTACAAAATTACAACCAGAGTCTAAATACATGTATTTGAAGTATTGCTTTTATTTGTCAACTGAAGGGAACTCACTGTGAAAGACCTAAATTCATGACAGTTACATGACTAGGTATTAGATAAATAAAAGCTAACATTTTAAAAATAAAATCAGACTACACAAAATTTATCATCACTGAATCCATTTGTGTTGACCATTTGCCCTTTTTTTTTTTTTTTTACATCTTGATTGTTGGGGTGAAATAATCCACTCCCCACTGTCAAGCACAGTCTCAGACAATTTGGGTCTCTAGCAGTATAGAGCTGTGGGTGTAACAAAATATATTCACATTTCTGTTTCCAAAATACAGGCTAGGGACCACATCAGTTCAAACTGCTCAGACCACCACAAAGGAATGCCATCTCTGAAAGGATGGAGATGCTAATTCTCTGTTCTATCTTCAGCACATTCAGCCTTTTGCTGTCTGCTGAGGCTCCCAGTCAGTGACTAATTGTGTGAGCACTTAACGTGACAAAGAACAGCAACTGCGTTTGCAAACAGCAACCCAGGCTCTGCTCAAGTACATGAAATGCAGGTAAAACGCAGGGCTAGCACTGCACTTCCCAGTGGTCATTAACCCAAGGAGGCTGGACTATTACTGTCTAAATAACTGGATCCAAAACTTATCTTATGCATGCTGAACAAAGCATATATTTCATTTGTGCCAGATATTCCAAATCCTTTATTTAAAAACATTAGCACGTGATTGCAGATGAAATTTCTGTGATATATTTTTGCTACAATTTGTACCAGATAAGAATTGAATGATTTGGTATTCCTGCTGCCTTCATTCGGAGTTTTAATATTCCCTGTGAAAATACAGCTTTTATATTGCTATTAGTAAAGCCTGCAAGGAAGAGATAGAGTACACTGACCATGGGAAAACTCATTTTCTCAAAAGGCAGCAAGATGAGATTTTACATATTTTCATTCACCTGGTTATGTGTTTCAATTTCAAAGTCTGCCATAAAATGGGATTTGAAAAGTTCCTTAAAATTATTCTAAATTAAATGCCTCCAACTATTATTAAAAGTATTATTTCCAGAGCTTCCTGAACCATGGCATCAAAACTTAAAAGTCATGTTGTTTCCACTAGATATATCACGTGAAAAACAGGATTCAGTCACAGCTGCCATAAAAGTAGCTATAATGTAGAGGGGGGTTTTGCAATCAGATTCTGAGGAAACATAACAATAGAATATTTCAGTTGAAAGGAACCTACCCTGATCACCCAGTCCCACTTCAGGGCTGACCAAAGGCTCAAGGATGTTCTTAAGGGCACTGTCCAAATGACACTCAAACACCAACAGGCTCTGGGCTTTGACCATCTCTCTGGGAAGCCTGTCCCAGTGTTCCACCAGCCATGCTTCCTCATCCCCATCATCTTTTAGGTGTCACACTTGTTTCCTGATTACCAAGAGTGGTCTAGCACATACACTATTATTTATAGTTAGATACACTTTCAATCTGCTCACAGTATTTTGGAATAAAAAACTTAACAGTAACTAAGAATATTGGCTCTGCTAATGAACCAAAAGCTGCAGTTCTGTAAATCCAATTACCAGTTAATATCCTGCACTCAAAAACAATTCAACAGGCACTTGCTGAACAGATAGTGAGAAAGCTGGCTTTTTATAGCAAAATTCTGAGCCACATTACCATTTTCAACAGAAAAAGGTGGTCATGTCTACAGGAAAAATGGTAATTAGGAAATGAAGGGCAGCAATTTTCATAAGGAGCTAAGCAGCAGCAGGAAATGGGGACAGGGCAGTGGCAGAAATAGAGACAGCCACTGCATGAATGGCCAGTAATATGCAAGACTGCTCCTCACTTTCTTGACTTCTTGAAAATTGTCATTACAGCCTCATCACCCCAAGCCTTCAATAAAACCTGCCACAGCCTTCAGAAACAATTAACCAAAGCATATCAAGTTAACAAACTCTACCAACACTTCTCCTCTCAGAGGCAGCAGCCTAGAGAATCTTTGCCTGAACATTTCCCTCACTGACTAACTGCAAAAATTAGATTGAAGACTTGGAAAGGCTATTTCCAAAATGGCAAGCATAGAAACAAGATTTATCTGGAAGTCTGGGAAAGAAAGGAACCCAGCTGCACTGACCTGAGGGTGGTGAGGGAGCAGCTCAGAGCAGAAGGCTTCGGAAAAGGGTGCAAAAGAAGAACTTGTGAAATGCCCCTCTGCAGACAGTAACATTCCCCAGTTAAAACAGTGCTAAGAGTCGTTCTTAATTAGGATAACTATGTAAACAAGTAATTACCAGTTTAAAAAATCTGCAAGTGGAAGATGTCTTTTTGTTTAATCTATCAGACTGAAAGACCCAGTACCTTTAATTTTCAGATGCATCAGGAAAGAAATCAATCCATGCAAATACTTGAATAGAAAATGCTTAAGTATGAGCAAACTGCATTCCAAAAGTGCAGTAATACAAGGCCTGAGAATATTGACAACCTCACTGTTACTTACAGTACACACTGATCTAGAAGTGATGAAGGATTAATGCATTGCAGTAAATAAACTTTGCTACTAATAATATAGTTTGGAATATAAAAGAACTACCTACTCCATTTAATTCCTAAATACCTACTCCAGTGTAAAGAACAAAGACTAAGAAATAAGATCTCAGAGCTACTAAAAATAGCAACTGTGCTTTGGTTTACACCTTAGTGCAATTTGATTAATTTTCACAACTACACAAACCTTCAGGAGTAGCATGTGCCTCTACCCCTCTACAAAAAATGCTGGCCTCTTGGTCCTGCAGGGAGAGCCTTCCTTCATGTCAATACTTTGAAAAGCATGCATAATTTTCAGGCACCACTATCAAGAGACTAGACAGAGGGTGTACAGAGAAATATTTATTTATAGGCAGCCTAAAAAAAAACAACCTGTGGTGACAAAACTCTTCAGTGATTTTTCTGGTTGGAGAATGATACTGAATGGCAATCACTGATTCACTCCCCATTTCATTTATTTCTGACATCAAATATCTCTCTTTTATTTTGTTTTGAATCTGATTATTAAAAAGAAGCAATTTCTCATGTGTCTTTTCTCTTCCTTCCTATCTACAGCATCCTACTGTTATCTCTTCTCATTTTTCTTGAGAGTTTTCTTTCCAGAACACACTTTCATTAAAAAAAAAAAACAAAACCAAACACACCCCCCACCCAATGTGCAGTTTTGTTTAAACACCAAACCCACCGGTTATTACTTGCACTGCTATTCTTCCTGACAAACTGAGCCCCATTACTGCAAACATCTCTTGTGGATAAGTAGTGAAGTGAAGCTGCAAAAACAGCCCTTTTGAAGTCATGATGACAAGCACACTCTATGCTCTTTGAAACAAAGACAGAGAGCCTCACTTATCTGTTACTTTACCACCCTACAGATCTGACATTCAAAATTTGCTCAGAAATTGGGGGTGAAAAAAAGAACTGCTCCATGTCTTAAGTTTTCTTTTCCTGTGAGTACTGGCCTCAGTCTAATGAACTGGCTGTTCTTTGATGGTGCTCCCAGATAAACAGCTCACATAAGCACTGCCAGCTTTTCTTCCTTGCTCTATTTCTACTCATTCTTTAATATGTTCTCCAGCACAGGAAAACCATTACCTTTTTCACTTAGGCAATTTGCCCATTATGAAATGTAATGTAATATTAGCTGTATGAAGTAATTTACAAATGCTAAGCACCCACTACTTTCTAGCCAGATTCTACTTCATAACCAGATTCTCAATCTCATTTTAATGAAAAGTCAATTTTCAACATGCCCTGTGGCTTGTAATTTCCTCTTCAATTTCACACTCCCTTTAAGCCACAGTAGAAAACACCACCCCACATTCACACCCCTGCAAACTTGCTTCCTTCCCAACTTATGCATTTTGGTTTTTCCTACGTACTTCAGTTCACTTCTGATTCTCATTCCTGTTTCTCAATGTCTTTTGTACTTTACAGAAGCAGTGGGATGTTCTAAGATGTGTTTAAGGATAGCTGACATTCACAGACCTACTGGGATCCTTTGCAGTTCTTAGGAAGTATGCAAAGCAGCCGTGATTTTCCTCCTAGAATTAATTATCATTTAACTCTCAGATTATAGGACTCAAAAGCACATACAGCACCCATGGATCACAAGATAATCACTAACATGACAAAATGCAATGAGATAAATTGAAGATTTGCAGACTTATCTGTTGGCAAAAATCACTAAAGTTAAAAAGTTATATTAAGAGGGAAGCCTAAAGCAAAGGTATTTCGCCCATCTCACTGGGCTAGAGATCCCTAACTTGTAAAATCAGACAAATTACACAATTTGTCTACTTCAACTGCTTCTCATAAGAGAACAGTCCCTCAGCAGGGCCAATGGAATAGGACACAGGCACTCCTCTAACACTTTTTTCAGCTGATTTAATAAGATAATAGGCACCAGTGCCTATTATCTGAGTAGCACAGATAGGCTGCAGTCTGCCAGCAGCACCAGACAAGCCCTACCCCATAACCCAAACTGGAAATTCCTTGCAACACTTAGACCTTAAAAACAAGGCAGGGATCAGACCACTGCAAGAGATTACATGGCATAAAGGGTACGTGAGGCATCACCACCTAGGGGAAAAAAAAGCCAATTGTTCCATTACACAGATCTCACACCTTACAAGGCTCTAACCTAAGATTTAATTTATTAAGATGCTTAATTTGAAATCATCATGTTTTTTCACGTCTATCAAAAACCAGTGTCCATTACAGTAACATACAGTTATTTAAAAAATCATTCCTGCTTTCATTTTGCTATCCTCAAAATTTTTAAGCAAGTGACAGGTTACTACATCATTTGAGGTTATAGCTGGGGAAGAGGGCATTAAGTTCCCCCTTAGGTTTATAGTTTTATCATTTCTCACTATACTCATCACATGCCTACATTCTTTTCAGAAGAAAAGGGCTTGCATAAAAGGGCAGAAAAGAGTAAGTTTGATAAGCATATTTTTTTCCACACCATCAATTATAGCATTTCAGAGCATTTGTTCTAGTAAAATATGGCTATCAAATAATAATTTTTATGGAAGAAATCTCTGTTCATTCACCAAGCATATGTTAAAAGTACACCTGAGCAATTTACAATTTCAAAGAGATCTTACTTCTTAAGAGATCCTTGAATATCAAATTTTAAAAAAGCAACACATCTGTAAGGCAGCCTCCACACTGACTTAGCAAAAAGGGCTGATAGCCCAAATGAAGACATCTTAAGACCAGAAAGAACCACTGCCTTTTTGAGTGGTCAAATTCATTCAGAGACCATGCATTAAGGGCTCCCATTTTCTAGCATGGAACTGGCCTCATAAAGGCTCTCCCCAATAAAGCCAGCCAACCAACCAGTTCTCCTAAGGAATACAGGTTATCCAAAGAGTAAAAAATGGTACTAGAAGATGTAATTATATCATACAGCATAATCTTCTTACTCTTGTAATATTAGCACAAGACTAGCTTGGCCCATTAGCAGAGAACAAATTGTTCTTAATATTTTGCCTGTTCTTAGAACATAAAAAGCAATTTTCCAGTAATTTGTAGCAGAAATGGCCCAGAGAATGGTTCTCAAAACCATTTGACTGATCCTCAGCCTCCAAAAGTGCCTAAGGGCTCTCATGTCTGACGACACAAGCCAGCTGTCGCATCACAAGAAACCATAAATCAGAAATCTCGAAGTTAATAGTGCAGAATAATGCTCAGGCCCAAGTAATTCTCTGCAAGTGCCTCTCAGCATTGACTTGCAGCTGACGAGATGCCGTATATTGCACACTGCATTATAAAACAAACCCTACTAAAGGTAACCCGCTAAACCCAAATGAAGCACACTTCAACTGCAGTGCTATGAAAAGAATCTTTAAAGGAAGGGATGTGGTTCCTGGCTTTGCCATGGATTTCCTACGAAATCATTAAGAAACATTATGTCAATTATTTACTGAACTAGGATAATAATCTGCCTCAGATGATGACTGAGCTGCTTTTGGTTTACATTAATGAGGTATTCTGTTGAAGTTCAGGAAATAAGCCCATTTTTCTAATACAGGCAGCAGCCCTCATCAAAAATCCTTCACATGTCAGTCAGAAATCAAGGAAATTCTCTGTGGTGTCTTTTTTGAGAATGCATATTCTTAATCATAGTTACCGAGAAATCTCATCTATAATATTAAATTAATATTAGAAAAGGAAAGACTGTATTTGAAGAGTCAATTACAGAATTAAACATCCATATTTCTGTCTTTTGGCCATGAAGAGAAAACAGAATTCACTATAAAAATAGCATTCAGTGGTAAAATAGTTTCCTTCAAGATGGGAGTTTTACTGCATGGTCTCCTCAATATCTAGTTACCAAGTCTGGACTGACCACCAACAACCTAATCCAAAACCACACGAACAATGCAAATCTTTTTGTTAAAGACTTGATCCAAAAACTTTTCATGGATAGGCTCTGCATAGCTACTCTGGATCCTCTTTCCAGAATAGCTGAATTTGAGTGTAATTGCTACCCTAGCTAATGGGATTGCTTATATTACAAAATCCTCAAGTTTCTAGAATATTTAAATGCTATACTGCTTTTCCCCACTTAAACACTGTACAAGTAGAGTTTTTAAAGTGGGTTCCCCTTCTCCTTCCCTAAATTTCAGCTTCATGTCCTCAAAGGTTGAAGCTATGCCTGCTTAACTTCCATCTATGGCAACAGTCCCTTTATTCACAAAACAGGATCAAGACAAAAATATTTGTACAGCCACTTTTAAATCTATGAGTTGATGTTAGTGCTTAGATAACTTAGTAAGTGGCTTTACACTTGAATAATTGACTACATAGAGATGCACTGAAGTTGCAAAGTAAAACCACAGATCACACATTCCCATGCTTTAGAAATGAAATGTTGGTGACATTGCCACTGACAGGTAAGAGGGATTAACTCCATACTGAAGTCTTTTAATTTCACAGGTCAACTCAGAATAACTTATACTTTATGTGAGGTTGGTTTCTGTTTGTGGGCTTTTTTCTATACACTCGGTACAACTAGAATTAAAGGATTAAAACCCATTTAAGTCAGCTGCACTTCTAAGACAAAAAACTTGTAAAGACAATTTGTTATTCCTATCTGAAATTCAGTGGTGTTGGGTTAGCAGAGAGAAGAGCTGTTCTATGTCAGATTTCAATGTAACAATCACGTGCTAACGCTCATTTCCCATGCAGCCTAGGTAGGTGCATTTACTGCTTAATTCACCTCTTGGGAGGAAGATGAAATGCAGAAGCCCATCACAAAAGCAGTACAGAAACTCACAGCCCTTGTAGCCTAAACAAGAGAGAAATGGAATACAACTGACCTCCCAGTTTCCTCCCACCTCTCCCCCTCTCAGTATATGGAGAAGAAATATCAGGAGTTAGGGCCACATATTTAAGCTAAAGATTCTGATTTTGGAGTAATGAAAAGACACTGGCACAGGTAAATCCCTAGCCTTGCCAAAGAAGGGTCAGCCTTGACCCATATGCTAGAAAGAACACCTGCTTACTGACCAGAAATGTACTACTTTTATAGACACCTGTACAAAACAAATAAATACTGCTGGCAGTTCTGCCCCCCTCGCTAGAGAGCACTCTGAACAATTGCAGCTTCTTTGCAGTAAAGTCCTGTTTGGTACCAATCATCTCACTTCTCTGTTGCTTTTTCAGTAAAAAGTGTGTTTTCTTCAGCACCCCACCACCACCAAGTGCTGGCCATGCAAAGTGAGACACATGGCAGGCAGCTGCCGTTTTGAGACAGCAGACATTTGGCCAGTTTGATACTTCTCTCCCCTACCCCTCTAACCAAGCATTCAGTGGCTTTTCTGCTATAACTGATCATTCAGAAACCCATGGTAAAGTGTTCTAAAACTTTCTGCAGAAAAGAGCCTCTTCAGTAGATGGACAGCAGGCAATTACTTGATTCAGACCGTGAGGACTTTAACTCCTAGGCTAGATGCATTGTTATGTAAATAGAGAATACATTCAGATAGCACTTTCATTACAGAATGCTGCAAATGCCTGCAAGAAGATTAAAGCATAGTGTTAAAAATGGTATGTAGGCTCCCAGCTAACTGAATTTGCATAGAAGCACATGAGGGATCTCAGAAATCCTAAGATAGCTTTTTTTGGTTATATTTTGCTGCTTTAAGCTAGGATGCCAAGAGCAGGTTTGATATAAAGACACCAAGCACACGACAGTACCAAAGCACTCCGTAAAAGTGACATGTAACTAACACAGCAGCTCAACTGATAACCTCCACCACCAGCAGAAAATATTTTGCTAAGTACAAAACAGAGAACTGCTACCAAAATATAATGTAAGCCTTCTAAATTGAGAAGGTGCAGCTCACAGCAAGGCAGCCAAGGTTCCCAAGAAAAGGTGTGGATCTCCCCATGTCCAAACTTGAGCCCAGTTTTGGAAGACAACGGTGCTTGACAATGGTGCTCGGCTCGGTTTGGGTGCATGTCGTCATGGTGACGCAGCAGGCTTAAAAAATCCACTCTGAAGGCTCAGCAACACGGTGAAGCATCACTACAAAACCTCTGTGATTGACTGAATCAGCCAGCACTTGAGAACTGACTTCCAGTACTGACTGCAGCAGAAATCTCTGCTCACAGGTGAAAACCAGCATTTTCTACACAGTTTTAGCAACTCTGCCAGCCTGGGAGGCAAACACAGGTACTATCCCCAAGTTTAAGCAGCTGGGGCAACTCAGCAGTTGCTCAACACTGCTCTGCATTAGAGGCATAAAGGGATACTCCAAGAGCAGTGAAAAGTGTTTGAAGCTTCTGCAGAAATGACAGACTGCTGCAAGTCTAACGACACCTCCTCACTGCAAGTGTCTTCATTTGACTCAGACGAAAGATCAATCAGAATTATCAAAGTTAATTATTTGCAAACACCAGTATTTTTCTCACTGGCAAATTAAAAAGCCCACAGACTGACCTTATTCACAACTTTTCTAGGGGTAAACCCAAATTTTGGGAACATCAGTAAAACGACAAATAAGCATGTCATATCTTTGTGCCTTTTTTCTTTTGTAAATAGCTGATAATGAAACAGTAGTTTTTTTAACAGCTAAGACTACTAGCATGAAACTTACCTCCATTTGCTTAGTGCCAGGAAAATATTCCTGCTGAATTCAAGTTTGTCAGCTAATTTTAAAGGTCCACAGTACTTCCCTTTTAATACCCATCTTGTACACATACAAACCAAGCATGTGCTATGCTATTTTTGAGTATCGATCTGAAATTTAATTCCCCCCTTAAAGAATTGAGGCCTGAATTACATTTAGTCACATCTTATGTGGGAGAACTTAAAGTTTTATCCTTTAACGATAAATCATACAGTCTGTTTCCTGCTCAGGCTTACAAGCACTGATACTGTATCAATAGCAAACACCGTGGAATATTCTGAGGTGCTTGCCCATCCTGCTCAAGTACTTCTGTGCAGAATTTCAGTCAAGGTAAATTTACTTGATGACATTTCCCTGAGGAATGGCAACTGGTGGACAACAATCATGGGTAAGTCAAACACAGGTACCAGGGCAGATATTTCTTTTTTGGGGGGTGGAGTAGGGATGGGGACCCTGCTCTGTATTTAGCTTGCATCCACAGCACTTCTTCAGGTAACTTGGACCAATGCATTTGGGACTATTTTAAGAGTGCATTTTTACAGAGAAAACTTTAAATAGCTACTAGGGTTTTCCAGGGTGTACTTTTAAATATTTATCCCAGTCTATTTACATCCAGTCCCTTTGAACTTTACATTCTTTATTATAAATGAACCGTACTTTCTCCTAGTCACTTTTTATACAACTATCAGCCATCATCACATGGAGTAAGAATATCTAGCACAATCCTGCAATTAGGCAGAATTTAGAATTCCCAAAGCCACAGTCAGTCAGGACGAGAATGACTAAATTCCCCCAGTCAAATGAAACCTGCTAGACTAAGGCTCTCAGTGTAGGACCTGCTGCTCTGATCTGGTATGAAGGAAATGTTTCTTTATGTATGAACCTGTCAGCACTGTCAGGTTGTGAAGGGAGACTTCCAAAGCACACTGCTTGTTACTAAAACTATTAATTACTGCAATGCCACGGAAAATCTGGGGAGAGGGTCAATTGCCATAGCTGGTGGAGGGAAAACTGCAAGCTAAGCTTCCAAAAAGCATATGTGTTACAAAAGCAATTTTTTTGTTAACTTATTCACTGTCGCTCATCTTCAACTTGTATTAATTGCATATTAGAAGTGCATAACACCTTTAAGTAGATGCAAGCCTACATATACTAAATTACCATCATTCCAGCCCCTGCTGCATTAACGTCAATGGCAAGACTTCTTGTACCTCAAGGTCCTGCATGCTATAATGCAATCTTCTAAGTATCTGTGATACAATATGAAGAAGTAACCTATAAAGACTAACTAAACCATGTTTCAGGGAAAGTTTAAAATAAATTAATTCAGAACTGTTTCTGCAACATACTGCCCATCACAGGCTGCTAAATGTGCTTGCACACTTTACAAATACAATACCATTACTACCTCACCAGCAGCCATTCAACTGCATACGCATAATTCAGAGATGGCAAGAGTATACCAGATTTCTTCTGCAATAATAACAATGTTGAAAAGTTTGTCATGGGATTAGTTTGAGATTTATTTTTTAAAATCAAATCAGGAGTTATATTTCATTACTAAGGAATCTCCCTCCCCCCCACTCCCTTGCTCCCCCCTCTGAAATGGTCAGTGGAATTATGGCACTGAAAGAACACATCTGAGCTGTGCAATGACAGCTCCTGGCTAAGGCCTCCTGGGACCTCCTCGTCACCTAAAGGATGAACTGCAAGCACACACTGAAAGATATGGCCCCCAGCAATACCTGACAGCTCACAATTCTCACACTGAATATACTGCCATACAAACACACAAAAACAGTACTGTGATGGGTAGGGAGGAATGGAGAAAAGGCAGGCCAATACTGGGTTAAAGACAACAAAAATAAAGAGGAAATCTAGCTCTGTCTTCCCACTCCTTTACATACAGCACAAAGTCATGATTTTGCACTCAGACTGAAGCTGAAGATAATAAAATCCTTTTCATTGTTATTCTAAATATACTCCACACACATTATTTTTCTAAGTACCTTTAAACTTTTAGGTAGCCAGAGTAAATTATCTGTTGACAATTTGCACTGATAAGTTCACACGCTCCTATTTGTAAACTATGATTTAAAAAGAACATTATTTATGCCGTGTGACCTTATTACCTAAGCATTTATATACACAAATGACCATATATGCACATACATAGTCCGGGAGATTCCTAAGGAATCCACAGGCATAGAACCTATAGTAAGTCTTCATTCAACCACAAAAATTAAAATAATCAAAACCCTAAATTAAGTGAATGTTTTAAACACAGTTTGATGTATAGATGCAGTTCCACTGAACACAATGAAGTTAGCTCACATGCTAACATCACCACATCTGTTGTATCTGCAGGACAGCACATATACAACCATACACCTCCCACCCCATTTCTGCAAATCTAAATTTCAAACTGAGAGTTCATTTTTATTTTGTTTAAACAGTAAAAACTGTGTTTGAAAACCTGTACTTCCAGGGTGAATGACAGCTGAAGGAATGACTGTTGCAGTCTGGACATAGAAAACACTGTAAATTGAATAATTAGGCATTATTTTTGTCCAAGTGCAAGACCTGAAATGTATTTTAAGCAATGTATTCATTCTCACAAAACCCATACAGAAGTATCAGATGGTTTATAGCAAGAATGTATAGTCATTTCTTGTTCCAGTTTTAAACACTGACTATTTCTAATTCTCTATTTCAAGCACTAATGCAAACCATGAGGAACTGGAGAGAGTACCTAGTCCTCATTAGAAAGTCTAAGTTTCATCCAGATATATTACAGGAATCAAAGGAGGTAAGACTCTTGATCCTCCATCACATTACTAAACTTTTCAAATTAGTTGATTTAGAGGAATAGTTTGTATTAAGGATAAAAACTATATAGCTTAAATATATGTATTAGTTGTTTTGCTGAAACTCAGAGACAGGGTGAAAGCACGAGTAAAATTACCACATATCCTCAGCATACTAACAATTACCTCTTCTCCTTTTGGAGTAAATCAAAGATGTTAAAGCTCTGAAAGCCTTGAGCCCAGCAATCTACAAGACCACTGGTTACAGCATCTACTAACAGATCAGCAGTGTGTGCAAATGAAGATTAATGCATAGCTCCTGCCACAGGGGCTTGTACCATCTGCTTTTAAGGGAACAGAGACAGACCAGCTGTTCACACGTCAGGTTAACAGTGAGCTCTAGCAAGCAGTCTTGTCTCAAGATGCAATAGGACTCCACTCTAGAGAAGTATTACTGAAAACTGTGCACAAACTAAATTAAAAAAGAACATCTTTCTACTTATCTGCCTATCCTTCAAATTTAACATTTATGATGTTCCAATGAACTCTGAAATGCTCCCATGCTTTTGTATTATAAATAGTTGTTATTACCAAACCAGCTAAACCCCAATATAGATCAGATGCAAATTATTCTAAGATTTCCTCATGTGTAGTTAACTACGTGTACATAATGTGCACAAAGTGAATGCTGCCTATGCAATGGTACAGTTATGAACCAATGCATATTCCTTCTTCTCATTTTTGAACTGTTTTATGTAAGAAACAAAAAAAATGTCACAGGGTATTAGGTACACCACATGTCATTGAAGAAGTCCAAAACTGTCACTAGATATGGAGCGCCCATCACACTGAAGCCACTGGTGAGAAAAATCAAGAGGAAAAATCAGGTGGAAACCCAATGCACACTGGTAAATGAAGACCACTGGTACTAATGGGACACAGGAATGCCATGAGAAGGGCTTGCTTCCACAGACCTTCCAGCTAAGAGAAGCCACTGGATTTCATCCCAGCCATGACTCAAAGCCTTTCCCGAGTCTGTAAAGACAGTCTGCAGCAAATAGTCATGTATTATTTTATGTAGTAGCACTAGTAGAGAAGGTTTAAGAGAAAGTGTTCTCTCAGCTATCACGCTTCTCAAAATCTGAATAAAGAACATCAGAAAACTCAACCAGCTGGCAGCTGGATAAGATGTAGAAAAGAATCAGAAATTACAATTACAGTTTCCCTCTCCCAAGCAGATGGAGAACCAATCCATAGCAAATAGAGGGTACAGAAGAAACCTCTCTTTACTTCTGGTTCTTTCAGGTTCAGACATAAGAAGCCCAAGTTTGTGCCTGACCTGACACACAGATTCCCCCCTCAAAATATCAACGAAGAATCAACACGACTTCTACAAAAGAAAGCACACAGTAAGTTTGCACTGTCCTCGTTACATGTGAAAGTGAGACTTCAGGAGTGTTGTGAACAAGAGTACAATAGCTAACACTTCTAACAGGGACATATTTCTGTCATCCCACATGGAAAGAATACAACAGAACAGGAAGTAGTTTGTGTTTATTCATGTGAAAACAGCAACACACTATAGAAGAGGGTTCAGAGTAATCTCTTCATTAGGCATCGCTTCCACTTCAAAAATTTCCTAAAATTTCCCCATAGTATTTTTAATGATCAAATACAGAAAATAGAATTATGAAGAAACCCACTAGTGTTGTACCGCACATCTTCTGAAACTACAAATGTCAATATGTGGGCAACTTTCTGATATTACATAGCTTGTAGGACCTGGGGAACTATGCAAGATGTACAACCCGTATTGACATACTGAGCAGAAGAGACAGGAAAGAAGTTGCATTCACTTTCTAGTGCAAGGCTACAGTAATCACACAGACAGAACAACATTTATTAACAGGAATGGAACAAGTCCACACATGAATAAGAGAAGATCATAAATAATACAGTTGAAAAAAAGACTGAAAATCTCAGACTGAGGTAGGCAAGACTGTGCAATATGGGTATTTGTACAGAGCACCTGTACAGCAGTTTCTCAAAAGCAGAAGCTTACCATGAGAAATGTGGCTGCCTAGTGGGGTGGGCATGGAGTATCATGGGGATGCCTTCCATTAAGAAATTAACTAAGATCAGCTGGTGATACACACAATATTTTCAGTTGAAAATACCACTAAACAGAATCTCAGCCAAGAAGTCTATTCTACTTTGACTTCTGATCACTCCAACTTCATCCTGACAGGAGTCAGTTCCCATTTTTCCCCAAGCAGAATAATTTTGGTGGTATGTACAACATTTTCTTTTCTGAATTCATAACCAGACTAAAGAAAAACGGGAAGAAAATGCTTTGAAGAAACACAGACATTTTAAACAAAAACAATCATTTTTCTAAATGGCTTTATTTACATTTTTCATATACAAGTACGTTAAATGATACATTCTGACTAGTATCCACACCAGTGTGAATTACATGGATTAAAGATACTGATGTATTGCATATGATGAAATGCAAAACAATCAACCCTAAGCTGTGGTTCCACCCCCTGAATCCTCATACAGCATCTGGTTTGTTACCAAGACATCTAAAATTCAAAGTGTCCATATGAAATAGAAATTATCTAAACAAATGTAGCTAGTTGCATTTCTTTAGGACAAGCAATAACACAGGAGTCTTACTTGCAAAATTGGCAAGACAAAAAATACATATTAACAGCCAAACCTTTTACATGCACGTTACCAGATTTGTATTTATTGTTTCTAGACTTGGGCTATTTGTCACAACTGTCTTCTGGTTATGATTTTTATGTCTTTAGTTATGGCAACCTTTTAATCCCTACTAGCAATGGTTCAAACTGACCAGGATATAATGCTGTATACTCAATAGAAAAGATAAAAGGTGTGTTGTGAACTGACCTGAAGCATTCAGGACGATTAAAGAGCAAAGTTTCCATTCCGAGTAACTGGAACTAAGAATTCCTTAAATCATTAAAAAAATGTTGCAAATACCTGAATACAGTTTAATAAATGTGCCTAAGAGGATTTTCAACCTGGTGATTTCTCAAAGGAAACTAGCAGAGAAAAAAGTGACAACTTCAAATGCTTGCTTCAGAATTACTGAAGTATTTATGACACTGGTAAAGTAAATGTTCTTTCATGTGCATGAAAAGCATTATCGGGTCTTTCTGTATCTAAAAGATGGTTCAAACAGTCAAAATGACAAAGGAAATAGTAACAGACAGCTGGGCCTATGGGATCACAGGGTATTAAATTGGATTTATTTTCACATTTCTGTAGCACCTTTTAGCCAGGTGCCAAAAGCACTTTAATCACTAAAGCAGCCTCACAACAACCCTGTGAGGTAGGTAGGTATCTGTTTAATAATGGCAAACAGGTTAAATAACTTACCCAAGAAGACACAGCACATCAGCAGAGCAGGCTAGAGTCCAGATCATGTGATCTATGAATTTAACATTATGGAACATGTGGGGCTGAGACCTACATACTCCTTTATACAACTGTGAAAGAGGCACTGCCATGTGAATTAAGTTTTCTGAGAGGAGATTTTTACAAGAAAGGTATCAAGAGAAAAATGTACTTTAAGTAACTAGAGAAAACAAGAGTCTGGGAAGAGTAGCACTACTGTTCCACTTCCTAAATTTGAAGAGATGCAGAATAGCAAGTTAACTCTTTTACTTGCTTAAATACTTATCAAACCCAAAACTCTACTTAGATGTTCAAACAGTACAACCCAAAAAAAGTTGTGAACTGGGAGTTGTTTCATCCACTTATATTATTTCTAAGTCCTGTAATTCTTCTTTGAAGGTCACAAGAAATAAGAAGCAGTGCAAGAATCCAAGCTTTTTCATCAATTTCAATTTTAATAATGTAATTACCATTAACAAACTGTCAAAGCATGCTCTTCCTAATTAATCCCCATGTTCTACAACTACCTAACCAATCACAATACAGAGAGCAGAGCATATAAATCAGTGCTTGGCACACGAAACGCTAATGTGAAGTATCTGGTTACTTCACGGTCTGTGTATCAGTTGCAGCGAGTTGGATGATACACTAAGTGCTGAGAGCACTGCTCTCTACTGTATTCCACTAGGGAACACAGTCATACACAAAAAGGAAAGCAGTCAGTGAGCTGAACAAACACAGCCATAAACCCAAGAGGTAATCACAGCGGTAAGGCCCGCACTTAGAAGTTACACATTACAAAAGGAACTGGCACATGCAGTTTTTGTTCAGACAGTTTATAAACACTTTCTACTGAAGACTGGAAGTGACTAAAGAGAACACATTTGTTAAGTCAGACAAAAGGGAATTTAAAGACTTCTAACAACTTCATCCAGAGCACAGCTGTTAAATGGCTATTTCTTTTTCATAAGGCCATTTTCATAACCCTCACCCAGTCTCCTCTTCCAATACTACACCACAACTAGGTAATGTTATTCAGCTCTAATTTATGTCTTTCAGAGTGCAAAATTCTCTAGTGAAAGACACCTGCCAGAAAAGAACCCCCAATTCCCTCCCCCCTTTCTGTCTTTCTGGGATGCAAAGAGGAAACATTTTCGTGTTAAAGAGTAAAATGCTTGTTTTGACATCAGAGGAAATGCAGGTAACAGATGACTGAAGATTTCAATAATGAGGCAGCAAAAGTAAATTGAAAGCAATGCTGGAGATCTACCACAGGTTTATTTTACTAAGCCATGACTAAAAAGTTCTATACTTCTGAACAATTCAAGAAAAGCTTTCTAGCAGGAGGAGACTACTAAAATTGCCATGGAAAAAACCTTTTGGAAAATACTTTGCTTATACTCCTTATACATCTTAAGGCTGCAATAAAAGAAGCCTGAACAGAATTCCTCTACTCAGGTAGCCTTCAAAAATTAACTGAAGTCTTAGTTTAACCACAGCGTTAAAAGAACATTTGATAAAGCATTTTGATTTGAACTCACCCAGATGGACTGTACATATGACATGCAACTGAAAACAACACTGACAATGGTGCCCAATTGTGTGAGCATGTTTTTTTAGAGAGGAATTTAGAAATAAGAAGTTATTTCAATTTATAGCTATACATGCTCACATATGCTTAAAAAAAGCAGAGAAAAGTATATTGCTTTGTTGTTGAACTGGCCACTATATCAGTTGTAATATGTCACTGCAATCAGGACAGGAAAGTTGAAAATTAAGCCATAATTGGGATTTAAAAAATTTGGTTAAGTTGAAAGATAAATTTCTGAAAATTAACCTCTTATATTTCTTTCAAATATAACCCTCTTCAGGTGCAACCTCTACCAGAAATCTACAGTTCCTGTTTTTCCATTGTTTTGAATAACAGACTGTATATATATAATGTATATAAATATTCAATTTCTCTAATACTTGAAGTGTATTAATAAGCAGACACACAAGAACTAGTGACAGTTACACCAATTCTTTCCCTCTCAGATTTACCTTGTGTTACCTGGTTACCGTAACTGCTGAGGTGCTGATCTGCCCTCCTTGAAGCAACACCTAAAACATTCTACCCTAGACTGTTAGAAGCTTTGCCACTGTTAATATTTTTAGGTACTCTTAGATTATAAATTAGGGGAGGTAGCATCTGTCAATTCATCCCTGAACACAGTTTAAAGACAGGAAGCTTTACAACGATAACAGGACTTTCTGCTGAAGGATGTACAGTACAGTACTGACTTTCTGAGATGGCCTTACTCAGATTTGAGGCATTGGAAAGAAAGGCTTTAAAAAAGCACAGAAATCAGGTAACTTTATGCAATTATGAAATTAGATTAGATTCTGAAGACTAGAACCTGTAGCAAACATTTCAGGGCACAAGAGGGTAATGGATTTGGCTGCAGGGTCCAAAAAGGAAAAGTATGTAGAGTTTTATGTTAGTCCATTTGCAATCTCTCAAACATGAATAGCCACCAACATTCTAACTACTGCTACAAACTGCTGGAAACGAGACAATGAAAACTCTATATATTTAATTTGGTAACATTCAATTTAGATGGCACTACTTTGCACTGTAGCATCTTACTTATAAACTGCCATATAAAAATTTCTGTTAGATTCCCATGATCCCAATTTTCCTTATCTTCAAAATTTACTGCCAGACATTGCTGGATACATAATTTAATGTAAAATAAGATATGATAACTACGCAATGAAATTTCACATAAAATGGAAGAAAAAGAGAGCTCATTTCTCATCTACTGAATACAGGTCCCCACCCCTGAAGTTTAGCATATAGAAAATCTGTCTCAAGAAAAATGTGCAGCTGGAAGATGCCCATAGAAACCATGTGTATTAGTATTAAATAACAGCTACAGAAAGGAATCAAACCAAAATGAACACCACCACCCCCCATGATTATACAGGGAATTTCATGGCATGTCATTGAGGAGTTCAAATGACCAACGCACTTAGTGGTCTTACCCAGTTATGTGAACAATCACAATTTGGTTGGGATTTTTAAAAGCTAATGAGTTGTGCTAGTGCATTTTCATTCCAGAAGTTAGCTTCCATCCCCACACCCTCCCTGCAAACACTGTTCACAGAAACACTCAATTTCCTAAGAAAGCAAAAAAAATAAAAGAACCAAATATTCAGAGAAAGTCATTCAAATAAGTTTGTATGTGTAAATAAAAAAAAAGTCCTCTAAGTAAGTGACACGGGAGGCAATAAATTGACACGACAAGCAAATAAAAGGCTAAAGCACTCCAATACCATTGAAACAGTTTTAATGTTGTTGCAATTCCATAATGCAACAATCATCAACTCATAAAAGACCCAATACTTTAGAATTCATTTTAATCATTTCCTTTGTACCTATTTTACAAAATAAAGGCAAGGCATATTTAAAATCCCCTTTCCCCTAGATATTATGTGCCTATCTTATTCATGTTTATAAAAATATAAACTTAAAATCCTATGAAATGTTATATAAGAAAAAATGTAAAAATATTAACCTCTGCTTCAATGTACAGTTTCCAGAATCTGCCAGAACTGGGGAACTGGGCAACAAGGCGCTCATAGGTCTTCCGTGCTTTGTCTATGGGCTGATTCTAAAAATTGAAAATCAAAACAGCATTTACAATATTATGATTTATGTAAATGAATATGTTGATTTTACTCCAGAACCAAATAGTGTGAGTGGATCATAGATAAGGAAATGTAATCCTATATCACTAAACCTGTGCCTCTCGAATGAGAATGCTCCAAGCGTCAAGGTCATATGGATTTTCTTCTAGTTTCTTTTCAGCTTTCTTCACTTTTTCTGGGACATATTCAGCAGTCTAGAAAATTAAAAAGAAGACATAAGAGATCACAAGCAGTGCTTGAAAAGTTCTGTCCCACCTACACAGTCAAGCTAAAGATAACATTCCAACAGTGTAACATTCCAGAACTCAGTTTTTAAGATGCAGTTACTAAATCGGAATTCATCTGGAAAACAATTTGTCCCAGGAAGATAACATACACACAAGTTCTACATGTTATGGGCGCCAACCAGGATGTTAGACTAAACCAATTCAATGTCTCTAAAACATGAGAACAAATTTGAGTTTGCCAGAATATTTACTGCACTATGAATTTTAAACACCTTTACCAACCTGGAACTTTTAAGATGCGAAAGTAAATTCAGACCAACACTGCTATTACAGAGCTCAGGCAAACAAATCCAGGTTACTGCAGGAGTCATTCCACATATGGACAACACCAAGTATTTGGTATCAAGCAGTTACCAAGAAAACTATCATAGCTTAGCAGAAAGATACACACTATCCAAGCACAATTTTTTTGGTAACTTTCTGACCTCTCAACCCCACAGATGCCTTCCTGTTGTTTTGGCACTAAAACCACCTTTTTTTTTTTAACACTCAGACATTCCTGTTGAAGTTTAAAAGCTTTTTTGAGGCTAAAAGCTTTACCGAATTGAATGCAAACTTCTTAACATAGTTACTATTATAGTGTAAGTTTAAGTGTTCTTTCAAACACTTCTGGAAATAACTTGCTTTATGATTTTCAGAGATTTTTTTTCTAGATTTAACATTGTTAACACTAAGAGGCATAAAAAATTACAGTGTGAAGATCACACACAGAGACCCTTAAAATACATGCTTGTTACAAGCCTACATGACCTGAAGTTTATTACTAAGCCTGAAATATTGTTCTGACCTGCACTCCAAACAACTTATTCACTAACTTTGCAAATATGACTCATTTTTAGGCAGATAATAGCAATACAAAAACCACACCAACTATATTTTTGCCTTTGTGAGATGTAACAATAGTAACCCTTAAAAAAAAAATAGTAACCCTTAAGTAAGACCTTGCTGGTGAAATTTTACAATTTCACTACATAATTACTGTTAGAACATTCATCTCTAATGTATAGTGCAGTGTGACTGATTTACCATCTAAAAAAAAAAAAACCCAAACCCTGTCAATTGCTAAAAGATTATTTCAAGGAATTAATTTTAATTCTTCATATTGAGTCTAGGTCCCAGAACCCCAGGATGGGGCAGGCTGGAAGGGATCACAGTAGGTCACCTGGTCTAACCTCCCTGCCCAAGCAGGGCCATCCCAGAGCGCAGGCACAGGTCAATACATCCTTCTGAAGCTGAAAAAGAAACAGCACAGAGAGAACCAACACTCCTCTCTCTCTCAAAGGTGCCATCATCCTTTATCATGAGAAACAGAAGGTAACTAGACTACTTCTGAATATATTTAAGCATTGCCAGTTTTTGTGTCAATCCTCCTAGCAGGTTATAATTCAAGGTATATCCCTTTAGAGATGTTTTTTAAATAAAACTAATTATAAAATGGACAAGTCATCAAAAATATTGTGCAGACTGTTAAATGGACATGTAGTGGCAGATATTCATTAAAAGGAAAAGAAAAAAAATCAGTAGGCTGAGATTTATAGGAGTTTCAAGACCATTATTCCTTTTGATTCACTTTTCAAGCAGTTCAAGCAATTTTTAACACTAATTAATGCAAAGCACTGTTATCTTGGAAGGCAAATATCGAGTCCCACAGTAAACTACTATAAAATTAATTTGATTTAAAAAATCAAATTAAATAGCTGTAGCTCCAAGCTGTCAGCTTGAAAGTAGTAAATTTATAAATTACCGTATGAATAGTTTTACATCACTAAGTCCATTAAAAATTTTGATTCTGTAGTACCAGGTTCAACTGTTACAGGCTTAAGATGTAAAATGGTATAAAATGAACTAGTGGTTTCATTTCTTCCCAAATGACCTGCACAAACAGATTTCAGCTTCCAGAAACAGCACTGGAGATGAAACCTCTGAAGTTTAAAGACACTTTCTATAAGCTACCCCCACAGGTGACCCAAAGCTGTAATGTTGCTTATTCAATAAAGCACTAATTCAAAGACATCGACATCAGTGGGAAGCACTGCTTCTCACTATAATCATCCAGTGAAATCTACTTGTCTCAAATATATTGTTCTGGATACAATTAGACAGAAATGCCAGTCAGACGTACCATTAGTGTCTGCTACAATAAACTGGACCCCACCCTACAAAAACACAACGTCCTGTGCTGTAAGTACTGACTTTTCAACAAGATAAAGTAGAATGGGCCACTGAAGCACCTTTCAACTATTACAGCAGTAGTTTAGTTGTATTATCTCAAACCTTTCCATTTGACACACACAAAACAAAAAAAAAACCAAAAAAAAAAAAAAAAATTCACTGCAGTGTCAGCTGAGTTAAGACTTCCAGGAATTTGATTTCACCTGTGCAGATACAGGGTTATAAACTCAGAAAGGCTGAAACAGCTCAGGAAAAAATAGATGGGGATAAGATGCACAACCATAGCAATCCCAAACTAATTTTGTATGTTTGATACAAAATACATGATACATGAATCAATCTGTGCAAGAAGCACAAGAAAATATCCATCATTTTATTAGAAAATAGAAAAGACTGATTTTCTAAGTTGGCAAATAATTGTTTAGCAACAGCAGATAAAGTTCTCCCTTCAGTTGTACAAGACAAATTATAGGCACCCTACAGAACTGAAAATAACTGTATGATCACAGTTTTAAACTGGACTGCCTGGACTTGCTTGTACCTTAGGTCACACATAAGAAAACACTCAAATTCTTACAGCCAGTGAGAACACTCTCTCCTGTCCCTCTCCACCTTCAGCACAGATAAAAGCCATCTACATCTCAGGAACACACTGCACTGCAGGCAAATCAGTGTCCTGGTTCTACCTGAGCAAAGATAAGGCCTCATTACATCTTCACAAATAATCACTCCTTATACCCTGGAGGAATCAACACTTAAAATTTCCAGTCTGGACCATTTTGCCAGAACTAGGTGTGTGAGCAAACACCCATTGTGAGGACTATCACCGATTGCAAGCTCACAGCAAAATGGAACAAAGGGCCTGACTTTTAACCTAACCCAACTATAGACAGGAAGATATTTGATCCCAGTTTTGAGAACTTTACATTAACAGCACTTTGTGCTTAGAGCTGCTGTTATCACAGTTCAAGGACATATAGCTTTTGATTATGTATTTTTCACTGTACTGCTTGCACAACAGCCAATATCCAAAACCATGAACACGTAATTCTTGGGTGTTCACTGCCATTAACCTGCCCCTAGATAAGCATTTTCAGATAAGCTCATCCTGTAACAAGCCAGTTCAGGGAGTTAAATCTGCAGAAAAATAATCCTATCAGAAAAGCAATTAACTTTTTAATGGTTCAACCCCTTGGTTTCAGGATCAGATGTGATGCAGAATAAAGGATGCAAAACTATTCGGGATTCTAGCAGCAGCCTCAACTTAGATCAGTTTAAACACCATCAAAATGAACCCAATCGGATGCTGCCTTTTAACTTTACTACCTGAAAACAAATATAGCACACAAACTGTAAAAACACTTTTTTCCTCTGCTTTTGTTAACTATGTTCAGTGGATCTCTACATCATCATGATCCTATCCCATGAACAACTGTCTGAAGGTCATGGAATTATTTTAGCACTCACGGTTTCTACAAATTATTACCACCCAGTTCAGTTCACAACTACCCTTTTATTATTTATACACAGACAAATAGCAATAGATTTTAAGTTTCCCAGATATTAGAAATATAAAAAGATTTTTCCAAAATCTGAAGAGACCTAAACCCAAACTTTCTAGGAAGAAATCCAGGATCTCCTTCCTGCAAAATACATCAACTGCACAAAATCCAATTCATAAAGAATGGCTAAGGGAACAAAACCAGAAGAAATAAAGTCGACTTTTAGGATTTGTTTATTTATCAATCACCACCAAGGGAATATTCTTGGTTTATACCATAGTCCTAAAAGCAACAGTTTCCTCAGGCCTCTTGACTCCTTCATGACTCCAAAGTGTGTAAGAAAATACCTAAACACCTTTCCATTATTTGCAGGACTAAATATATCCAATTGTTTAAGGCATACTGTTTCCAGAAAAGGATCCTCTGCAGTGAAAAGGAAATGCATTTAAAACAGCTGTTACATCCATGAAGTGGCCAGCTCAAGATGCTTTAAAAACTACAACTAATTATGAAATAAGAACTCCTACAAACAAGACATACAGGCTGTTGTATACAAAAAGGCAGGAATTTAACGGCTAGTTTATCCAAATTGGTTAAATATCCAATTTGCTTATCCAAAAGCAGGTTTATGGCCATTAACATAGAAGCCACTGTTTGGTGGTTTTGGCTGGGTGTTGCACTATCTAGCACAGCCTGGCCTGTACCAGACCCAATGAACAAAATTTCAAATATATTAACATGCAACTTAACAAGCACTGTTAGTTGTCCAGTTTGCTAAATTTACAGGCTGGTTTAGTCTAAGGCTTTTTTTCCTTTAAGTTTATTTGTATCTGCATGTGTAGAGAACAAGTTTTAAAATCCTTTCCTCAGAAACACATCCCTTCACTGGGGGAACTGTAGTTTCAGTTTATCAATTCTTGCACTTTCTTAGATGTTTTTAATGCCTTGACTTCTTCTATTCTACACTACATCAATTCACCTGTGAACAGCCTTGAAAAAATGTTGTCCTTTAAGACTGGATCACTATGAGCAGACATAGCCTGGCACATTCATCTTAACCAAAAAAAGGTACTTTTATAAGTACTGCCCCATCCCAACATAATCTGGGCTCAAAACTCTAAATAAATTAAAAAGTTTTAGATTAGTAATGACTACCATTCTTTCCTCATAGACTATTTCCCAAATGTTGGGCTGACATATTTTTCACTTTAACTTCTTACTGGCATACCTGGAACTTACTGCCTCTGGAAATACACCTAAATTACAATTTATTTACAACTGTAAAAACTGACACTAAACTCCTGCATTATGAACTCAGAAGCCTTCCTTCACCAATACTTGTATTCATTCTGTCTACTCTTAAAGAAGTTTCTCTAAAATGGAGCCTCCTGTGATGTTAAACCCACACAATCCTACAAAAAAAAAATCTGCTTTCAGCACTGCATTCAATGACATCTATTTTTAAAATGTTAAACTAAACTACAACACTTACTATTGTACTGAGCATGCAGAAACTTTCATGATATACCACATCAAACAGACACGAGACAAAGAGAGGAAGGAATCAAAAGGGACAAAAGTACCATCAAGAAACCAGAACAAACTGTTTTTGAGGTATTTTCTATAGTCACAGAGACAACACAGACATCTTTTTTTCCCACAGCTCAGTCTTAGACCAGATCCATATTCATGTAACATAAAAAACGCATCACAGACTGGGGTATGTATCTAAGAAACAGTTACTGGAAGTGTGAAATGCATGTTCTAACCTTAAAAGATTAGAAGGCAACTAATGCAGTGATAAAGCAAATGTTACATCCTCTTCAGATGAAGTTGATGCCTGGCAAGTATATATTAAGAGGGGAAAAAAAAGTGGTTGTGCCATGGTAGAAAGTGGCAAAGAGAACAAGGAACTTGGGTCTTGTTACAGAGTACATGAAACAACCACCATGACTGAAATGAAACTAGATGTGTACATCAAGGGCCAGAAAAATGTAAAAACATACAGAGGTGTAAGCACGGGCTCTTTGTAACCCTGACATGTTAGGCTTGGAAGAGCCTGTCAGGGAATTTTCTGGCAAACAGAGGCAGATGCAGCCTTTCAGTCTACAAAAGTGCATTTCTGTGATACAAACAGGGCTAAGTGTTTGGTATTCCAGAACCTGACCCTGGAAATTCTGGTTTGTTAAACATCACGGAGGCCTTGCCAGAAGTCTGGCAGGGGCCTGACAGATTTTAAGTCCTCACATGATTCAACTGGTTCTGCAGGATTAATTTGGGTCCAGCATAGTTAACACAGTGCAAGAATTTAAAAGATACTCCAGGAGTTGTGCCTGCATTGTATTTGTTTGTCCTCCTGCTCCAGTCTGTTCTACAACAACATAAGGAAGAGACGACCGACATAACATAGATTAGGCTCTTGATTCACACAGTAAAGCAGCCCAAAAATTCCTGGAGCTAAGCTTGGCCTAAAGGCAGCAAAGCCATGTTTCAACTGCACTGCACCTGGTACAATAAAGCCATCTATGTCTTAAACCTTATATTACCTTTATCCTCCCTCTCTTCCTACAATCAGCATTCCACTCTGCTCTTCCTTTCCACACTACCACAGCTCTGTATTAGCTAGAGACAGCATGGTAATTTATTATTCACCTGGCTGCTTTTGGCAGTGCCTTCCAAAAGCCAGGATCTGGGAAGCAGGATGCAGAACCCCCTGCCTGAGAGTGGGTCAAAGCTAAGAGCTCTGATTTGTCAAAGATTTCTCACCTGCATCATACAGTCTCACATTTACATTTTATGTACAGCACAGATGCAAATTAACTGTGCAGTCCCTTCTTTGTACTGATCCCTGTGACTGCCAATGAAAACAGCACCCAAAACCTCAGAACCGGTCACGGAAGCAGCAGATGAAACCTGAAACAGGAAAGGCACCTGCAATCCAACCTCTGCCCAGCTTCAGTTTCCTACAGCAAGGCACATTTGGAACCCTCAGAACACTGTGCATGCTAAGCTAGAGACCTTGTAGCCAGCACTAGGCTGGTCTACAGCAGCTGCGGTGTGGGAAGGGAACAAGGCCCAGCTGCCCCCATCACCAGGCTCTGCTGTTCCTCCCTCCAGGGACACTGGATTTAGATACCTCATGCCATGTCACACCACAGCCAAGCTCACTGAAGGGACCCCTCTGGCTACACCACGGGGTGAGTGGGAGCCTCTATGCTGAAAACGCCACGGCAGTGTTGCTAAAGACACTGGGATCTAAATAGGGCCTATGGCAACATTAGCAGTCAGAAACAGAAGTCTGCCAGGTGAGAAAAAAGCTGTTCTTTAAAATGAAGAAAACCGAGGGAAGGGAGGTAAGGGACCATAACAAAATTTAGAGACTTCTAGGAAAGCAGAATGCAGAGGCCTTCATTAAGAGGATGGTGCACTATGAATAAAAAAATAAAAATAAACCCAACCTATAAGAGCTTTTTTATTAATTTGAAGTGCACCCAACATGAACACAGTAATAATAATGGGTAAAAAGATGAACCTTAGTATGGACCGAAGTCACAGGTTAGACTATGTGCTTTACATAGGCTGCAAATAACAATTTATAGGTTTTGGAACGCTAAACCCCTCTGAGATATGGCATAGCAGTATTACATCTGCTACTTTTATGCAGTATACAGACAGTAACTCAGCCTTCTGCCTATCAAATTCTCCCTCGCAAAAGAAAATAAAGCCTCAAGTCAGCATTGTTGAAGTTAAACAGTAACACTTTGCAAGCTACAGAAGCACACATGCTACTTTAACAAACAGCTTAATCACGCTATGAAACATCAATGTATTTTTAAAAACGTATTGGAGTGGGAAATTAAATCTGAAACATACTACACACCAGCATTAACAAAATTTTGCTGTAGCATATTCTTCTTTGCAGCCACCTGTCTCACGATGAAGGGAACCATTCTGAAGAGTCTCTTGCTCAAACATACTCCAAGTACACTTAACTGGCCTGATCAGCTTGGAGCACACAGGGAAATTTGGGAAATTACCCTAATGAGGCAGAAACTGAGTATTTTACACTCTGAGCATTACATTTCCTATACCCACCCTGTCCACCAAAATAGTGATCTTATAAAATTTACACACCACCCTTCAGGGGTACACGCCCAGACACACAGAAATGAACCTGTTTTGTAAGAAACGATCATTCTACAAAGAAAAAGCTACTTCAAAAAGCACTAAGCCATCGCTTAACTTTAAGTATTTCTAAAGGCTACACTGGCCACTAAGAAACATGACTGTTATCAATCACTCTTCCCTCAATCGGGAACTTGCATTCCCACCCCTCCAATTACTACCGATTTTAAACATAATCCCAAATACTATAAAAAGCCATTTTGGAGGAACACTGCCAGTAAGTCAGAGATTGTTCACACTAATACCAGATTTTAAAAAGTGACATACAGCACTCTGGTGGCACCTCCCTATAAATTAAGAGGTTAGGATAAACACACGCTTTAGTCTATTAAAAAAAACAAAACAAAACAAGCCAAACTCCACTGAAACTGTAGTTATTACACAGAATCCCAGAACTATCAGGTTTGGAAGGGTCTTCTGGAGATCCCCATGTTCAACCCTCCAGCCCAGGCAAGGTCACCCGCTGCAGTAGGTTACACAGGAATGCGTCCAGGTGGGTTTTGAATGTGTCCAGAGAGGGAGACTCCACGCCCTCCCTGGGCAGCTGTTCCAGTGCTCTGCCACCCTAAAGATAAAGAAGTTCTTCCTTATGTTGAGGTGGCACTCCTTGGGTTTTAGTTTAGCTCCTTACTAAACAGAGGGCATCCTGTACCACAACGAAAATGCGTTTATCAAATAAACGCATTTATACTGTT
Source organism: Corvus moneduloides (assembly GCF_009650955.1). Lineage (NCBI taxonomy): Eukaryota > Metazoa > Chordata > Aves > Passeriformes > Corvidae > Corvus > Corvus moneduloides. The sequence continues at coordinate 56,071,594 of NC_045481.1, read as the reverse complement.
TCCAGTTTAAGGATTAAGTGCATTTTAATAACGTTTCATTCTGGGGGCAGATGGTGTCGTTAAAGAGGCCTTCTCCATTAAACGCCTGAGTTCAGCCAACGCTCACTTTACATAACACCGCAAACTGTCACTGTAAACAGCTTGTTCCGGGTTGCAATTTTCTTCCCAAGTCCGCTGTGTTCAGCGACCAGGCGAGACCACGACAGCGGGGCTCGCCGTGGCGTCCATTGTCCACCTCGCCCTGAGCCAGGAAGGCGAGGGCTGAGCGAGCCGGAGCTCCCGGCGCGTCACCGCCTGGGCCGGGGCGGCTCCACGCCGCGTTTCCCCCGCTCGCGGCAGGGCACACGGACCTACTTCCGACGGCCGGGAGGGCAGGGGAGCCCCGGCCAGGCTCAGAGCCCGGGACAAGGCCGCGGTCCCCCCGGCCCCCGCCGCACGCCCGCCCTGGCCGAGCCCACACCGCACCGCTCCCCTCAGGGCGCGGCCTGCGCCCACCCGGGCCCCGCTCACCTGGTCACCGGCGGTTCCCTCTCCGGACATGGCGCGTTAAAACCGGGCTGGGGCGCGGGGCCCCGAGCGGGTTAAAGCCCCTTAAGAACGCTGCTCCGGCCGCAGCCGCCGCGCCCGGGAGAGCGGCAGCGAGAGAGCGGCAAAATGGCGGCGGCACCTCCGGCCCGGGGGCGGGGGAGCGGGGCTGGCGGGAGGAAGTGCGTCATCGGGCCGCGCGGGGGCGGCCGGAAGTGGCCGGAGCGGCGCGCGGAAGGCGGGAGGCTGCGCTGGGCAGGCGCTTCCTCTTCCTTTCCTTTTTCCTCCCCTTTCGCTGTGCCTTCATTCCCTTCCCACACTGTGGGGGCAGAGCTGGCTCCCCGCGGCCGCTCCCGCCCCACACGGGCAGGATGAAGCTGCGGTGCTCGGCCCGGCCCGGCCATGAGAGTCGCGGCGCTGCCGTTCGCTGCCTTCGCCCGCTCCCCGCGTCCTGCGGGACGGGGGAAGCTGAGGGGGTTTGGTGGCTTCCAGCGGCACCTCGCCGGCACTTTGCCTTCGCTGACGTAACGCCAGCGATGGCTGCCAGCCGCAGACTCGTCCCTTCCACCTCACAAGAGCTCTTGCTAACCGGGGCAAGTTCAAAACACAGGCTGAGATCTCGGTCACAAGACCTCAAGGATACAGGAGGCAGCTCCCCCTAAAGCAACTTCATTTTATTTACAAAATACCCGCTAGCCTGTTCATGCGGAAAGGGCCTTGAATCAGCCACTGCAGGGAAACTGTGCTCTATGGAAAAAAAAAATCTGGAGGAGGCTTGGCAGATACCAAGGTGATTTAGCTGCCTTCACAACAGCAGTGTAAGTGTTCTTAAAATTGTGTATTATAGGCATGCAAAAATACATGAAGTAACTCGGTGTCAGTACTGGGGGTTCCTTTCTGCCTCATTTTCCAAAAGTCCCATTCTTAAACCGCAGAAATGTGTGGAAAGAGGACATAAGGAAAACATAATATGCAACCTTCTGAAGCTTCACCTGGGAAAAGTAAAGGGAGCAGAGAGTGAAGAGTTATTTGACTAACTGTGCAGTAGCATTTCTCAGAATTTTGATTCTTCAAAATTGAAATACAAACATGCCTATCAATCTGTCTTGGCAGATAAGATGTCCTGTCCTTGGAGAACAGTGACTTTGTGATATGAGCCTAATTTGTTGAAAATATTTGAGAAATAAATACAATTCCTTTCCAAAACCCCTGCAATTTTCCAATTCCTTATTGTAATGTTTTTCCATTTCCTATATAGTAACTAATTCCTTCAAAGTAATTGCTTGAAGCAATGCTGGTGGAACCTCTAATTAGACAATACTTATGTTACTCCAGGACTGCAGGGTGTCAGCTGCCTCCCTGGCCTGGCTGAAATTTTTTTCTGGTTCCTCAGGTTTACATTTTGGGGTGAATCTTGCACCTAAGGAGCAGTATTACTTAAAAAAAAAGTGTGTAAATGATGGGTTGTGTTTCAAAGTAGGTTTGAAAGTGTTGCCTTGTCTTAAATTTAGAGAACAGAGCAGTGTTTAGCTTAACTCAAGTTTTGTCTTGCTGCAACTTAAATTTGGGCCTCATGCAAAAGTCACCTGGCTTGAGTTTGACAGTGCTGTAAATTCATTTTAGTTGGCCCATTGAACAAGGCTGATTTGGGGCTTTCTCCTTGGTGGCATGAGGGCAAATAATAGGGATGCAACAGCTGAGCTTACAACAAGTACTGAGTTGCAAGTTCCTCCGGCGCAGCCCAAACGTTGTTTTCCAGCCTGGCTGTCCCTTCCCTTTCTTCTGAAGCTGCGTCATCTCCAGGGGAGTAGCTCGAGGCTCCCAGCCCGAGGTAGCTGGGGCAGTGAGGACGTGATTACAGGCCTGGCTGCTTGGAAGGGCTGCACTTTAATTTTCAGATGGTTTGTGATATCAAAGCAAGAGGACATTGCTAATACCTGCTGTGCTGTAGTGATTCATGCTTAGTTCAGTCACTGCTGTGAAATTTAATGGTAAGCCATGAGTTAACTAGGAAACTGTTGTGGATTATACTGCTCTGGGAGGGAATGTGGCAGAAATCAAAACCAAATCTGAAGCTGGTCAGGAATTGAAGACTACTGTACCTACAGGTCTGTGGTACTTAAAACTGGAAGAAAATGAGAACCTAAATAGATGTTGAACCTTAAAGGCTGCCAGGCCAAGATCTTGGCAAACTGTAAGTGAAGCGAATTTGACAGGAGGCTGCTTTCACAGAGTTGGGGGAGTGGTTATCAAACAGACCTGACGTACCTGTCTTCCAAGTGATTTTAGCTGCCACAGCAGCTTATTTTTAATGCTAGTTATGAAATCACAGGTTTTGTGCAACTATAACCACTAAAAACATTGTTTGCAACCTTATTTTCAAAGGGATTCAATCACAGATATAATTATATTAATTATGTCTACTCAGTGCTAGAGAGAAAGTTTAAGGCCCTTAGATTTGAACTGCCCCATTAATTTCTGTGTGTCAGTGCTGAATCTCAAGCTACCAGAATGCAGAGGATACTGAAGATTGTCCTCCCCACTGTGTCGCCAGTGTCACCACGCTGTTGGAGTCTGTGGGCTGTCACCCCTCCTCTGAGATGGGTTTCAAACACAGGGTAAAGGTATGTTGACCTGAAAACTGAGAGATCCTGTCTTGCTCTTGGCCAGGGGGATGGTGGGCCCTGGTGGTTCTTCAGGTGAGACTTCTGCAGTGCCTGAGTCCCATATAGAATCCATAATCACTCCTTTTGTATTTGTAAATTGACAACACCATGGGGATTCTGTGAACTAAAAAAAAGAAGGCAGTCTAAGTTAGTATTTCCATAGGCCATAATTAAGAATGAAATTCATCCTTCTGCCAAACTGGTTTCCTCCCCATTTGACATCCAGTGAGCTGTGTCTCACTAATCAGATGCATCAATGTCAAACATGAGGGAGGAAGCAAAACCCAAACAAGCTTTGCTGAGTTTGCTTTCTTGGGCTCTGCACTGGTACTACTGGAGTTTATAGTCAAGAGGGAAGGAAGCGTCTGGGGGGGATTTGGGTGGTGAAGAGGAGAAGGCAGTAGTGGGATTGAAACTAGTTTAGAAATTTAGTGTATAAGCAGAAAACAAAGGTGAATGGACCAGTGAATAACTTGCATGATTAGTAGAAAATAATTACAGCAGACTACATAGTTGCAGTAATATATTTTAATAGTGTAATAAGATGTTAAAAATCTGGATTGAATCCTAGCCTCCTCAACATCAATTCATTTGCTTGAATTGCCTACCATTTAATGCTATTTATTACAGTATTGCATAATTTATTTTTTGTAAGCAGCTTTTCAGTTTTCTAAGAAAAGTATAAATGATCATCACATCGACTAAAGAAGCTTGTTCTAAATCTTGTTCTGTTTTCAATGCAGAGTTCTTTTCCAGTGCAAGTAGTTATTGCCTTTCTATAACACTTCTCGCTGTTGTGGATCATTATTAGTGTTCATCAATGTTTATTTATATTGCCTTGTGGATTCTTTGGAAAATTTACAATAATGAAACGAAATCTGAAGCTGGATCGATCTCTCTGTGGTCAAAGCTGTATTTTAAGGATGAAACACTAAGCAGTGAACATAGTGCTGTAAATCGTTTAAGCCAACAACTGGGTATCCTCAGAGGCAGGGTTACATTGTTTTTTTCCCTTAAGATTTATGGGCAGATATTTATGGATGTACCATTTATAGTGTACATACAGTGAGTCTAATGTCCCGAATGCTGTGGGTGTACAGTCTGTGTGCAGATCAGTTCCCCAGGATGGGCACAGTCAGTCCCACATGTCCAGCAGCCATTCCTCTGGCATTCCTGCATGTCCACTGCCAGGCTGCAAGAGTGTCCAAGGGTCTCAAAATTGGAGAGAGACCGATACCCACCAGCTCTGCCTGGACAAAATTTCTAGGCAGAAGAGTAGAAATCTAGAAAACCTCAAATTACACCACGAAGTTAAAAAAAAAAGCACACAAAAAACCCCAAACAAACAAAAAAAAAAACCCACCAAACCAACAACAGCAAAAAAACCAACTGAAAAATGCTATTTGTTTGTGTACTGGATCAAAGTGGAGTCCAAATGAAGCCTTGCAGCTGGAGGGAGCAAGATGAGGTAATGTCTACAAATAGCAGCACAGTTCACTGATTGCAGCGTTGTCAAATTTTTGAGTGTTTGTAAGCTAAGTATTTTTGAAGTCGTTAAAATGTGCCTGATGACCACTAGCATGGCTACATGCGTTCTTGTGGCTTGTCCGGGTCGGCCTGTGCCCACTCGGTGTCCCCAGCGCTGTGACTCACCCGGGAGGTGGCAGACAAACACCGCTGCGGCTCGGCTGGAAGCGGAGCGAGGGGACGAGCTGCACGTACCTGGCAGCCGCCCAACAGGGAAAATGGCACGGCAACAACTTAGGGGGTTTTGTGTCTGGATTACAGGACTTTTTCCTGCCACATTGTTGTTGGACATCACAAGTGTCTTTCTGTGAATTCTTCTGTCGAGTCACAGCTTGCAATGATGAATCATTTTAAAAGTATTCTAACTTTACCTTATTTTAGGAAAAAGTCACGCACGTTTTGGGTGTAAGGGTTTTAACAGTTAATAAGGGCAGAAAGTAGAAGCATATGGAAGGAAAATAGAGTCATCAAAGGATGATTGGAAATCAAAGAGGGAACTTGCCAGTAGGCAGCATAGAGATCATCCAACAAATAAAAGGGAGAACAAAATGAGGTGGGGCAGAACATACTTACTTGTAATTGGTGTTATGCTTTTGCATAGCAGTATTTAGTCTCAGGTGTTTTCTAGTGTATGTTTACTCTAGTTGCAAATATACAGACAAAGCCTTTTTAAAACCATAGTGATGATTGCAGTTATTTCTCAATTAAAGCCAGTGATACAAAATTTAGTGGTCATTGTGATTATTGGATATAATACTGTAGTGCTTCCAAAAACTGCTAGTGATTAACAACAAATAAAAATTGACTATCTAAGCATAATGTTGCTTGCACACAAATGCCTTCTACTTAGCTGAATAATCCAATCATCATAAAATGATGTGTGAGAGTGAGTTTATAAGACATTAGGTGCTGTTCATTTTCATAATATACTGGAAAACATAAGCCCAGAACATCAGAGGTTTTCAAACCTTGGGGTGTTTTGGGCAGAACTCTTGTTTTCTTAAATACATGTTGTCCACAGCTAGGAAGCTCACCCTGCTGACATAAATCCTACCTATGCAAGCGCTGTGTTTGTGCAGCCTGGAGAAACAGGAAAGGTGGAACTGGCCACCCGGTCCACCTGTAATGGGGGTGGGGAGGTTGCTATGCAACTTTAGTGTTTGATGTTTTGCTTGAAAGCTCAGCTCCAGGAAACAAGGGTTTACATAAGAATCAATCAATCTTTCTTCTAAGTTTGTTTCCTTCTATTATGAAACAAAGCATGTTTGTGTGATGCAAGTACATCGCAAGCTCCCAGAAACCTAGAAGCAATGTGAAAGAAACCAAAGTCTGGGCTTGTTTCAATCTCCTTATTTTAGGCAAACTTGATTTACAAATCTTGGAAATGCCAAGATGCATTCCTGGTGCTGGAATAGTAACCACCCCCTCCTCCTACATTCACAGTGTACAGCTTGATCCGCAAAATACCCCCTGCTTCAGTTCACCTTGGGAACCCGTGGTGACTGTCCTGTGTGTCCCACCTTAACCTACATTTCTGTCTCTAATGAGGCCATTGTCATAGATTATTGTTACCAAAGCTAATTTTGAAGAAATGACTGATGTTCCTGACCTCTGTGTGAATCTCCTGTACTGCTGATGTCACCTAGTCCAGACCTGCATGCTGCACGTGAAATCACAGCCCCCTGTGTGTTTATCCCCGTGTAAATTTACCTTGACAGATTGCATGCACTTTGAATTAAGGACTGTGTTTTCATACTTATCTCTAAAGCATCTGGGTACCATGGTGATCATACCAGACAAGCAGACAGATACACTTGTGCTTGGTGGTAGCTGCAATGCTGGGGTCCTTTTCCATAAGAAGCTGGGATTCATGTTAATGGAGCTGTGTTCTGTAGTAAAAGCAGTGATTCCAAGTTTTCTTTTGTGCCATTTTTTATTAAATTAATAAGGACACAAAGCTAAGGAGGTGCTTTTGTGTTCTCTCTATTAGCTAAGCTTATGCTGCATTTGAACCTGAAATGATACCTCAGCTCAATCACCATATGCTGTAGTAGAATTTGCTTTGTTGTTGTATTTCTGACATAGTATAACACTGCACTTTGAAATCTCATTTAAGGAAAATGTCTCAGCCTAAATATAAGAAAAAGTACCCTTCAGGTCAACAGTCTGAAAAGTATTGCCTCTTCCAGGCAGCTCTAATTATGTATTGATTGAACTTAAATCTTGCATTACAGTTCATTTCATGTTACATGTGTGCATTTGTTATTTTTTTCATTGTGTTGTTTTGACAGTTTTAAAATAATAATACATGGGTGAGTGTTTTCTCTGGAACGGCCATTTCATTTTATTAGCATACAGTGGGCAATGAGGCAGAAAAGGGAATGTCATTCTTAGATATTAGTACTTGTTCCAAGTGGCATCCTTCCAAAGACTGGGGACAGTTCCTGGGAAAAGTACTCAAAATGTAATGGTCCTGCAGTGATTTAACACAAAAAAATGAGGTACCTTGGATTTTTATTATATTTGTTTGCTCTTTGACCAGAAATGATGTGTCTTTATTTCTCATCATTAAGGCTTTCTGTTGTCACTCTTGTTGTGGTCATTTGTCTTGGTTTTGTTCCTTGGAGCAAAGAACTAGAGCTGCTATGTATCAGAAGTATGCATCCGTTATATGAAAAACAGATTTTCAGTGCAAATTTGGTCGAAAATGAATGAATCCCACAACTTTCTCTTTTTTTTTTTTTTTTTCCTTCTGTAATTCGTTAGAAATCATGAGCACAGAAGGATGTGTGTATCCCAGCACAATTTGGAAGTGCCGTCCACTCAGATGTGACAGTAGGTTTGGGAACTTTGTCAACACTAATTACCTTGTAAATCCAGGTGCCTATTGCAACAACTGTAGCTTTCCCGGTTACAAACATACTGCTAGGAGATTTGAAACAGTTAAGCAGTGATTGTTTGCACAGAATGGGAGAAACAAGCCTTTGGGCTGTTGTTTGGATGCTGAAAGGACCAGGGCACTTTCTCACAAAGCTTTACGCAGTATGGAAAGCTCTGGACCCACTGTGGCTCCAACGTCAAAATGTGCTTTCTGCAGAGTGTGCTCCCGTTCCTGGGTGAGAGAGCCCATGGAAGAATCGCTGCTCTGACAGGACAGAACCAGGGCAGTCCATGGAGTGTGTCAGTGCAGTCTGACAAAGTTGCTGCTGATGCTTTCGTTCAGCTTCTGAAACTCCCGTTGCTGTCTCCTTGCAGAAATGCTGCGTGTCTAAAGCGCAGCAGGTCTCTAATTAGGGAGAACAGCGTCAATTTCTATGTGTTAACTTTGCTCCTACTAAGAAATTCTCTTCAGGAGCCTCCTTTATTTCGTGCTCCCCAAGATTAATAAAGAAGTTATTCCTTAATTTCTTTAGGGTGCAGTCAAGAAATAACAGTGTGTTGTGGTCCTGTGTGAGCAGGAATGCTTGGGATACAGAGCCAAGCTGCTGTTTGTGTGTGCTGGTGAGATCGGGAACATGGCAGCAGTGTGGTATTATGGAGGGATGTCCAAGTGGTGGTGAAAAGCGAGTGGCAATTTACTTCTTGGTTCAGATAATGAAGACAATGTTAAAGGAGTATGATAAGTGAACGGATGATTCTGCATGTGTGATAGAGTGAATGATGGCACTGCCGTAGTGTCTTGTAAGTTACTTGCTCATTAAAGGATGTAACTGTGTTTAGTAACTGAAAGACAGCGGCTGGTTTCGTGGGGTACTTAAAGGACTGAGTGCATTGTGTGTGTTATCTAGCTCGATGTGCTTTTCTCCAGCGCTATCTCTGTCCTCGTGCTGCCTTTTGTTTCAGCCTTTGCTGGGTGACTCATCTTTATAATACGCATTTGCTACAATTATCTGCTGGGTTTCGTAATGAATCCCACTCCTTCCTTTTGCTGCTCTTCTTTTCAGGCTTGCTTTGAGAATTCATGGTTATAAATTCATGACCTTTTTTTTTTTCGTTTTTCTCACAGAAGGTACTAGTCACCAGCGTTAAAGAACCATGCCTAAACTATGTGCTAAATCATTATATATATTTTATTTTCCGAACAAATTCAAGTCTGTAAGGAAAAGTACTGCTGTATGCACCAGAAAAGGGAGGTCACTGTAAGAAATGTAAGTTAATACAAAGCAGTAATGAAGAAAAATGCCGCTGTTTTAAATACAGTGGTAAATGACCCTTACAACGATGATAAATTTCAAACCCGTATTTGCTCACGTTTTCAAAGGCTTCAGAAGAATACTGTGGATTAAAAACTGTTAATGATTGTTTTATCCTTCTCCTTTGTGCTTAAAAGCCGGAGCAGCTGTCACCAGCACTCATACAGAACCACTGCTATCTGGAAGAATTAACTGCTTAGATTAAATATATTTAAAGTGTCTCTACAGCTTTTTAAAACGCCTATCTCTACATGCATATATAAAATTGAGGAAACAACTTCAGTTTCTCTTTTCCAGCTGAATTTAATTTGTTCTGATTTTTGCATTTAACTCCTATTAAAAGGGAGGACACACAGCACACGATGGTAACAACATAGACAAAGGCATTTATAAACCCCAGACATAAGGTGTCTGGGTGAAAAGGCAATTTCAGTCCTGCATCTGGAAGTTCTGGGGTTTTTTTCCTTCTAAATCAGTTTGAAATATTTCATATTATTAAAATACTTTTTAGCTATGACTGGCCGTAGGAGCTATTTTTTCGGTGCTCTTGCTTCTGTGTACTCAGAGCATTGCTTATACATTTTTCTCATATCTTGTGTGCTTGACATAGAGTTCTAGAACACAAACTGAATTGTTACCAAATGTGGGCCAAAAACTACATTTAGGGTGATAGAGTGTGTTCTCTCAGAGCCATCTGACAGAGCTTTCTGGTAGCATTGCCATCTATTTCAGTAAAACATCTGAGTGACACACAACAACAAATGACTGAGAAATTCCAGTAATGTAAGAAAGAGGAATGAAAACCAAGCAACTATTATGAGAGAAATTATTTTACCTTTTACTTTTGTGAATTCAGAAAAAATATTATTCCTAATGATTAGCTGAATATATAAGATTAAATTAAATTAATTAGTTTTTCATTTTAGAAAGATTTTCAATAAATATGTTTTCCCATTGTAGGCTGAGAAAAAAAGGAGAAATGAATACTTTAGGCACTTGTAAGACGATAAAATTCAGAGAGACGTTTGTGTTGCTATTTTGTGATCAATACTTACAAATAACTATAGAATATCCTTTACAGGTATTGTCCAGATTTTTTACTGGGAGTAAAGAGAAGATCTCGTTAGTTGGCCTTCTGTGTAGCTCTTTCCAGGGATTAATGCAGCTGGCTTCTATTACGAAAGGACACATACTGAAAAAAATGTCTGAAACAACATTTAGAATGCAGTGTCAAAATGTACAAGAATTAAACCTGCCATAGACTAAAACAGATGCCGAGAGCTTGAGGGGGGATAGAGCAAGAGAAGTGTAGTAGCCCTTTGCTTTCTCTGTAGCCAATTTTGTAAATAAAAAATATAAGATACAAGGCTAAAATTTTCAATGTGTCAAAATGTGTATAATTTGTCTTCTTCATATCCTAGGCACCCTTGAACAGCACTGAAATTACTGTCAAGTTCATCTCCAAGGAGTAATGAATGCTTAATATTGCAGTGTAATTTGAAAATACTATAAAAATAAAAAAACCCCAGACCTGGCTTCGCCATTACTAAAGGAAGAATAAGTCCAAACATGCCATCTGAAGAGTTTGTACTTTCCCCATGGCTTTCTTGGATCTTTATTTCTTCTCTTTAGATTGTCCTTGTCTTTGGATTAAATTCTGATCCTAGAGAAGTTAATTGTAAAGCTCACAAAGATCTTACTGCAAAGAATCATCACTTGCTGGAATTTGCAAAGCTTCAGCTCAAAATGGGGTTACAGTATATTTGAGGTGGCCATCTCGTTTCCCAAGTGCAATGCTGTTTTCCTCACATCAGCTGTGTCAGATCCTGTAGACTGTTGCATTTGTCCCCTAATTGCAAGAATAATGTCTTGTCCCTAACAATTACTATAAAAATGTGCAGAGGTGCTGTAGTTCCAGAGTAAATTGTTTCCTTGACACCTATTGACCCTTCAAATCCTTTTAGGAACTGGCTATCTTTGAAAAAAAATCACAAAATCATTATTGAATTTACCGTCTGGCCTCCATCTTTCCTCTCTGCCTGTTTCCTGACCAGAAAAGCAAAAAGCTATAAAAAAAAAACTCATTAAAAAGAGGGGTGTTCAGTCCAGACTGGTCTGGCAGCTCTAGGCTGTTTGAGTAGGGGAAAAGTAAACAGCTTTTTAAAGAAAGATTACAATTGCAAAGAGTAAAAAGGTAAACCCAGAAGAAGACATATTAGCTTGTTTACTTGCTTACCTCTTCAACTTTCCCTACCAGCTTTTGAGTGTCCTGTCACATCCAGCTCTGCTATTCATAAAGCATCTGTCCTGCTTTTTTCATTGCTGCTTTTGCTGCCAATGGTCTGCTTGCAGCTCATCAGTTCTCCTTTACTATAGGCTAGCTCCCCTACAAAGGCATCATGTGAAATCCAGAACAGGGTTTGGGTACTGTAAAATGTCACTAATCTGGTGGGTACTGAGCTGGAATGTTTTCCTAACAGGATCCTGGATCTGCCCTGTTCTATCTCAAGGCTAACACTTTTTTTTTTTCCTTTCTTTTTTTTTTTTTTGTCTCTTCTTTCTTACCGAATATTTGATTTAGTAAATTGCATTCAGACAGGGTTAAAAAAAAAAAAGGGGTAGAAGACATTTAGGAAAAGACTCCAAACCCAATACTTACTTTGGTAATTTCTGTGGAATAATTTGTGCCAGTAACTGTGTCACATCGCTCTGCACAGCACTGGGATTTGCATGTTTGTCATGGGTGACACAGTCTTACTTCATATTCTTTTTGAAAATGGGAAGGTAGGGAGTAAACAGGCTCCTCCCAGACACTGCTGAAGTAGCTTTAGGACTACAGAGTACGTGCCATGGTACTCATTAAGTTGTGCCCTGGTTTCCTCAAGTATCCCAGTGTAGGAGTTGTTACTGAGGCAACACGGGGACTACTGTGCAACTCCCATAAAAACAAGTCACTGGGGTGTGTCAGGCGTCTACATGTACATACACAGGGCTCTGCATTAACATTTGCCTTCTTTTTTTTGAAGTTAAGCAACTGAGAAAAGCAAATGGGGATGGAAATAGTCTTTTAAACGGAATACTTGAAGGATTTTTCAATATTTTGATTTTATATTACTTTTCTGTGTTTGGCTTTGGGTAGGAGAGAACAGAAATGCTGCTCGTTAGCTGACCTCAATCTTCATGAGACAGATGAGTGGGTGGCAGTTGCCTCCTCTGTCGAGTCTGATACTGAAGGGTGAGCAGAATCATTCCAGGTTGGACTGGGAAGAGTAATTTCTCCATTTGATATAGAGAATTTTCTCAATGGAGCCACCAGTGTTTTGTCCGTGCCAGCTGCACAAAGGTGAAGGATACAACCATGTTGTTCTAAACAAGCGTGGTTGTGGTAGTTGGAGTGCTCTGCTGGGGTCACAGCTTTTCCATTTGGCTGGAAATAGAAGGGAAGCAGGAACCTGTCCAGTTAGCCCCAAATGGAAGAACAGACCCTAGAGCCAGGCAGCAGACACAGTTCTCTCATATTAAGTCACAAGTTGCATATAGTCGTTTGTCTAACCTTTTTGGCTTTTTGTGTCTGTAGAGCAGATGTTAATGCACCTGAAAATAGCAAGTCTGAAGTTTATTTATTCATCCTTCTTTCATATTTTAAAGCTTGTGTGTATATTTATATATGTATGTATAAAAATATGTATACAAATATGTCTGACAGGAGCCTTCCATGGTAGTCCCTGACCCACTCATTGGCATCATGCACAGCTGACTCCGATGTATCTGCTCTGTTCTCCAGAGCCCATTCTGTATGGTCACATCCATGCTGCTTTTACTGCTAGGGTGAGCACAGACTGTAACTGGAATTACAAGGCACTGACAGGCTTCCTGCATATGCCATCTCTTGGAATAAAAGTCCCTATTTTTTCCTATCCTCTCTTGAAGCAGAATATGTGTAGATACTGTTCTATGGTGGCCCTTTGAAAGTCCTCTTGAAAATCTTTGTGAAAGTGTAAAAGGCAGGCAAGCCTTGCAAGTTGTGTGTCTAATACTTGTGTACCCAAGATATGTTTTCTGCTCAAATTCTGCATCTAGGGCATGTTTATTTGTAATAGAAATGTCCTGATAATGGGAATCTCAGACAGGTAATGTGAGATCTTCATGTAGTAGTGCTTGCTGGGTTACTAATTTCAAAATTGCTTGTTTTGGCAAGCTGCTCTATGTTGCCTAACTCTTGTTCCGCAGGTGCCACAGACAGGTCCAAGAAACGAAAGATTCCTTTGAAATGCACCCAGGATTTTGTTAGGAGGATTTAGAGGAGTCTTGGAGTAGCTCAATTTGCCGTGGTGGTGAAGTATATGGGCATCCCTGAATTTAAGACTGGCTTGACAGACCTGGGAGGAAGCATATTTCTGTGAGTGCTTTGTCTGGTGTAAATACCTGTTGGGAAAGGTCCATCCCAGGCTACTTTTCCACCTGGTTCTGGGTTTCCTTGCCAGTTTAGTCAGGCAACTCATTTCAGACTGTAGCCAGATGATAAGATGGCATATAAGCACTGTGATTGCAAAATCATGATTAAAAATTTTTTTTAAAAGGGTGTGAAGTGCTAGAAAGTGCTAGAAAGAGGAGAAATCATATAAAGACTCTGAACTACTGATGGTCTTAAGATTGATTAGGCTGAAAGTTACCTTCATGATCATAATTGTATGCTTAAAATACTGAGACCAGAAGAGCGTCAGGATACTGAGACGTGTTGGCAGCATCCATGTGTTTGAAAAGGTTAGGCAGAAACAAAAGGTACTCTACTCAGGAAAAAAAGGGTACATATCAGGGCTTTATCTTAGCGGGGTGTCCAAGACAAGTCTCTGCATCTCCTGAATTTTTTGTGCATGGGTTGCCACATGCATTGATCTCTATGCACAGGTTTTATTGTACCAGCATGGAGGTACTGGGGAAAGATTAGCTCTGAAAAGCAAGTTTTAAAATAATTGCTTTAGAGCAATTTTAAAAGATGTTTTTTCTTTTATTCAACCATGAAATGGAAGTGTCCCGCTGATGGCTCCAGCATATTTTTTAATTGAATAATTAGCATGGATAATAAGCATTCAACAGCGTTTTTGTTGATAATCGCTGGGTTTACTAATCTCCCAGAAGGTGGGATGATTCAGAATCTTTTAATGCCCCAAAATAGAAGATAATTAAAACCCTACACATACAACTTGGAATAGAAATGAGTAGAAACGGTGAAGAGAAATTAGAAAATGAGCTTGAGGGGAAAGGATGGTGGTGGTGGGGATAAGAGTCCTAGGTACTAAGAATAGTAAGGATACTTATGAATTGGCACGTTTAGTACTTGGAGTTTTCCTGACTCTGTCACACTTTGCTCTCACCAACGCTGTGTACAGTGGGGCTCAGCAGGGATTCAGTGGTCACACGTGTTCAGAGGAGTGGGTGTTACCCGAGTCAGCTGCTGAAAATTGTATGTGCAGTAATCTCGAGTGAGCTGACCATGGTGAGAGGGCGCTGCAAGGGTTTTGTGGGGAGGGTTAGCTCATATAATCACTGATACGTCGGTCCCAAAGAACGCCCAGTGAGGAAGTGCCCGCCCTGGCTGTACTGCATCATGCCTCTGTGAGTGGGGGGAGCCCAGAGCCTCAGAGTGAACAGGCAGAATTGCACAGTTCAGGTTAATGTGGTGTAACACCTTTCCTTGCAGTAACACCGCTGTGGATGTAGCCCACTGCTTCTGTTCTGTGTATCGCTTACCACATATCACTTACAGTCACTTGACAACAGAGGGGCTCCTGCTTGCTCTTGGAATTAATTCTCATGGGAATGGACAATTGACACAAAGTAGACCACTTTTTCTCTTGCATGTGCAAGAGGTATTATTTTAACATTAACTTTTTCTCCTCTGGAAGAGGCGGAAAAAGCCCTGCAGTCACAAATCTGCCATTTACTTGACTAGATGGAGACAGTCATGATGTGACTGGGAGTAGGATGGAACCCAAATGGAATAAGGAGTTACTAATCTCATTTCCAGTGTCCATAAAACAAGGCTATTAATTAACCTGTTTAATAAGTTCTGTTTTTACAGAGGTGTAGTGGATACTGGAGACTTCACTATTCACTTCAAAGAACACGTGATCAAGTTCGTATTGGCACAAGCAGGGCAGGGCTGGATTTCTCTTCAGTGTGCTTCTCTGCCAAACTCTGTCTATTAAAATACATGAGTGTGTGTTTGAAACATCATTTTCCAGCTTTGAAAAAAGAGATGGTATTCAAAGACAAACATTATTTGCTTATTTGGATACTTGCTTTGGTTTGTGGCAAACATCTGTCATGAAATCAGGAATCTCTAGAGAGGCCTTGCCTGCTCCCACAGAAATTTTTACAGTCCAAAATACTGACACATGGGTGGAAGAGAGAAAGAATACAACAGTGGGCAGGGCATTCCCACCAGTGTAACCTCAAATTGCTCTGACTCTTCCCAGGATGTGATGCCTTCCAAATGAAGACTCAACACAGAAAATTGTTGCTTGCTCAAGGAGCAGTGAAGACCGAAGTATCCTCCAGCCACTAAACAGTTCTGGATTAGATAAGGCAATGGATTTCATGGAATAACCCTCATACAATGGAAGGATACTTACATTGTTGTGCGGTATGGCAAAGCAGCCTGCATGGGAGCTGTTTTGGTCATAAGCCCACATCACTGTACCAGGATAGCTTGGCAGCCTGTCCGTGAGTCTTCCCAGAAGCTTTGCAAGTCAGTAATGCTGTGCATTGGCAGAACTTAGAGGAAAAATTAGGCTGTCTTTTGGAATCGTGCTTGCCTCTAGCAAGTGGTATTGTTTTCTGTCGTGTACCAGGACTCTTCTGCAGACAAATGAACAAAAAAATAAAGCAGATTTGGAGCACTGCTTTCAATGAAAGGCCAGACTCTGCCTGGATTTTTTGCATCAGGTGGTATAAGAGCTACCAAGAGCATTGTGTACCCTTCGCATAGCAAGTAAGCAAGAAAAAATGTATTAATTTCTCCAGCTATGTGTGTACACCTGGGGACAAGTGTTGCCAGAAGAGGAATGGACAAGAGAACCAAGATGATTTCATTGCCCATTAAATCCCTACAAGACACAGAAAGGAGAATCTGTAATGCCTTCTATTCAGGTGGCAGGTCTTAGGAGTCTCTTCTCATTTCAGTGCAGCTGGTTTGGTTTTGGTTTTGTTTTTTTCATTAAAATCCTGCTGTTCTTGAAAAATTCAGTTAATTGAGATTTTCTTGAGCAACTGTTTTAGAAAAGAAAACAAAGTAGTGAGCTTCAAAAACATAAAGACTGGAATTTAAACTAACCCAGTATTTATTATTATTTTGAGGTCTTTCAGACATCTTACTCTAGTTTCTAGGTCTATATCACACTTTCACACACATTCTCATACCAACTATCTCTGGAAGTGCAGGTCTTCATAAAAGCACTACTTTTGCCCCAAAACTCCATGAAGTACTATAGTGTTTTACCACTGCAATGCCAAGGGGGTTTGGGTTGGGGGTTTTTTGAGCATAATATTAATTAAATACTTAAGAAAGGTCTGATACTGCAAACTTCATCCCAAAAGATTATCTGGGGAATTATTAGGCAGTGATTATTCACATAACTAAAAACTGTTAATGTAAAAACATTTTTACAGTAATAAAATCATATACCATAAATATTGTAAATTATTTGACATATAGGGAGTTCTGAATTAAAACTGGGATTTGTTAATAGAATACAGTTATTATCACTGCTGAGCCTTCTCACAATGTCTTTTGTAAATTTTCCCTCTTCCTGATTTTTCCTTCTTTCAGAAGCTGTGATCCTGGAATAGATGGTTTTGAAACTGAATTTTAAATTTCAGGCTTGTATAAACTAAGTGGTAGAGCCATTTCAGAAGCTTTGAATTCACTTTGGGTTGTTCTGTGCTCCAAAAAATCATTCATTTAGTGCTTTGAAGTACAACTGGGATCAGAGAACACATTGTCACTGTTAATAAAATCGTGTAACCTCAACATTATCCATCCAGTTTTGAAATAGAGGAGGGGTGGTGCCTGTATTACTTCACATAATCAGAAGAATAGTTGTTTGTTAATAATTGAAAGTTGCATTCCATATATACGAAACAGTGGAAATTTCAAAGATTTCAAAGATACTTTTAATATACTTAGGAGTATTGTTTGTCCATGTGCTGGTAGAATTATTGGGAATTCAAACCTGTGCTGGTGTACCAGAGTTCACTTTTTGTTGTAGTCACGAGACATTTTTTATGGATGACAATCTTTGCAGGTTTTTTTTTTTAGCTAGTTATTACTGTGTTGAGCAGCTTGGGATTTAAGAAAACATTTTGTTTAATGTACATTGAATCTGTTTTCATTTTCAGAAGGCTGATGGCCCCTTGCATAGCGTATTATAGTCTTGATAAACTGAATGAAATTGAAGTATGAACTGCTGTCTGAGCTGGCCTTACTACTCCAGTGGCTCACTACTTAAGCATCCAGAAATTTTGAGTTAAGATTGCGTAAAAAGGTAACTCTGTCCTCTCATTTGCATATGCCAAACATGCTGCTTAATTGCTTGAGAGACAAAACTCTCTGTGTGCAGCCCAAGAGCGAGCATGGCCCCGTCTGCAAGGAAGGGAAAGGAAGTTGTGCCTTGGATTGTCCCATCTTCCAGTTCTGCTGGCAAAGTGAAAGAAGTAAGGTGGTGGGAGTTTTCCTCTTCTCTTGTCCTGTGATTGGAGAAAAATGTAGATTAACCTTTAAATTTCTCTGGGAAGTAGGATACTAAGCAGCATTTCCCTGTGGTTTGTTAAACAGTCCATGATTCTAAAGAGAAGGAGGGTGGTGGGGACCCTGCCTATTACTGTTGCTGGAAACTTTGTAGTAATGCTGCTTTTTTTACTTTGACTTTTTCTTTTTTTTTGCTAGTGAATTATTACTTTTGTCAATATGCATTATTTCATGCTACTAGCAAATGTTGGTAAAAATAATTAGCATATAAGAATGATAAATAGCTTACACACATCAGATACAACTTAAATTGCCTGGATTATCCAAAGAAAAGAGTATAAGTGGTGATATGGCACTGGAGACTTTGCTTGCCAATAACTTTATATACCTCCTTCCACTTTCAAATATTAAAATTCAGGCTAAGAAAACCAGTATTAAATGTTTTCATTTGTTAATTTCCCTGGTTGTGTTTTTGTGTAAGTTACATATAAAGAAAAATCTATTTTAAAAGCTTTTTGCGAAGTCTTTGTCTTCCATCTGGCACGAAGAGCATTTCTGGAGGGGAGGGGAAAGAAACAGAGTACAGTCTGAGGTAAATTTGATAGTAGAAGATGGGATAAAACAAGAGGCACTTAGACTAATTTAATTAATGCCATGGTGGATTTAAGAATATGCTGTCCTCTACAAGCATAAACATAGATCAGTAGCTGAATTAAGGAGGCAGTATTAGACTGCACCTGTTGGGTTTCAAACTGAATTCAGACCTTGTTTCAGTGTTGCAGTTGGGACTGGCAGTTGCTGAAGGGATTAAATTATTTAAAGCCTTCAGCTGGCTAGTGTAGGCTAGCAGTAGCTTATAAAACACTTAATCTATTTTTTTAATCTCTTCATATGTTTGCTTTACTTAGACAGTAAAACTATACATGACACACACCTGCCACATTCTGAAGCTTCTTTGTCAGATATTTTACATTTATCAATTAGAGCAGCCTTTAAACTGTAACCATTTGGGTTTCACTGACAATACACTTCTTGTTAGCCTGCACATTTTCTTTGGTGAGCTCAAGCCCAAACATGAAGTATGCAGACATAAAGTCCTTTTTCCACAATTTATTCTAAAAAAAAGGTTCCCTTCTAAAGGCAAATGCTGCTCTCCAAATAATTAATGCTTACTGTTACCTTTTGGGTAGTCTTTAAAAAAAAGAAACTAATTCCAAACAGTTTGGAGCTGTGGAACTATTTTTGCAGTGCATTAGTTAACTGCTTACAGGATAGTACAGTAAAGCAGTTAAAAAATAGGTGATACTGTTTAGATTGTTATGTGATATGTCTCTTGTTTCTAGAAAGCCAGGAGTAAGTAATGAATAGCAACAATATGGATTGGTCAGAAAAGCAATTTGGATAGCTGTGCAACACAGGATTAATTAGGCAAATCCTCTTAGGTTTGATAAGCCATTGCTTAGATCTACAGTTTATTTTGTCATTGGTTGCTCCTATTAATGTCTTCTTTCTGTCAGAGTTTATTACTCTGATTTCAGTTTTGCATCATACCTTTTTGTGTCAAAGTGAAGTGCCACTGAATTAACTTACAACCTTCCAAATAATAAGCAGAGAAATGCCTGGAGTCAATTCAAATCAACACTGGCATCCTCTGAAGAGACTTTTAAATAATGAGCTTTTTATATGGGTAATTTCTGTTCAGCAACTGGTGTATGACATCTTTTTGGCCTTCAATGTTAAGTTACAGGACAAGTAGGCATATGTGTCTGCTAATAAGGATGAGCAAATGCTAATTCATGGAAATGAGATGGTTTCTGCAGTGTGCTCTTCATAAAAGCATATGTTTTTGATATTTCTGGGCAACCTTTAATTTTTCTTCTACTTTATGACATTACAAAGCTGTAATTTTATTTCTGTAAAAGGGGTTTTTCTAGTACCATCATCAGTACAGAATAACTTCGCTGCTTGATCTCCTCTAGGTTGTTTTTTTTTTGCATAATGTGTAGAATATACTTGAAAAATATAAAGTACATACGTTGAAGTCGTTTTACTAATTAGTGTTCACGCTCTGTCTCAAACTTTTTAAACTAGAGAATGTGCCACTCATCAGAAATAAGAAAAGAAAAAACAGAGGAGGAATAAAAACCCTTACTGGAAATAAAAAGTCTTAACCCCCCTGCCCAAGTGACAGAGACTAACAAGCAGACACCTCAGGACTACAGCAGGATGGCTCAGCCAGCTGGGTGGGGGGGAAATATGCAAAAAGGCATGGCAGGAACTGGGCATTTCAGTGGGTGGTGATCAGAGTTTCATCAGTGCTGGGATTTCGTACTGCTAGACAATGCTTTGTACATGTCGGGGCACAGCTCGTGGCTGCTGTGTGCATGCAGCACAAAATCTGGGAGAACAGCGACTGTTTGCAGTACTCCTTCTTCAGTGCCATTGCTAAGTCAGAATTTATTACAAATCGTTGCTCAGGAGTCACCTGAATATTGTTTCTTCTGTTAGAAGGTATTACATCTGAAATTCCGTTTCACCCTGAATGACCTGGGAAACTTTCCACGTATGATTCACCTAATGTGGTCTATGAATTGGGTTAACCTCTGTCATGTCCCCAGATCAAACCAAAACAAATCTGAATTGTAATAGAAATTTAACTGTGAGACTAAAATGACCTTTAATAGAAAATCAGTTGAATATCACAGCTGCTTCTAAAACCTGCAGGAAAAGACTACCCAGAATGCTGGTTGAAAGAGAAAAGTGGGGAATGCAGATGACTTAAGTGGTACCTTTGGGTTGGTGTCTGTGAAAGACGAGAACTATTCCAGTTTGCTCCTCTCTGACAAGGCCCTCAGGGGCCATTGCAGCAGCGATGGAGTACAGTGTGTGCCCTGGCACACCTCTGTGCTGGAGGCTCTGGGGGCACAGGCACAGAGCTCTGCTTTGGGAACCTCAGTTCCCAAAGCCAGCGGGACTTACGGCGCACGAGGAGAAAGGGAAGAAAGGGTCTGAGCCTTTGCATGTGTGGGAGGGAGGGCTCTAGAAGTGGAAAAATTACCATGCAGCCCAGGAGAAGCATGATCTTAATATAGGATAAAAAATTATTGAATGTGATGAAATTTAATAATGTTAAATTTATATAGTGTTTATAAAGTTTAGTACCATCTCATTCAAAGAAAACGAAAACCTTACTGATAGTCCAGCTGATTTTGTACTTCCTCACAGACCACTACAGAGCACTATGATTTCCCTTAGCTGGAAAGGCAATTTCCTGGAAAGCTTTGTGATGGCAAGAAGAATAACTTGATTTTTCCACCATTTCTCTTTGATTCTTTGGCTGGTTTTCAGTCCTGCTGTGTTGCTGGGACCACCAGGGGCATGAAACAACACCACAGTTACTGCAGACACATCCATGGGTGGTTTAGGTCTGCACTGAAATGGCATCTGGGAGAGGAAAATCTGCAGGGATGTCCTAGTGGGCCTGAGGAGACAAACTAATCAAGAGCTTTAAAAATAAGGCCGTGATGATCAGTGGAGAGGAAACAGCTTAGCAACTTCTTTTTTTTTTTAAGTGTTTTGTTTTTTTTTTTTTAAACCAAACTACACAATTTGCAATTATTGCATATTCCCAATGACAGGATGGGATTATATTTGTAAGGTTTTCTTAAAGAATAAAATATTTGAAGAGTTTTTATTTTGGTTAATATCTAGATTAAGTTCAGCAATTTTGCAGTATTTACCATTCTTGTCTGGGAAATACTGATTAAACCTGCCTTTCTACTAAGAAAGACTGATCCAAGTCTGTAAACATCTCTGGTCGTCTTGCAGGATCCCCACTGCAACACAAGTCAATTGGAAGACTTCATGAAAATGTAATGATTTTCTAGATATTTGTAATAAATAATGTCAACATTTTGCAATGTAATCAAACTGTTGCCTTTAAATCATGATTTTCTTCCAATATACTTCAGCTTAATTACTTCTGTGGCTTGTCTTGGTGTGTCTTAGAAGAACCTTTCTACATTTGTCAAGGCAAACATTTTAGGGGATGTGTTAACCACCTTATTTCTACATTCTCATTAGCATCAATTAAGCAAGAACAGTATACAGAGAAGGATTATGGAGAGACAAAATTATTTTAAGGTGTCTGGGCCAAAAAACCCCATGGATTTCTCATTCTGATTTGTGGAAATGAATTATTTTTAGGCAGCATTAGTGATATTCCCTGCAAAAGGTTACTTTTAATGGTATAATATATGCTCTCTGGCTCAGATAGAATAATTTTCTGAGCCAATATTGATTTAGGATTAGAGTGAAAAATAGATCTCACTTTCTCATGTTAAACTAATTCCAAATTAAGATTTAAATTAAAAGGTTAGAAAGAGGTCTCAAAAATAAATCACTTTGGAGGCCTCACAACGTCATTATTGTTTGTCTAATAAACATCAAGCTTTAAAAATTATACCCTGAAAAGAAACTAAATGAAAATTATGATTCAGAAAGGAGCTTTGCTAAAGATGTTTTAATGAGTAAGTTTGATTGCACAGTCACTTAGTGAGTGTAATAAAGTACAAAAGGCAATGTAAAGTTGTTGTAAATAATGTAAATGCAAATGGTGTTAGAGATGACAGAACTGACTCTGCTGGACCGAAAGGCATTTCTGAAGCTACTGTGGAAAGATATGAGATACACTCACTGAAATGAAAGGGGGAAAGGACAAATGGCCAGGTTGCTGCAATCAAGGTACTCCACCACTGATCAGAAATAAAGCCAAGAGCTGCACTTTTTTCTTAGCTATAAAGCTTAAGGGACATGAGTTATCCAGCTCATTTTTAAGTATGACTTAGTGCAAAAGCTACAGACAGTGATTGAATTAGTTTTAAGTGCCTTACACTAAGAAGTACGTTGTTAAAGAACTAGATAACTAGGCAATTTCCTATTGTGTTTTTAATTAAAGATAATATTTTGAGCTTGGAAATGAAATGCAAGGAAGTTAATTATTGAATTAAATTAGTGCTTTTCAGTATCATCTGCTGAGTGGAATGCTATTCTGCCTTAAAAGCCTCATATAAGCAGCTAAAGCAGTCTTTCACACATGTAACAGATACAACTATTTAATAAAAAATGAATGAGAAGCTACTCATACCCTGCTGTGAAATAGTTATTAGTTTCTACTATAATACATGAATTTGCTTCTCCTGAAGAAATGCATTTAAATGGTAAAGAATGGTTGATGTCTGATCATTATATTTAATGTGTTAAACCGAAAATATTTATACTGCTTTTAAGTTCAAGAGTCAAATAGCTGTCATCATGCCAGGCTATAAAAAGCTGATTTCCATGTCTTTATGGTATGTAATGATGAGTGGAACCACACTAACAATCCAGGTTTGTTTGGGATTTTTTTAAATACTTTTCTCACTAAATTGTCATCTCCAAGGGCTTGCTTTTGAGGGGGAATGAATACATGTGTAAACAGTACTTGAAGAAATGGAAAAATTTCTGTGAAAAATCCTGATCCCACCCATGGAACTGATGTACTTTTTGAAGATTTCAGTGGGACTTGCATTATATTTATTGGGCTTTACATGACATACACATTTTTGTCTTTCAGGAGACAAACAATGTTGGCAGTCCTACAATAATGAATAAAACTGGCACTGGCAAAATTTCTTCCTTCAGGAAATAAGGACTCCTGAGGCAGGTGGGCAGCTGGTGCGCTGATATGATGCTCCCTACAGTGCTGGCCAAGATTGTCTCCTCTTTCCTTGTACACTCCCCTTTTTCTCTCTGAATCCATCTGTCGTCTCTTGTCTGATACTTTGATAGCAAGCTCTGTAAGATTTCATTTGGAAACCATCTTTGTGGTTTATATTTCAGGTGACTCCTGACCATGAAATTCTGGTCCATAATTTGGACTACTTTGCTAATATTGTTGTCTCTATATCGATTAAAATTAGTACTGGTATTCTGGATATTTCCCATAAATGTTCGTTACTAGTTTAATGTAAGCATTGCGAGATTTTGATTGAGTTTTATGTAGTAGTTACAACACACAAAGCATCAGGAGATACTTGAATGGAAATGGAACTTCTACTATTATTCCAGCATTGATCTTAGGAGCTGTATAGGTAAGAAACTTAATAAATTAAGTATTCAGTGTGCAAATTTTCTTCAGTAATCAAAAAGCATTTGGAGCCATATTCATCCTAGAAATAATTAGACTGACCATAATGGATTTGCTCCAGGAGATCATTTAGCCAGCATTGCATGTGTCGTGCACAGCTGCCCATCAGCTTCCTTTCTACAATCACATTAGATGTGTAGAAAATTTATCCCCAGCCCTGATGCTGCCGGTTGTCCGGGCCTGTTCCAGAATATATCAGTGCTGGTGGTGATTATTATCACACTGTGTGATTAACAACTACAGAGAGGAAAACTAGGTACAAAAGGAGCTCAGTAAGGTGTAGGAGGAGAGCAGAACTCTGGCAGGACTTCCTGTGTGTGTTGGCTGTGGTGCAGGATGTGGTACCCTGTGTGCGATGCCCACCGCGGTTGCCAGGGAGACTGTGCTGAATGCAGACCTCCCCTCCACCAGGACCTCTGTCATGAGGGGAAACCTGCAGGGTTTCTCTCCAAGTCATGACACCACTTCCACAGTCTGGGAAGCTGCTTCCCAAGACCTGTGCACGTCCTATCCCTGTTCTGTAATCTCTGCTTAAGCATAAGTCATAAACAAGTGAACAAAAAGAGATATAAAATAACACAATCAGTGATTTAAATGGTGTAGCTTCTACCCTGTACACAGGCTGCTTGAAAAGCCCATACCTTTTGATTAAGTAATGCTTTTTCCTGCTCTTTTTCATGCCTTAATTTTGGGGCATTTCAGTCTGTGCCCTAACACCTGCTCTTTTAGCTATTACCTTCAGCTTCCTTTTGGTATTTTTGTGAAACATGAATGATAGGTGATACATTTCCTCACAGGATGCACTTTTATCACATTTTGAGGACTATCCAGAATAGGAACTATAGATTACAGTGTCCCACATCTATGTAATTAAATAATAAATTAAATTGATTAATAAAGCATATTTTTACTGAAAATATGGCTAATCTCAGATTTGTATTTTTTATTTTTAAATTATTTAAAAACATGAATATAGAAAAATAATGAAGTCTATAGAGATGTTTCTTGTCACTGAGATAGAAAAAGGACAAACTAATTTGCACTTATTAAATTGTTTTTGTTGGGAATAGCTGTATGTATTTTCCTTTTTAAGATATGCCACAAGAGGTAGGAATGGAAGTACTTCAATCCCTGACAGATGTACTATTTATGTAACACGTGCCAGTTCATTATCTTATTCTGAGATGTGCAGTTTGTATTTAAAAAAGAAAAATCAATCTGAAAATGGTCTTGAGGTTCAGTGCATATATTACAACTGTAGAAACGGTGTTTTCTAAGCCACAGAGTTGATAAAAATAACTTGTTTTAGAAGGATCTCCAGTTTTCTTGAGATCTTCAGTTGAAGAAGAATCTGAGACTGGAGCCGTGGGCCTTTTCTTGTGCCTCCATGTCCTGATGGCAATTCTTCCATTCCTTGTGATCCCCTTCAAGAGAAAATCCAGCAAAATCATTGCAGTGCTGTTGGCAAACTCTGAGGATACCATGAGAACTTTTGCATGTACACATGAGTGAATCTCACCATGGTCTCACCAGGCTCAGTATTCCTAGGGTAGCGGTCGTGTTTTGTGCTCTGCAGTTTCTATCCTTTCATTTTCTCACCTGTTGTATCTCACTGCCGTTCATTTTGTTTGAGCATGACGTGATGCTTATGACCATGTTTTTATTTCTAGATATCTGTTTGCAATTTTCCTTTCCACTTCTCCTCTCTCATGTTCTTTTCAACATCAGATCATTAATGTGTAGGGCTGTACTCCCTGTTCCAATGGCAGAGAGTGGTAATTATATCAAAATATGATAAAGCCATAAAACCCAACTGATTTCCTGCCTACCTTCACAGTAAATCTAATTAAAATGTCACATGGGTAGACATGTCATTTTGTGATGACATGATACTTTTGTGTATTTTACACTAAAACATTTTAAAATTAAATTTGTTTAATCAAAAGCATGAGTCAGAAAGTAACACCAGCTTTATGTCTAACTTGCAAAGAGGTGTTAAAAGAAAAGCAATTGAAAATATTTATAAAGCTTTTACTATCACCAAAATGGTTATAAACTGAAAATGCTGCAGGTAAAAGCACCACCACCACCACCAAGTGCACATGCAGTTAGCTCAGCAGAAGTGTTACCTGATCTTCCCCTGCATTGTCTGAAGAGAGACTGCTCAGAGGTGACGGGCCTTTGTGGGTCGTAATGACAGCCTGCTGCCATTGTTCGTGTGATGTGATACTTTCTGCCAAGTGTCTCATTACTAGGAGGGGACACGGTGTATTTCACTGGGTCAAAACAATTCATTAAACTACTGCTGAACATCAGCTTTTCCTTTGGAACAGATTTGGGCTGTTACTGGCTTGGAACAGAAAAATAAAAAATAAGCACAAGTTACTTTTGTAACCTTTGTAAGAATTCCATTAGAACACTTGCATCTCTGAATAAACACATTTATAGGAAAATATGCTCTTTGCTAAAGAAGGAAGTGGTTTTTTTCTTTATAATGGTTTGATCTGTTTTCATAACTCATGTAATTAATGTGTCTTTTCTGTTGTTCTTTCTAGGCGGAGAGTCTCTAATGTGGGAATTTAAATCTTTAGAAGATATTTTTAACTGGTATTTCATTAATGATGTCTCATGAGGGAGGGGAGAAATAAGGATATCTACTTTTAAAAGGTAGGAAAGCATATGGATAAGTTGCTGATGTATTAAACTATTAAGGGAGGGTGTATGTGAACATTTGCAAGCCACGTGCACATTGACTCGGGTAAAACTGCTTCTCAGGGAGGATTTGTGCCACAGACAGATTAGTAACAGGGCCTTACACCACTGCAACAAAAGGGGGGTTTTTTGTGGTTTGGGTTTTGCTTTTAATGTGGTTGGACTTTAGCTGCTGATAGCAAAGCCCTGGCTCAGTCCTCAAGTGCTTTCACCGTGAGGTTGGAGAGACCCAGGTAACGAGGTCATCTTCCATTTAATTCTAAAATAGGCTTGGAAGTGATTCAGTGCCTGCCAGAGATAGAGTGGGCTCCACTCCTCTGTGCTGTGGCTTGTGGGGGAGACTGGTACATTCTCCATTAAGATAAAACTTCTCTTTGCCACGGGAAAGCCTCCGCCTGAGCTAGCAGTCAGTCAATCAGTCTATTTACTTTAAAAGGCTTTGGAATATATTGCAAAAGCACAGCCCCAGAGATCTTTACTCATGTCAATAGTTTCCCTGGAGTCAGTGCACCTGCTAATAAGCACCGACGCACTCGAGTAATGCAGGGTTATGTTTTAATTCTGTAATTTGACTGCTTGCTTGTGTTTAATGACGTTTATTTGTAGGAATGATGCATTTTGGGGAGTGAGGTCAGCTGGAACATTTGTTGTGCTCTTCATCTGTCTGCAGCCCTTGATCTTGCAATGTATCAGTCACTAAAGAGAGAAGTCATTACTCACCTGTAAAGATGAAATGATTGTAGTATTAGTGGATGGTACCCTATGGATATTCTTAAATGTAGGGTGCTTATTGATGCTTATTTCAAAACAACAGGAAAAAATGGCAATATTTGCTATTAAAGATTTTTTACATTAGCACAATGTCATTGGAATTTTAGTTTTAAATATGCTTTTTATTTCAAAAAGTGATTTTTCTCCTCCATAGAAAAAGTGTTTCAATGGTTTTTTTTTTACTTTTTATGTAAAGTAAACATTTTTACAATGTTTGGGTATCATTAAATTGAGAGTGGATGATCTTATTTTTTGCTGATTACCTTGAATATTATCATTCTCAGTTCAAACCAGGTTCTCACCATTTTATCGTTAGAAATCTGATATTGTAAAATATATTTGTCCTTGCCAAACACTTCAAAAATAGAAACATACTGTATTTTTGTACACATTTACCATTAGTTAATCCTAATAATCACTTCCAATTCTTTTCCTGCTTGAGAGAGCGAACATAAAAATGTAATTATTAAATACACTTACGTGAAAGACACTCAGACACCACCGAGGCTATTGATTACATGAAAATAGCTAATTAGAAAGACTCTTGCAAGAAAATTTAGAGTATCAAACTAGAAATGTATATTATCGTGACACGTTTCCTGAAGACAAACCCTTTCCCTGTGGATTTCCTAAGGTACATGTGTAAGGGGTGATCTACTTCTATGACTCTAACAAAGAGGAAAACTAGACTGAAAATGAAAATACAGTCTGAAAAATACAATACCATGATACCTTAGCATTTACATGGTCCAGTAAAGATATTTCAACCACCCCATAAAATCTTGCATTTCTTTAGCTCTTTGTTAAAGAAAATATGTTAATATTTTCTATGAACATAGATCTTAGCATAGTTTAAAACACAGCAATTAAGCATCTGTCAAATCTACACCTATTGATGTAATATGTGCACAGGCAGAGAAATAAGCATTTCACAGTGTCCCTGAGCAAAATCATCTGTGACAATTAGCAGGGTTCCATATTTTTAAATTATAGTTGTCCCAGTTAGCTGTTTCAACAACTATGGCACTGAAAAGGACAATAAGGTTGAAAAGAAACAATTCAAAAAAAGAAAGAGAGAGGGAGAGAAAAGTTCTGTAAAACCTAAATTGAACTAGTAGGTATTTATATAATTTCAAGATAAATTCATGATATTTTTCTATTTGTGTTTTTTTTTCCTGCTGCCTTGTATATAAACATCTATTAAAAGTTGGACTCCATGATCTTGGAGGTCTTTCTCAATCTTAATGATTCTACAGTGTAGTTTTTCTGCCTTTCTGTGATGTGAAAAATTAGGGGATTAGTGTTTTAGTTTGGATGAGGTGTGCATTTCATTTCAAGTCAGCCAGCTTTTACCTACATGATAACCAAAACCATTTTAGGTTCCTTCTACATTTTCTAAGAATTACCATTTTAGTCACCCTGTCATTACCTTTAGATAGCAGACAAGTTTATTTCCTAAGAGTTACCATTACCTGGCAGAATTTGAAATAGCAATGTGAGGATGGTGCGGGAGGTTTCTTGGAAGTGGGTTTTAAAGGCTGAGGAAGGAACAAGTAGAAAGACAGGCAATCTGAAGAATGTTTTAATCTGATTTTCTTCTTTGGAAGAGCTGCAGTGGATCACTCCTCATTCATTCCCTCTGGGAGATGCACAGGGACCTGTGGTGTCTTCGTGAAACGAACATTGGCACAAGCAGGCACAGAGCCCCAGAAACCACCACGAGCCCATGGAAGGTATTTTCTGTCCTTAGCTGCTTTTAAATCTTTCCAGAGGAGCCAGGCTGTTGAATTTGTAAGTTAAACAGCCAACAATAAACAAATACCTTTCCCCACCTCTGCTCCAGTGTATTTTTTTTAGTCCTGTATTAAATCTGCAAAAAATAAAGTGGAAATAAAAAGTGAAATTTGTGCTTATTTTTGCAAGTGACTCAGTGTAAAATGCATAGAGAAGCCTGTGTGTTTTTTAATTGAGGAAACACAGTGCTTCTCAACTGACCTTCCAGTTGTTGCAAAAGGAGCAAAGTGTATGTTTGCTTTAAATTTGAAAGTAATTTTCCATTTACACCCAGCAACAGAAGGTTGGATTTTGGATATACCTAGCAAACATATCTATGGGGAGGGGAGATGGGGAACTTTGAACCAAGCTTATCTGAATATGATGGTAATCAGTGGAAAGTGTAAATTTAAATTCTTATATTTTAAAAGAGCACTTTTCATCAGTTTAACTCTGATCCCTTTACATGTTTCCACAGGAATCTGGATCTTGAAAAGTTTTAATCCAAATGCAGAATATCGAATGCTTGTTTCTTATAATACAAGTCATACTTGGTGACAGTTACATCAGTTAAAAAAATTCATTAGATAAGGAATTGTGAGAAGAAAATAAACAATTTTGTCCAGTGTTACGTCTGTTTGGGAAGGAAAAATAAGCATAAAATATTTCATCCAATGTGAAAAACAGTAAAGTAATACTATAATTTGGAATCCTATAACTTGAATCCATGAATTAATTTCCTGCTTAACAAATTATTAGGTACTGGGGGAAAGACTAAAGACTGTGGCCTGCAAGTTTTAAAGAAGGAAAAATTTAAATGGAACCTTCGCTTGTTCCGCCCTCCTGGTGTTGATCTGTACTTGCTGCTTGTACTTGTCAGATTAGGTGAAGGCCTGGACACCTGCAGTGGTCACAACACGTTGCCAAACAGCTTCTGGGTTGTTTGGATTTCATAATTTCTACCCAGAAAACTCAGCTGAAGCCTGCACAGCTCTCCCATCCAGGTGACAAGGAAAAATTCTGCCTTCCTCTTTGTGTCAGCTCTGACAGTCACAGAGTGTACTCCTGACCCAAGAAAAGCCTTTTCAGCCAGGTGAGCTGAATCTGCTAAAAGGGATATTCAGTGCTAGCAGTGGAGAGCTATCACTGGGGAAATTTAACTGGTCAGAAAAATTATAAGAGGCCTGTTCTGTCCCTTTTCACAGCAAGGAACTGGAAGTGTGGCTTGCTGTTTCATGCAATTGCATCTATGTTATTAGGGACTGAGCACGGGGCCTGCTGGATGGAATTACAGCCCTGTGGTCTTGCCTTCTCCTGTCCTATCTTTGTGGCTTTGCTCTAATAGCAGAGCCTTGTTCAGGACTCAAGGTTGTTCAAAAATTAAGAGTCTAGCTGATACAAACAACTCATAAGCTGATATAAACAACTCATACTGGCTGTAAAAAGTGTTTTGATGATATAGCTTATAGCAGTTTGAGGAGTAAAACAAATTGTTCTAGCCAAAGCATTTTCAGTCTGCATGTACACTTGGGATTTTGGTAACAAAAATAGCACAAAATGTCATTGGTAGGTGTTCTGCCAAAAGCTTCTAGCCTGTCCTTAGATCATTTCTTTTTGCTGCCTAATAGATTATGTCTGTTGGAAATATCTTCTTCTAACTTCTGTTTCTTTTTTCTACTCAGAGCACTCACACCTAACTAGTGCTTATCCTCTGCAAAGGCTTAGAAACAAGGAGGAACAGAAGGCCATGGAGGTGTGTGTTTCAATGCTGGACTTTCTAAATGAATCTAAATGACACGGGGCCTCCTTCCACTGAGTTACTTAGGTACTTTGAAACAAAACACTCCCCTCCAAAAGGTATCAGTAGTGCACAGTACCTACAGGTGTAACAGGAGTTTCCACATTAACCCCTCAGTTGCCTACCAGCACAAATGTACCTGCCAAGAGAAAATTAGGACAAGGAAGTGTTTGCTGTTTTCCAGGTGACAAAAAAAATCATGTGAGGATTTCTCAGACACAGTTATATTTAACCTCTGATAGAAACGTTCATCAGAGTGTTTAAAGCTTGCTGATACATCTCATATTGTTTTACTGTGCTTTGTGGGCACTTAAAAACTTTTTTGTGGCCAAAGTAATCCTTAGGAGTCACTGACAGAGGAGGTTCAGGGCTTCAGCTTGCACTGGCTCTGGCCAGCCCTCAGTCCTAACACTGAAGAAATGTGCAGTGGATGGGGAAACCTTTAACTGAAACAGCTCCCAAAGAAGGGAGTTTGTAAGGAAATAAGGACAAATAATGGATCTGCAGAGGGATGATGTGCTTCACAAAAGCAACTGAAGGAGTTTCAAAGAGATTTGAGAGTTTGATTACACGCTGATGATACTCCTGTTGCAAGGTGAGTGGAAGTCTAGCTTGATCTAATTAGCTAAAACTGGAACATGAGGACAGAACTGACAGTGCTGGGATGTTTTGGGAGGTGCTGTCATTTAGCAGATGTGACCAACTCAAAACTCCAGTGAGAGAACAGTATGATAAGAGAGGTTAATGAGCCCAAAGTCACCCCTCCTTTTCTAAATCTAAATTAAAATCTGTTTCTGAAAGTCGGTTGAAACTGTGCATATGTATCAGTGGAGCACTGGATTCATAATTTTGCCTGTTAGTAGAGGATTGGTATCATTCAAATTTACAACTGTATTTGGATTGTTTTGGTTATCAAACTATAAGAAGGTGCATGGTGAAACATGGGAAAATTACTAGAAATATATCCTAAAAAACAGCTGGAAATACGATGTTGAGACTTGTCAGTGGATCACAATTTGGGGTGATGTACACCAATTTAAGTTTGCGGATGAAGTATGGATTGAATGAGCATACATTTAATGCTTTTTTTTTGGTTAAGCCATTTTAGAGTTTGTATGGTTAAGTAATCAACAAGAATGTTTATCAACATTTACTGTCTATTTATATGTTAATAAAACATGTAGAAATAATTCTGTAGGATGATATTTTTTAGGAGCTTGATTAATATTTCTAAAATTAGTAAGCAGCTCTTGAGAGCTATAATTTACTACCATTGACACCCACCTATCTCTTCCGCAGCCCTAAATTATATGGCTCATTACTTACAAGACTGAGCATTGGTGGTGTTGTGGTACTAACTCCAATGTTAGGTTTTAGTACTTCTGTACAATAAGTCTCTCTTCTCCAATTAATTAATTCAAATTCTGACTTCACATCCTAACAATCTTTATAACAAGGACTGGTCCTAAATAAAGGCTAAGATCAAGCAGACACGTGTTGAAAATACTGGAACAAGTAGTGAGAAAAAATAGCAGAGTACATGTAGTTGTGCAAGTAAATAAAGAAATTCTTTGTTATTTTTGGCAAGAGGTGGAGAAGCATGTGATGTCCAGTTGTAGCTGTAGCCAAGGATTTATCTTGGGGCTAAATACTTTATAGGCAAACAGTAATTCCTTTTTCGCCCCACATCAGCTGAACACTATTTTGGGTCAAGAATGCTGTTTGCAGAAGTTGACCAGTCCTACAACCAACCACTAATATTTAAGTGATGTATAATATTAGGGACGTGTTGTAACTGAGGGTGTATCCTGTTATTTTGTGAAGAGTTGAGCAAGGCAAAATGCTGAACTGTAACGCTGGATGCAAACTGGTCAATACATTTGCTCCGTCCTGTTACCTCTATAGTTAGTGGTGTCTCTGATGGGCTCAGGCTAACGTGGAAAGGGAAGGATGTCTCAGACCACATCTGGAAGGTTGGTGCTTCACAGTTATTTTGAGGGCTGGCTGGGGAAGTCTCTTCTTCTTATAAGGCACGAGCACTCATTTAAATGAATTGGGAGTTCACATGTTCATTCTCACCTGGTCATCGTCTAAGCTCCAGGTCTTGAGAGTCAGGCCTTTCCCCTGGCACCAGTTTCCTCACCGCTATGTACGTTATGTATCTGTGAATAGTGTTATGGGAGTTGGCAGCTAACAAGGTGGGAAGAAGAGCTCACCGCGTGGGGTGTGGTGATTGGGATGGCCAGCACTGGAGGACTATTGGGGGTTTTACAGGTGCTCGTCGGAGAGCCCCCACAAAGCATGAGGTTGCCTTCCTCCGGGTAATGACAGACCGGGGCGGGCAGAGAGGAGAGTTCGCGGTAGGAGCATCTCAAGTTATCCTCCCAGGGCTTCCTGGGGGGACCGTCAGCTGGCGCTGAGGAGGCTCCGCCGCTGAGCTGCTGCCAGGGGCAGTGATGGCCACACAGCTGCCTCGGCCGGTCAGTGCGAGAGGGCAGGAGAAGCGCCCGGCGTTACTCCCCGCGGACGGGGCCGGGCGCGGAGCGCGGTCCGAGCGCTGCCGGCGGGCTCGGGTGGCGGCGGCGGCTGCGGCGCGCGGCGGGGCCGGGCGGGGGCGCTGCCGCCGGGCCGGGCGGAGCGAGCGGGCGGCGGGAGCGCCCCGCAGGCTGCGCCCCGCGGGCTGGGCGGGGGCCGGGGCGCGCCGGAGCGGGGCTCGGCCGGCGCCCCCTCCGCAGTGCTCGGCGGGGCCGCGGCCCGCCGCTCCGGGGCGATGGGCGGCGGCGGGCGCCGCTAGGCCGCCGCGGGCAGGGCGGAGGCGGGAGGAGGCGGAGGCGGAGGAGGCGGCGGCCGGGGGCGGGTTGGGTCCCTCCCTGGGAAGATGAGGCGGAGGCCCGGTCTGTCGAGCGGGCTGAGCTGGGGCTCTTCCCTCGCAGCCGCCAGGACAAGATGGCAGCAGCCGAGGCGGCGGCGGCAGCAGCAACAGCGGGAGCGGCGGGGCTGAGCGGCTGAGCCCGGCCGGAGCGGCCCTTCCCCGGAGCGCTCCCGGACATGCCCAGGGCGGCGGCGGCAGCTCCAGCGCGGACGCCAGCGCGGCCCGACCCGTGAAGGTGAGCGGCCGGCAGCGAGCGGGGCCGGCCCCGGCAGGCGGAGAGCGGCGCTGCCTCCGCCGGCGGCGTTCGCAGCCTGTCCGCGGGGGGCTCCGGCGCAGACCCGACCCCCCTGCCCGATGCGCGGGGCAGCGCCGCCGGCCTGGCCGAGCGCGGCGGCGGGGAGAGGGCAGCGCCGCTTCCCCTTCCCGCTGCCCTCGACGGCGCTCGCCCCGCCGCGTCCCCGAAGTTTCCCGTTCCTCGGTGCGGCGAGGCGCCCACCCTGAGCCGCCCCGGGTGCCGGGCGAGGCCGCCGCCGCCCGGCGGGGGAGGTGTGGCCGCCCCTCGCGCGTTCCCGGCGGCGGCGGCGCTGCCCCGCTCCCCTCCGGGCGCGCCGCCTCCTCCTGCGCCTTGTATGGAGCGCCGGGGCCGCCCGGGCGGCGGGGGGTCCCGGGGTGGCGCCCGGGCGCGGCCGCGGCTCCGCCCTCTCCGGGTCCTGCTCGGCCGCCGCCGCCGCGGTGGCTCCTGGCAGTCCCGGCGGGACGCGACCCTCGCCCCCTGACCCCCGAGGAGAGACCCGCGGGACCCGCGCTGGGGGGAAGCTGGGGCGGCAAATGGTGCCGAGGGCCGGTATCACTAACAGCAACTGGAAAG
Organism: Corvus moneduloides; assembly: GCF_009650955.1. NCBI lineage: Eukaryota > Metazoa > Chordata > Aves > Passeriformes > Corvidae > Corvus > Corvus moneduloides. Next base: position 56,036,953 of record NC_045481.1, on the reverse strand, counting down.
GAAGTGGACGCTTTAAAATTTGGTCAGTTCCCAAGAACGAGCTCTCTAAAAACAGAGGGGTTTATTTGCTGGAGGCTTTACCGTAATGGTTGCGGCAGGGTTTGTGCGGGGTTTGTTCTGGATTCGTCGCGGTATCAATTGTAAAGCTGGCAGGTGCGTTTACGTGTGTTTAACGCTGTAAGAAATAGTGATGAGTTTGTAAAAATTGTTTTTATTTAAATTAAGTCCTCAATCGTTACTGCTGTGTGCTTACACGCATATAAAGGGCTTTCTTTTGAGGCTATACTTTCGTTACTAACTGTTGCATCTGACTTAAAATGTCAGAAACTGTGATTGTTTCCGTTTTTGTTAACTTAGTTCTTGGGACTCTAAGGCTTGACTTTCCAGAAATTATGTGGCGCCCTGATGTTTTTACATCTTCCTACTTGTGTACCACCTTGTTTATTTCAGTTAGTTTAGTGTCTTTAAATTGTGCGAAAATATGTTATTATGCGAGACAATTACATTACGTAAAGCTGCAGTTGTTGATAACAACGCATGTTTCTGGGAATTTTTTCTGCCCAGTATTGCCTCCCATTACATCATTTGCAAAAAGTTTAGGCTCTGATTCATGTCACACCAAGTAGGAAAGCTCGGATGGACTGTGAGGACTTACTTTCTTGACATAATAATTCCACAACAGAGTTAATTTGCTAGTGCTTTCTATAAACTAAGTTTAAAATACACACAGTAATTGTCTAATAAGCGTGGCAGCCAGCAGAGAGATTAATTAAGCACCTGGAAAATAGGTCAATACTGTATTACGAAGTGACATGGTGAGATGGCAAATAAATAGAGCAAAGTGTTAACGTGGACTTACCGGGGGAAAACTGATCCCGATGGAGCGGCGGTGCCGGCTTTATCTGCGCTGCCGCGGACCTTTTATGGTAGCGCGCGGTGAGGGGGTGTTCGCAGCCCTGCAAAACAGGGCTTGGACTTTTCCCTCCCTGCTCTTGTTCCTGGGGGCTTCTCTTGTAGTTGCTTGCTCAGGGTGTGGCGCTGCTTGTGCTCGTAAATTATTTTTTCATAGATGAATTTTGCTGGGTGTTCCAGTACAGAATGCGGTGGTGGTGGTGGTGGTGGTGTGTGGCTCTTCGGGCTTTGGGACGGTTTGTAATTGGACAGATTCCATGAGCTGGAATAAAGTTTCATTGAAAAATTGCTCGGGAAGCTACCCCTGCCCTGGGGTCTCTGCGGCACTTGTGATTTTTCTTTGTTTCAGGTTTTTTTGGTGTTTGCATGTTTCTTCCCTCCTCTCTTTCAAACAACTACCTACAGAAACAGGGAAATGAGACCGGCTCCTGCATAACAAGATAGCAGAGACAAAGACCGGGTGTGGGGAGGAAGAGTGAGCTTGCAACTCATCTTACAGAACTAACTGATAGAAATACTAGAATTTGCATGTGCTGCTTTTCTCGTTGTGTCCTCCAATTTGTAGCGGTTGCTTCAAAACAAATGTTGTTTTGGAGGTGATTTTTCAAAAAGCATCTGTTGGATTGATCATGTCCGTTAAAGGGGATGGGAGGCTGAACAGCATTTCCAGAGGCAGAGGGTTGGTTAGCTCACCAGCCCCTGGGTGGAACAGAATTAACTGTCCTTAATTCTTGTGAAAACCCCAATCCAAACGTGTAGGAATGTCAGGCTGTGTTTTTCCAAGCTGGCGTATTTAGGTGTATATACACCTCTTTGTACTATTTCAAGGGATTGCACACTTCCTGTTTTTAGAATAGTTTTCTTTTTACCTCTATAGGTTCTCTTTCTTGTATTTTCTCTTTTGCCAGTGTGCTGATCATGGCAACAAAGGCCCTTTTGACAAAGCAGTGGGTTTTGAAACGGGAATTTTGTAGTTGGCTTTCTTGTATGTGGTGGGGAGAAGGGCAGCACTGGTAACGGGAACAACACTGTCATTTGAGGCTGAACGTGTATTTTGGAGGGATGTTAAATACAGGAGGAGAAACTGCTTTTAGTGGAGCTAAATTTTGCTGTTGCAGTGTGAGATGTCGTGGCATATGAATGCCATGCACATATACAGAACAGTTGCTGTAGGCAGTGTCACTTTCTGCGCAGAACTTTGGGGAATAAAGCAGAGGACAACGAGGCCTTCTTACATTTTTTTATTAGATCAGCCTTGGCTTTTCTGAATATATATAACGATTTCATCTGATCTGCTGAAGCATTACAGCTGAATTAAACTGCTCCGACTGACAGAAGTGTGAGTTGGGTAGAGCAGGGCTGATAATCACCTGGTGATCCTTGGCCGAGGGAAGAAGAAATGTGGAAGTAGGATGGTGGTGCTACCAGCATCTCTCTTGTCAGGAGTTTGCTGTTGAATTTTGTCAAATAGTATCTACCTTTCAGACCTCAAAAAAAGCTTGTTTGTAGCATTTTGTGTTTTCTGAGTTCCTAAGTCACTGAAACATTATATTTCTTGAGATGCCTTCACTGACAATCAGAGGTGGAGTGGAAAATGATGTATTACTTTTAATAGATCTTGAAAGAAGAGCTCGTTATTTTGGATAGGTATAGGATGGGTCATTAGGTATCTGAAACTGTATTTCAGAACCCTGCCTGTGCTAAGCAGAACACCAAACATGGGGAAAGGAGCAAGGATGAGCACTGAGCATGTTAGAGATGGCTGCTGTGTGCACAGTGCACCTGAAACGACCACGTAACTCTATTTAAAGCATCCTAAAATAACTAGTGCTATGATATAGGTTAGTAATGGGTTACCTTTTCTGACTTCCACAGGCAGTGAACACCCTTTGTTTAACCTGAAATAACCTATAATGAAGGATAAAGCCTGGAAAATCCTGTTACCTGGTCTTGGCTTCCCCCGCCTCCCTTTATAGACTGTTTTAATTTAGAGTCTCCACCTTTTTACACAATTTTACAGAAATTGTAGCTTCATTTTTCTTCAGAGTCACTGAGTTTTGAATGACAGGTGAGTAGGGGAACAACATGTAATTGTGAAAACGGATTTTAGTTGGTGACTTTATTTGATAATGCAGTATTTCTGCAGGGTAGGTCCTCCCTCCCTGTTCTTCAGTTGTTTTATTTCAATACAGTGAATGTTGAAAAAGATGGTAGGAGTTGGTGAGAATCTTGGTTTTAGATGCATTTTGGAGATAATCTTTGTAAAGTTTTGTAGTATTTTTTTCATGGTATATCACTTTTTTTTTCCATATAGTGTCCTAATACTCTGCTTCATTTTTGAGAGTGAGTAACTTCCTGACAAAAGGGAGATAATCTCTGGTATAGCAATTGTGCTTGGAAAAGGAAGAAGAGCTGAATAACTGAACTGTTTTTTAAGCAAGTCGACTCAAGTAGTTTAGTTCTGGCTTTTTTTTCTTATGCTGTGACTTGGAGTCAGTGTGTAATTTCAAAATACTTCTCCCTATATTATTAACTTCATATATTTATTAGTTCCAGCATTATGTAAACTTTTTGGACAGTCTTTTTTACGTTATGTTTTCAGAAAAAGATTAGAAAATTATTCCTTTTTGTAAGTAAGAAATATAATCCCTTTCCCCCTTTTCTCCAGCTCTCTTATGCTCTAGTATTTGGGTATAACAGGAAAATGCTAAGTTCGAGTTCCAAAAGAGAGCAATAAAATAAGATGCAGTCAAACATCCAAAGACAACAGACATAAGAAATATTTTCCTATCTTTGAGTATGATCAAAGTTACAGCAACTCCCAATATTACAAAAGTAATTGGATTCTTATGTACAGAGAATTCTCCTTGCGTGTTAGGAGGGGCACTCCCATCAAAAAAACTGTCCTTAAAATCAGTAGTCTTAAACTCATGCTTTCCATTCTTGCTAAGATAATGTAACAGTTCTAGAAAACTTTTCAGTGCTTTTTAAAGCATGTTACAAGTTAAGTACAAATAACATTTCTAATGTAAAAAGTCAGCTATTGTCAAATGAAAGTCTGCTTTTATTTGTATGAACATCACTTGCAGGCACATAAGGCACTGCAGTAACCACCCATTTAGAGTAAGTGGTGGAAAACTTAGGGGCAAGAAAGCTCAGTGCTGATACCTGTGCAGAGTCCCATAACCTTCCTCGTTCAAAAGGGAGGATTTGGAGATGATTGGAGATGCCCATGGCCGCTTTTCCAGGCTTGTTGGAAACCACTCTCTGTAATCCACTGATCTGAGTGTGTCATGCTCTCCTCTGTTCTGGAAGCTGTGCTGCTCTGGGTTACCACGCTCTGCTGTCCTGCAGCTGTTCTTTGTGTGACCAGGACACTAAACTTCCAAGGAACTTAAATTGCTGGGTGAGGCAAGATTTTTATCACGAAGCTTGGCTTGGCTGTTACCGTGCCTTGGGGCAAGCAGCCACCAGTACCAGAGAAAACCTGCTTTGGGTTATTTTAGGGGTTTTGCTTTAGTTTTACTTGACTCTTGGTTGTGAACTGTGGGATGGAAGTGGATCTTCTCGCCTTGTGTTGACCTCGTCTTGCAGTGGTGAAGTAAGATGGCAAAACTGGTCCCTGGGCAGGAAAAAGTGCCAGGAGAGCAACTTCAGCTGGGATTGCAATAATTGGTGCAGCTGTGCTTTGTGTGGGGCTGGAGTGTCCTCATAGCAAAGATGTTTGCTGCTTTTATTAGCGTGACCAGATCCCTCCAGGCCTGCTCCCTGGGGTCTCTGGATGTCAACTGACATCTGAACCTCTCCCTGTTCCTGCTGGAATAGACTGAAACAAGTCCTACAGAGAGAAGCTAGTGCAGGCTCAAGGGCTGGATGAGGAAGCTCACCTATAAAGGCAAAAATGCAGAGAGAAAACTACTTCAATACTGTTAATCATTAGAAAGTTTATAAGGGAGGAAAAGAAACTTTTCTTACTGGTGATCTAAGCTCCCTTTGGAAGGCAAGAATAACCACTAGTATCAGGTATCCACAAAAAAATATCTATATACACAATTTTATCTAAAGTTTTATTAATTTACTTTTGCAAAAGTAATTTACTTTTTCTTTCATAGATAGAATAAGCATTTCTTCTCTTGCGTTTCCAGAGTCTCAACATGTTTACTACTTTGTTTTGGTCCTCCGTCAGCATTTAAAAAAAAATGCTAAGTTAACTTTTACCAAATTCCACTAGTTTAAGTAAAATATATTAATTTTTCCCCTCTTTCCTATGGTGCAGGTTTTGTCTGTGTTGGCACAATTGGTGGAACTTAACACAATTTGCAGGAGGCTTTTTAGTTGTTTCATGTAAGATGCCTTTCTGCCTTTTCGACTGAAGCTGTTAATGTGCATCATTGTCTTGTAAACATCTTCCTTCCTGTGTTTTCCTAGAAACTTTGGTCATCTGCTACTTTTTACACCTTTCCTTTCAATTCTTCCCTTTTTTAACTATTGGACTTGGTTGCTTGCCTATAGTCTGTGTGTTCCAGTTGAGAAGTTTTTTCCACAGCTTCTTTTTGAAGATTTATAGGAATTGTATAGGGGTAGAAGAGGTCCTCAGATATCTTTATTTTTCAGCATTTGAGTCTGTTAAATACGGGAATTTTGGTGTTTGAGATCTTGTGAAGCGCTTCAGAAGGAACCAGATTTGTTCCTAGGAGGAGAAAAAAGCTCTTTGTCTCCTCTTTCCTTTTAATACCAGCTTATTTTGTGATTCATGAAATTAGTTGGTATTCAGTGTAATAGGAGTGGATTGCTTTCATGAGATGCTAAAGGGTGATTTTAATAACTCTTCTTTATGGCTTTTGTAGTGATGCTGTGGGCTGTCTTCTTCCTTTGGCCTGTGTCAACTCTGACCCCAGCAAGAGGATGTGCTGGGAAGTTTTCCCAAGAAATTCTTTAGGACCTCTTTGTGACAAATGCTGTTTGAGACTAAATGTGTTTTTAAAACGCTGTCGCAGAGATGTCTAAACATTCTTTTGAAGATTAAAACAAGAGTGGCTGTTAAAAGTTTGTTTATGCTACAAGTGGAAAGATTATTAAACATGGAAGGGAATACAACAGAGAAAAAATGTATGCACATTTATCAGTACTATTATGGCCCCCAGGTAGTGGGTCATATACTGCATGTGATCATGCCTTTCTTTTTGTATGCCTTCTGTGTAATTAAATCAGTAAGTTTCTTTGCATAGGGGAAAGGGAGAAATTTCTTGCCCTGGTGTAGCTTTGGGGAACATTATAATATGGTTTATTACAGTTATTGATTCATTAGGAGGCAGAAGGCTGATCCTTCTGTGAGAGGCCCTGATGCTTACCTGTAGGAAACACTGCTTCCTTCACATCCTTAGAAAGCTGAAAGGAGTGGTAAACACCTTTTCCCTCTGTTTTTTCTTTGCTGTTCTACATATGCCATGTCCAATTTATGCAGCTGTTTTCGGCAAGCAACCAATGCTATTTTCATGATGCTGTTGCTTACAAGGAAAGAAGAACACCTGTTACATAAAAGCAGAATATTCAAACCACTTTTAAATAAGGAATTTTTATTATGGGACAAATACTGGGACTTCACAGAGGTTTTTTTCTGTGTATGTATAAAAATACCTTTCAAACATGTGCTTACTGTGTGTACGTGTGTTTACCTCAGTCTGTGTGTGTTTGGAAGTTGTTACTGGATGTAGCTGGGGCAACTGACCTGAAAACTTCAGCAGAAAAAGATCAGTCAAGGTAAGTGTGTTGGATTAGATGCCTTAATTATTTTACAGTTACGTCAGTTTTAAAACAAATAAAGGCTTAAGATCTTATTTACTCTGACATTTTTGTTGCAGAGGAAGTTGAATATTCTCTAGGCGTGCTGTCTTGTCACCTCAGTAACCAGCCTCCTCTTGGAAGAGGGGCTGATTTTTCCATGTATATGGGGAAAGTTTTAACTCAAATATTACTTACTGCCAGGTAGTTCTCAATGTATGAATCAGCTTTATTCACCTTCTTGGTACAGAATAGTCTGATTTGCAAATTTTTGCATTGCATGTCAGACTCAGTGAGCTTGACAGGTTATTTGTGTGTGTGCTGCTGCAGAGTTAATGTGCAGGTCCTGTGGGGAGAACAGGAATTTTGTGTTGGTGTATTGTTTTGTAAGTGTTTTTGGGTTTTTTGTTTGTTTTTTTTTTTTTTTTCCAGGTGGAAATCTTTTCTAGTGAGAGGAAGAAAGATAATTTTGGATTAATTTCCTCCACTTTGAGTAGTTTAGAGGACTTGATAATCTGTTTGTATGTCAGACTCCTTCATGTTCGTGCAGATGTGCTGGCATGCCAGACATTCTGTAAAGTGGCAACGAAGATAACAGCCATCTAGATTTATATTCTTACAGGAGCTGCATTTGGTATTGTCTGGGGCTACTCTAAAATGAAACTTCTAAATAAATTGCTTAGCTGGGTTGGTCCATTTCTAGTTCTGACAAAAGGCCAGCATTCTGAAGAATGCAAAATTAAGCAATTGAATAAAAAATAAAATGAGTGGAAATAAGAAAGGGCTAAGAAGGAATTTTTTGTTTTAAATACAGTGGCATTTGAACACGTGATATACCAACAGGCAGTTTGAGCTAATCTCCTCTATGAAATTTTATTTTGCTTTAGGGAAGGTGGCAAAATCTTTTGGAAATACAGCAATGGAAAAAGTCTGGCTTTGTGTCGTGCCTCTCTACTTGCCCTGGTCCCTCCTGTTGCACTGAAGAGTGACAGACAGTCGCAGTAGTTTGAACAGATCCTTCAGCACTACTGTTGTGCAGAAGGTGTGGGCTCTCCAAAACCCCACTGTTAAGGACTTTTATTTGAGTGTGCCTTCTGTTTTCAGGTTCAAAAAGAATTAGTCTTCTAAAAGAAGAGATTAGGCTGGCAAAGCCCTGGCTGGTTGAAATGTGCTGTTTATGTTGATGGTGGCACATTCTGATTTGGAGGGCATGTTCTCACTGGGGCTGGTGGCCAATGCTGCCCTGCCTGTACTTGCTTTCCAGTTGCACAACAGCAGCTTGCCCAGAAGAAAAAGAAACGCTTCGAGCATTGTTTCATTTATCTTTTCAGCTATGATTGCAGTCATATTGGTATCACAAGATTTGGCTTTTGATATTCGTGGAAAATATGAATAAAGCAATTGTATTCTTGAGCACTGCTACTGGTGCTATGGCAGCGTTGAGTCATAGCAGTTCACTCTGATATTTTATGTAAAATATGTTTGTGCTCAGTGTATGGCGTCGGTTCTGTTTCCAAGTATCGAGACAATGGTGCAATTGAGACTGGTTTGTATCACACTTAAACGAACTGATATTTTCAGTTTCTGATATCAGCGTGACACTGCTGGTGTCTGATTAAAAATATCTCCACTGCTGCACAGACCTAAGTCAGGCCTGTTAACATTTTTTTTCGGTGGTTAGTAACTAAGTTTTACAACTGCAGAATTGGATCATTGTATCATTTGCTTCCCACTGAAACTCTCCCAAGCTTGGAACCAGCCTTTGGCCTTTCAGCCTCGACCTGTGCCACTGACCTGTGCAGGACTGAGGTTTCATGTTGGGCAAAGGCTGCGTTGGCTCAGCTGAATTCTCTTGGTGTGTGATGGGCCAGAATCCCTGAGCTCTGAAATAGGTGTTGTAATCAAGAATGGTAATGACTTCTTTTGTCATGAAACTGCGTCTCTGGTTGCTACCCCAGAACTGGGTGTTGGCTTCCTTGGTGAGGTACCATCAGCTGCCTCTGCATTTCCCGGTTCTCTGTGGTGGAGTGTGTGCGTGCCTGTGCAGTTTGCGTCCAGAATTGTCTCCGTGGTTATGTGAGGAAGTGATTTATATGGCATAAGTTACCTGAAACACCTCTGTGCAGTTTCCTTTGCTCTGCTCTGTCCGATCTGTGGGTCACAGATCTGCTCACAGAGCTGGTTTTGAGGTGGCCAGGGGGTGGGACTCCCGAGGCTTGTGTTTCTGGACACTTCACACTCTCTGTGGATGGGTTTTCCTTTATAAATGGCATGAAACCTCAATTGCCAATGCTTTGTTATTAATTGTACAGCTGGAGTAAGGGAATTCCTCAGGGTGAACAGGTCACGGGGTATGAAAGTACTTGCATCAGTACAGCTTGTTCAGCTACATATCCAAAATAAACAATAACACAGAGGTGCTGCTACTACTGGTTGTAAATTTTCATCTGTAGGGAAAGAGAGGGCAACTAATTCAGCTTTGTATTTGCTAAATAACTTGAGAAGTTGGGTGGCACCTAATATAAAAAGAACAATTGTTTTACGTGGGAAAAATGAGAGTTCGTATCCTTGCTGTGTTTCCAAAGTGATGCATAACATAAACAAAACATTTCTTAAGTGCCACTGCTCAAATTGTGCATTTGCTGGAAGTCACTGAGCTTTTAGAAAGCCTCCCTTGATGCCCAGCTGCACTGTGAGAAGGGTGTGAGAGTGTTGGAACTGGTTCTTGCCCATGGAGGCCAGAAAGCTGTTGGAAAACAAGTTTTCTTGGGTTACAATTTAACTCTGTTATTAGGTGGCTGCCGCCGGCTGGGCTTGGAGTGCCGGTAATTTACACGCCAGGAACAGCGTGGCGATTGCACTGCTCGGGGCAGGTAGAAGGGGCTGTGTATTTTGCAGATGAGTTAAGGGAGCAGTGTGGCCATTTCTCCTGAGCTCCCCTGCAGTGGCCTTATTAACCAGTTACTTTGCCACACACCCCCTCACTCAGTCATGTGGAAATGTCACAGTAAAGTTAATTATTAATGGTGGTCAGGCCTGGAACAGCCTGTGCCTCTCAAGGTTGTCACAGTCTGCCAAATCGGTCATGTTCCTGAGTTTGCCTAGAACTGCCCAAGAAGGCTGGAGACATAATTTTGAGAAGTAAAGAGCATTGTTATGGTTAGGTGAACATTAGCAAGATGTTAACCAGAGGTGTCTCATTTTGCTGAGACACATCTGTATTGTTTGCTGCTCAGTTTCTGTAGAGAGAAGCTTGGCTGGGGGGGACAAACTATGAAGTGTCTCCTGTTAACTGATACTACTTTGTGAAAAAATATTTATTAATTTATTTAAAGGAATAAACAATTAATTTACTTAGTTGAAATATGTTTGCTTCATTACTTTGTTCATACTTTCTTCAGAAGCACAGAATTCAGAGTCTTAACTCTGGTCAGAAGTCACATGTTTTTGTATAGTTTAATGTTTAGTAAGCCAAGTTTTCCCAGTTCTCTCTGCTTCAAACCAAGAAGACTCATTCCTTCGAAGGAAGCCTATCTAGAGGTAGTCACAGTTGGTAGGTGTTTTGGGTCAGTCTTTCTTTTGCGCATTCCCTGCAGCATTCATTAGCAATGAGGTGGGATCAGCAACCTCCATATTGGAGAATACAAGCTGGAGAACTCCAGAGCCAAATTCACGTTGTGTGTATCACTGCCCAGGCGCAGTCACTGTGCTGCAGTGAAGTTGTTACACTTTCCTTGCACTTGGGGAAGCAGAAGAGGGCTTTAAAAATATGTGTGGGGGAATGGAAAACTTCTCTGAGACTAAAACTGAAAGTCAACTGTGAAGTTACTCAAGTAACTGTGGTGCTGTCACCTGGGGATTGCACTTTTCAGTCCATCATCTGATGGTTTTGTTTACTCTGCTTTGGTTTGCATCCTGGAGAGGTCTTGTAGTGCACACATTTGGTTTTTATTTTAAATTAAATTTAGCTGGAAGATGTGCACCAGCTGCGTATGAGTGTTCAGGCTCAAGCAACCTCCCTGAAATGAGCACAGAAGATTTTTCTTTCCTTTGGCACTGATTGCTTGGCTCTGCACATCACTCTCTTATTCTGCTGCTGGGCTTGTTAATGTAGGTATAGTCTGGCCAGCTTCAGTTTGTACTCAAAAGCAGGAACAGTCTCATTAAGAAGTATGCAGAAAGATGTATAAACTCAGTGAAATGTTTTGTGATGGGGAAAAGAAAGATCCACTCTCTGCTAGGTGAAAATGTGCTGTGTGTTATTTTCTTTTGCTGGGAGTCCCGGTTTAAAAAAAAAGGGCAACAAAAAACCTGCAACACAATAACTCTTTATTCTTTCAGGTGTAGCTGTCCGTAGGAATGTATTGTAATCCAAATACCTCAAAATAGTTTTTAAAAGAAAAGGCTCCTGAACCCCATAAACAAGTCAACCCAGTAAGAAAAACAGAGCCAAAAAACTCGAACCATCCCCAACCGCAAAAACCCCACAACCCCAAACCAACAAACAGCCCCTTACCACACAGCAGTGCTGTTATGGTAGTGGGTGTTGTGGTATTTTCACTTTCCCTTCAAGGTTTGTTGTGCACCTCTGCTGTCTGGGGATTTGTTTTTATCTGGGTGAGGGGAAAGCAGTTCTGTTTATAAACCTAGCTTCTCAAAGCAAAGGCCTCCAGCGGTTGGTTGTATTGGATAGTTACGTGCGTTCTGATGGATTTCATGCATATATGTTGGGTAGAGTGTGGTTCTCTCTGAAATGCCTTCTGAGCACTGTGAGTGTGTGGCAGAGGTCTTTAAGCAGTCTCAAATGTAGGATACTGCAGGGTTTTATGTGCCTGTTTCACAGGAGCACCTTATTCACTGGTTATGTGAAGATACTGTAGCATCTCCAAATGAGATTGGCATCTAGAAGTGTATGTTTAGAAAAAACCAAGCAAAATGGTGGGAGTAATGAGGAAATGTTTAGGGGAAGGTAAGAAGTAAGATGATTGTACTAATCCGTTTTTATTTGCATGGAGTAAAATTTTATTTTATTAGTTCAGTCTGTTATGATTGTATCAAAGGTAGTTCTTCCAGGTTATGTTACCTCTTCTATTTAGTGCTCAATTTTCTTTTTTTTTTTTAGTTGCTAAAACTGTTCTTGTAATAACTCAGTAAACACTTCTTATCTGCAAACAGAGCTGTTACTGTGGTTGGAGTTCAGGGTCGTGGAGTTAGGCCTGTAACAAACACACTAACCCCAAAAGATGATAGCCTAGTTTTTCTTATATAACTGAAATTAATGTTAAAGAGAAAGCTGGGACTGTGTTCCTCCAGATCTTCTGGACTGGTTTGAAAAGCATGAGCTATGGAAAATTTGGTTTTGAATGCCAGTGGTCCCCACAGGCTCAGATGAGGATTTGAGAGGGCCTCTGGTCCCTCTGGTTCTCCCTCATACTGGACTGTTGTCCTGTCTTCCAAAACATCCTTAATTGCAGTGTAGCTTTATCACTGCTTTTTCAAAGTAGTCATCATCATAATCTAGTGTCCTCAACTTTGGTGACATGCTTACACAGGCAAATACCTTCTCCAGAAGTTAAATGGAGCAGGATTTTTGCTGTTGGGTCACGGTACATCCCGGGCAAGTGGACCTGCTGGGGCTGCTGCAGCTTGGCCAGATTCTCACCTGTGGGCCAGGTGTCCCCACTCCCTCCTGCTTGGAAGTGCACTGGACCTGTTTCTGCCCAGGGGCTGCACGGTGTGGCTGTGCCTCTGGGCCTGCCCAGCATTTAGATTTGTCTGTGAGTCACAAAGGTGATGCTGGGCATCTGAACCCTCCTGTCAGCAAACTGGGACAACACACTAGTGTGTCTTTGAGAAGTTTCTTTGCTTTTGAAGTGTAAATGTTTTTTGCGTTTGAATATTCTACTTGTTTCGTGCACACGTATGTCAAAAAGCAAGGGGTTTGTGATGAAAAAGCAAGCAGAGTATTTTTTAGTGAGAACCTTGAACCAAGCACTATTTTGATATTTTGGTGTCTTTGGCAGATGTGGTATTTGAGTCATCGCAGAACTGGAGGAATGGTAAGGTGCTGATAGAAGGTTTGGCTTGGCCTGAACTGTGCAGGTGCCACTGGAAGCTCCAGAGAGGCTTGGACATACTCTGGGACGATCAGTGAGGGCTGATTTTTTATCTAAACAATATGATCTGTGTAAGTGATTTATTTAAATATACTTATGATAGAAAAGGCGGTAAGATCTCATAGTCAGTAATAATGCTTATGCACCTTGTAATGGGGTAAGTTATTTAGGAGAGAAATCAAGAGCTTGGGGAATTTTTGGCTGTGTTTTGAGGTTAATAGTTAGTGTTAAATCCTTGGTGTGGAGCAGGAGGCCAGTGGCAGTTCCATCATGTTTGGTGGTGGGAGAGCCCAGCTGCTGGCTGTTCCCTGGTTGTCTCCAGCTTTCTACATCATCCAGCTCTGGGAAAACAACTTTGGGAAGGAGAGGGCTTTGAAATTTTCTTCTACAGCTGGGACAAAACCCATTAGAGGATTCTAAACTGAGGTGTTGGTATGATTATTTTAATTGCTCTTAAGATATCTAAATGTTCATTTGCATAAATCAAATCACAGCTTCAGAATAATTATGCTATGCTTTTGGTTAGTTTTCATTTGATCAGAGTCATTGCAATGTCTAGCTCAGGTTTTATGTGGCTCATCTACAATTTAAATACCTATTACCAGAATTTTCATGTGCTTGGTATGAGTAAGTGATTTAATTAAGGTATTATTGGTATTGAATTTGTCTCCGGGAGCCGATCAGACTGGTATAAGCCATAACTTCCCTGAAACCTTGTAGTTACACTGGGGTTCATCCAGAGCCTTTTTCTTAGTATGTAGCATGACAGACAAGTTTAGGGCTGGTGTCTGGAAGGGGACAAGGGGTCAGTGCAAAGAGGACACCTGGAAGGTAAAGTCAGTGCCTTTACCCCGATGACTCTGTCACTGTTATACAAACTTCTGCAACCGAGTGGAACAGAACTCAGGGAAAGCACCTGCCTTTCGTGAATGGATTAGGTTACTGTACATCGTAATTTACTGGAACTTTGTTGTTGTTTATGTGTACATACCCATGCCCCCTAAGTTATTTTGGGCCCCATCACATGGCTTGATCACTTTCATTTTCATCCCAGTGAAATTCTTTGAGCTTTGGCAGTCGTGAGATTTGTCTGTTCTTGGAAGCCTGGTGGTGCTTACAATGAGTAGGTTGGATACCTTGCATAGCAGGTAGCACTGACTCACAATTAAGAGCTTGTGCGTCATTTTATGTTGTCATTGCTAAACATTTGAATTGGTTTTTCACTTGTGTTACTGAACACTGCTACTTTTGTACGTAGAAATGGTGGGAGGTTTTAAAGGAAAGCTGAGTTTAATAGCACAAAGGTAGGTCCCCCGCCTGAAAAATGACATGTAGTGCTCTGCTGCAGACTCAGTCCTATGCAACCAGCTAAAGCACTTAACTGCAGTAACCTGCAGCTGCTAAAGTCCTTCTGCGTGCACTGGTAAAGCACTGAGGGCCTTGTTCTGGTCACAAGAAACTAAATATAAAACAGCTTTAGACCAGCTCATTTGGAGAACGTAATTGTGTCGTGATTCTTCATTTAAAAGTAGCAGCTGCTGAAAAGCTTGGAAATGTGCACAATTTTCACTTGTTTTTTCTTTTTCTCTCCCTCTGTAGGTATGGCCTCACAAGTCTTGGTCTATCCACCATATGTTTATCAAACCCAGTCAAGTGCCTTTTGTAGTGTGAAGAAACTCAAACTAGAACCAAGCAGTTGTGTGTACCACGAAAGAACCTACCCGCAAATCTATGTGAATGGTAAAAACTTCGGAATTTCTCCCCACAGGGTTAGTACTTTCTTTCAGACTAAAAATCCATTTGATAGACCTCGAGGACAGAACTTTTGGTTGCAGTCAAATGCTGTTGCTTTAAAAAATACTGCAGGTGCTACAAAAGCGTTGGCAGCGTGGGCACAGCAACCTCAGCTAGAGGCCCCTCGGGCTGGGACGCAGGGAAGCCGGTTGGATCTCCTGGAAGGAGCCCAGCGATGTGGATTGAAGCGTAAGAGCGAGGAGCTGGATAATCAGAACAGCACGATGCAGATCGTCGATGAACTGTCCATCCTGCCTGCAATGCTGCAAACCAACGTGGGGAACCCGGTGGCGGTGGTGACTACGGCCGCGGCTTCCAAGCAGAGCGGTACCGGCGGGGACGGAGACTACCAGTTAGTGCAGCACGAGGTGTTGTGCTCTGTGAAAAACACCTACGAGGTTCTTGATTTCCTGGGACGAGGGACCTTTGGACAAGTAGTCAAGTGCTGGAAAAGGGGGACAAATGAGATTGTGGCAATCAAAATCTTGAAGAATCATCCTTCGTACGCACGGCAAGGGCAAATAGAAGTGAGCATCTTAGCAAGACTAAGCACTGAAAATGCTGATGAATTTAACTTTGTGAGAGCCTATGAATGCTTTCAGCATCGTAACCATACTTGTCTGGTTTTTGAGATGTTGGAACAGAATTTGTACGACTTCCTGAAACAAAACAAATTCAGCCCTCTGCAACTGAAAGTAATAAGGCCTATTCTGCAACAGGTGGCCACTGCACTGAAAAAACTAAAAAGTCTGGGTTTAATCCATGCTGACCTCAAACCAGAGAACATTATGTTGGTGGATCCCGTTCGGCAGCCTTACCGGGTCAAAGTCATAGACTTTGGGTCTGCCAGCCATGTATCAAAGACTATTTGTTCAACTTACTTACAATCTCGGTATTACAGGTAGGTGTCTTCTACTTTGATATTTTAGCTGTTAGTGGAACAAGGTTTTAGCATTTCTGAAAGTTAATGGCTTAAATAATTACTCCTCCAGGTAACTAATAAGAATGATTTGGAAAAGATAAAACCATCTGGGAATGTGCAAATTATGTGGTTGGTTGCCATTTTGAATGTGAATACTTGCTTTGAATGTTTTTACAGTGTTGTTTTTTTCCTGGAAGTATGTTTTATGTTGCTCTCTGAAGTCATCACTTACTGTTATTTTGAGACCTCTGAGACTGTTTAAAAGGAAAAGAGAAAAAAATTATCTTTTGCTTGCCTGTTTAGGATGTCTTTCCAGCCTTCCTGACGTGATGGATTTTTTTCTGTAAGCAGCTGGACAGTGTACTAGAAGTGCCATGTTTCTATATCCTGTTGCCAAAGATTATGTAAATGCCTCTGTTTTTCTCCAGCACTTGTAAATATTTTCCCTAGTTCTTAGAAACTCCATTCTGACTGAGTGCCTTCAGCTGTGAGTTCAGTGAACTTCTGGAGTTAGGGAGTGATAGGATGCTTAAATGTTTAGGGTGATGCCAGAAGGGCATTTAAAGTGATTTTGGTATATGGTTACATTCTACTTTTGCCTGAAAATGGATGTATGTTTTTGATAGTTTTGTTTGGTTGTTTTTTTAAAGCTTTCTTTGAATAGTTTGCCAATCTGCCTGACATTTAAAAATTACCAATATTTAGTCCTTTTGTTTTCCTTATAAGCCAAATTTGTCTTGATTGAAGACCTCTTTCAGTTCTGCTTTGTGTCATTGGCAGTAGTATGTGCTGTGTATTGCCTGTCTGCCAATTCAGTAAGAAGCTAGTAAACTAGGACAATGAGTACTTTGAAGAAAATTTTGAATATTTTACAGCTATTCATGCTGGAAATGAAAACTTGTGCAGTGCAATTCTAGTCTTGATGAAATTAGTGATTGGAGTTCATGCCAGAGGAATCTATTTTTTGACTGGAGCTTGTAAACAAGGATGCTTCATGTACAGTGCTCACATAAAATATTCCAATTCATCACCTGCATTCTCTATTACTTAATTGCAAACTGCAGCAGAGGATTTAAAAACTACATGAAGTTCATCAGCAGAAAACTAAATTGGGAAACGATACGGAGTGATGCATGCCCACATTATACAAAAATGTATACAAGAGTGAATAAAAACTTAAGTAACTTGGGAGTTCATTTTGGTGTAAAAGCTATACACCACTTAAGATACTGTGGTTTTGGGCCTCTCAGGACAAATCAGGCCAGGCTTGCAAAGATGGCAGGAATTCTGAGAGGCTCTGGACAAGTGCAAAGGTCTTAGCTTCAGCTGGTCCATACAGAATCATAATCCAGCAGATACTGAGGGTGCATGGTCTGAGACTGTTTCCCTACCTGTTTTGGCTTTTTTATTTATTGAAGCAATTACAGATTATTGTGAGCTATTGCCATTTTTCCCTTCTCCCTCCCTGAGAACTGACAGAGGGGAGGCTGTGGACAGCCAGGCTGGGTGGTCCTATTGTAGTACTTCAGCCTCAACTAACTACTTTCAACATTTTTTTTCTGCTTCAGATGGCTCAGTAGACAAAGTGTTGTGCTTTTTTTTTAGTTGCTTACATAAAAATGTAGTAGCTGTAGTGCTGTTTTACTTGGTTGGATGTTACTTTGCACCTCTGTGTAGAATTCTGGCATGCTTATGGGGTTGAGCAGGTATGCTGGCAGGATCAATGTGCAACTCCTTGGCACCTTGTGTGCATTTTGGATGCTTGTATTGCACTGAAATATGAGCAAGTGAGGTTCCCTGTGGCTGTTATTCAAAAATATCATCCCCCAAGAATAAGATAAGATTTGTGGGTGCATGTATTTGTCTTGCCTCAGTGATGTTGAATCATATGGCATGTGCATCTAAAATTTTGTAGTTAGTAAGTTGTGCTTTTGTAAATATTCAGGCTTCAGTAGCTCATGTTCTTTGTCTTGTATAGTTTTATAATCCTTCTGTAAAGTAGCATTTAAGTCAGTAATTTTTGAAAATACAAAGGACATAAAAAGAAAAACACTTAGGGTTCATCTGTTTCAATTTTTTTTTTAATATATAAATATTGGTTGAGATAATATTGAAAAAAAATACTATGCTTCACAACTACTGTCAACAAAAGTTTTCCTTCTGAAAAGGTTTTCAGCATGCTGGATTTCATCATGGATGCATAGCTCTCTACCAGTTGTGTTATTCAAACTAACTTTGTGTAGCCTGGCAGTTCCTCAAAATTTCTTTTTGTTCCTTTGGAAGCACTGGACTCGTGTAAATAATGTCAGAAAATGGGGATTTGATTCAAAAGGTTTCAAAATAGATGGTGCTGGAGAAATGTGAAAATTCTTTTCGAAGAATGAGAAGGGCCTTCAGAGAATATATTGTATTGAGATGGAATTTATTTTAAGAGAGATTGAAAAAAAGCACAATCAAATAAGGAGCAGTTATATATAACTGTACTTCAATGCTTTTTGTATTAGAAGAGATTGGGGGTGATAGTGCAGGTTTGACCTGTTTGACTATGACATGTTGAAACAAGTTTTACAAAACTGAATAAAGAGAAAAGGTTGTTTGTTGTTGGGGGTTTTTGTTTTCATTTTTTTCCCCCCAATCTGATCACTGCTGCTTCTTTTTGTTCCTGGGACCATAGTGAACTAATGATCATGAGAATGGAGAATGCCACAAAGTCTAGTGTTAGTGTTCATTTTGAATTCTAGTGTCAGTATTTTGCATCTGTAAGAAGAAGTGAGTAATGAATTGGAAAAATGAGTAATAAGAGGATTAAGACTCAAGCAGGGGAACATAATGTAGTCAGGTGAATGCATAATGAGCTGACTTTCCTTTGCCTATAGCAGAAGGAGAGGTGACATAATGATGACTGTTGGAGATGTTAGGCTACTTTTGTATGAGGAGACATCCTAAACAAGTGAGACTAACTGAATTTTAAAAGGGTATAAGCAAGCAGAAAAATGGAGACAAAGTGGATGGAGTGATAATCACTTGATGCTTTCCTGTTTCTGTGTCAAGCAAAGAGAAAATAAGAAAATGGTTAAAACAAATATGAAAAATAGATTTTGATGTTTTGTTTCCTTTTGGAAACTCCTGTTTGTTATATTGCTAGAAATTGTTGAGTATGGGTATGAGTAAATACGAGCTATGATACACTGTCTGAAGTCACAGATGATTTTTGTTTTAAAGATCAGATGTTACTCTCAATGCTCTTTCCCTGAAAGGCAGTGTCTGTGCTTACATGCTCTTTTTATGCTGGTCTGGATTTTAATAGCTGTGGACTAGAGAGACCTGGTATTTGAAGCCCTTTTTTGCTTCTGGCCTCACACGTTAAGACTGCTGACCTTTTATGAGTGATCTAAGGAGGTGAATAAGTAAGCCGTGTGTACATTTTCAAAAGAAAATGCCCTTACATGCAGTGTAGGTGATCAAGCTTTTGTCATTTATGGAAATGGTATGAGAAGTGTGTTGCTGCCCGTTTGGTCAACTGCACCCCAAATCATGAAGAGAGGAGTGTTGCATCCTAAACAGAAAGCTTCTTTCCCCCTTATCACACAGTGCAGGCTGTGCAGGAGGAGAATCAAAACATCTGTTTCCAAGTCTGGTCTCTTGTGCTCATCTGGTGAGGCAGAAAGTTTTTCCAGGGCATGGTGTTTCTCTCTGGAAGTAATTTTCCTTTGTTTTGCCTCTTTCCTGAGGTGAGATGCGTTTAGGAAAGCACGTATGAGAAGAGGGGCTTCGAAATGGCTGTCTGCAATGAGCAGTAGCCTCCAAGAGTCGAGTGATCTGAAATGATCAAGGTAGTGCTGCCCATCTGCTTCAGGGACCCAAGTTACCTTGTTTCTGTTGCCATGGGAAGCAGTGGCCTTCTCAGTGTGTTGCATTCAGTGGTAACTCTTCAGGGAATTATGGCTTAATTTTTTTTCAAGGGGAATCACCTTCATATTGATATAATTTGGGTTGTCTTCCTAAGGGGATTTTGAAAATGAGTCTTCAGTAAACCTTACCAAACTCATCATTCATAAAACCTCTCTAATATTGTGGATCTGACAGTAGCCATTGCAGGCATAGGAGCGAGTGTGCTACTTCATTGCAGGCTGCTGCAGCACAGCCCCCAAAGGGAGTTGAACAGTGGCTCATCATAGCTGCCTCCATGGTCATTTCACCTCCTGTCTCCAAAGAAAACATCATCATCTTTGTGCTATGTCAGATTATATTGCTGGTAGAGTGCAGCTGGAAGCTTGACTGAAAATGCGTTTTGAAGATAAGCACTTGGTTTCCCAACCAAAGGATGTTCCTTTTAGCATCCAGGGGTCTGCAAGCAAACTGTTGTTCAGCATAGCCAAATTTACTGGGAAAACAAAACGAATGGGAAGCAATATAACTGATCTCCAGATTAAACTGGGCACCAGCTGGACCCAACAGGCTGGTGGGCAACTTCAGTGGTGTGGCAGAATGGAACGTGTCTGGTTAGTAAGAGATGCTTGTAGCCCAGAAATGTTTTCCTATTCCACTGGTGACAGCGGTAAAATAGGATCCTAGGTATTCAGCAGTGCACTCCTAAGGAAAAGCAAATGATGTGAGTAGATGCACTCAGTGCAGTCAACTCATTCCAGAACCGGACAGTGATATTCTCCCTCCAGCCTTCCAACTAAGGATAGCTGCTAATCAACAGACTTGTTCCAGACAAAATGCCAAATGTCAATAGTGTTGCAACAGAGCTCAGAGAGATGGAAAAATTGCTGTTGGATGTATTCCTGGTGGATGAGAGCAGGCTTTCCCCCCTCTCCTTCTCCTACCCTCCTCTCCCATGAAGATCACAGAGAACAGAGGAAAAGTGATAATAATTGTGTTCTGTGGTCATGACACTGTTTTCACTTGCCCAGTCAGTTCTGCTGCCGCTCAAAGAGTGATTTGGTCCGATATGGGCTCTTCTGTTTTAAAAGGTTTTAAAGGGTTTTGGAAAAAGAATAAAGTAGTTGAGCTGTGTGGTTTAATTACTGCCCGTGAGCTGGGCTCAGTGAGGGCTCTGTGCGTGCTCTGAGGCTGTTGCACTAGGACAGCTTTTTATTTATGATTTTTTCAGCTTTATGCTAAGTTTCAGAATATACCACCAAGAGCTTATGCTGGTTTTTCCCCCCCTCAAATTTATGCAATTTACTTGATTTCTTGTTCTCCCTCTTATATGCGTTCCTTCAAAATTAGAAAAAAAAAAAATTCTCATGGCCATAAATTCCCAGAGAGGCTTGTTTTCTCCCTGGCCTTTGTAACTTGGTTAGACGTAGTCCTTGTCACTCCAGGGACTCCTGAGAGCACAGGCTGACAGTGACTCTCCCTGGAGTGATTTTTGGAAATTGAATGTTTTCTCTCTGTAGGCTGGGGTTGTCAGCAGGATGGGTTGTTATGACTCAGTAACACAACCGTTGCATCCGAGTAACTTGACGATTATCTTCCCCTAATATCACATCAGCATGCAGCTTCTGTATGTTTAAAATAGCAGTTAAAAACCTCTATACAAATAAACATCCATCTTAATACAGCTTTTCTTTATAGCAGTGACCAAGGGGAGAAGCTGTGCAAAACTGACATCTCGGGAAGCAACTGCCTTTTCAAGTTCACCCATTGCTGTTGTGTACTTGAAGCTTCTAAATGAGCTTTATCTAGAGGGGGATGTCTTGGGGTTTTCTCTCCTTTCACAATGCCTAAAATTCTTGCTCATTATTTATTAAATTTTGAGGTTGATATGTTTAAATGAGAAGCAAAGCTCTGGTAATCAATTGATTTTTCCGTCAGTTTGGGAAGCGCGGTACGAGAACAAGCTCAAAATGCCTCTGTAAACAACTTGCACTTCAACATGCTAGCAGATGTTATTCTATCACTTTGAACTGTGCATCACCGAAGTGTATTGGGATATCTTAAAATAGTCAGGGGTGGTGGCCAGAGACGGTAGACTTCTATAGATGGTGAGGCTGTTTCGCTGTTGCAGTGAAATAAGCCAGAAGTACATGCTGCTGAGGTCGTTTGCTTGCTCAAGGTCAGCCTGTTCAAAGTCAGCTGCTCTGCTGTGAGCATGGTTACTGTCAGTGGTATATGTAAGAGAGTCCTGATAATGTAAGGAATTGCTATTACAAGTGAATTGGGACACTTAACAATTTTTTTCCCCCTCTTTAAAGTTGCAGAGCTGCAGCTGCTGGTTTATTTCCTTATCTGAGCAAACGGAACTTAATGTCAAGATAAGCTTTTGTGGCTTGTGTCTGTGAACAAATTGTTTTATTGATTTGGCAAGACTTTGTACTTTTTGCATACTGTTCATTAATTGTTTTATTGAATTCCCATTTTAAACTTCTAGTTCATGATTAATAGGACCTAACAAAAACCATTATGAGTATCATCCAGGAGTGGCAATCTTAGCTCATCATAACTTCATGTTTATGTAGCTATTTGATAACAAATGTATTTTCAATTCTCTCATTATTTTCTAGTCAACATAATGTGGTCTCTAATACCTTATTATTCTTTGTTCATAGGAGCAGAAAATAAGAGTAGATTTTTTTGTAATGGTGTGGGGTTTTTGATTTTGTGTTTGGGATTTTTTTTAAATGCTGTAGAAAAGAGTGTCAGGGTTACTGTAATTTTGCAAGTTGGGTTTTTTTTTAAATACTCTCTGAAGATCCAGAGGAGAATCATGGGGATGGGAGTGGATGAAATGGCATCCAGTCTTCATGTTGGGCTTTTTCCTGAGCTAGAGATTTTCTGAGTACTATAACCTGGGCTTACACAGGAAGCATTTGAAGGTACCACGTACTTGCTGGAGACTCTAGTAATGTCAGCCCAGATTTCGAGTTAATCATGATTGCTGGAGCAACAGTGTAATTCAGACTTCAGATGGGGGTTCTCAGTGTTTAGATTGCTTCAGTTTGAACAGAAGGGAAATTCTTTCCTAATTTTCAAGACAAATGAGCTCATGGTTCTTGCTATATTGCATTTTTTCTGAGGTTGAATGATAGACCTGTGTGCCATGGCTAAAGTTTTGGGAAGCAGCTTTTATTTTTCACACATTAAAATAGATCCTGAAATGTGATCCTTTTTTTTTTTCACTGCACTGATATTTCTGTCACAAAGATCTGTTCATCGTACATCTGTGCGTACGGGAGTGTGGCTATATCAGATATCTCTGTTGCAGAAAATATCAGTGCTAGCTGCAGTGCTGTATTTGTAAATATTGTGACAAGTTGCTCCCACTGGGCTTCTTTTGAAAATGTGGCTGTGCATTTCTGGTGTAAGAGCAGGTAGTAGATCTGAATCAATGTGATCGAAAGTGAAGCCTCTGCACCGGCCCCTGTCTCTTCCACCTGACATCCTTGGCTTCAGCTGAGAGGTGTTTTGTGGGTGAAGGCTTCTGCTGCATCTGTGGCATCCAGCAGGAGGGAAGAGGATGGAGGAGACATGTGGGAAGTCTATTGCTTGGAAAATCAAACAGGTTGAGCAAGTGCAGACTGATATGTGAGCATGTTTGGGACGCTTAACACTCAGGTGTATTCAGACCAAAACCGGCAATAAAATATTAGAGAACTAAAAACCAAAATGTTGACAAGAAAAGAAACCTCTTGTGAATTCAGGCACTGATTGGAAAGTAGTAGAGGTGTCTGGGATAAAAATAAGTACTTAAAAAATAAATAAAAATTAAGTAAAATTAAAGTTTGTATGAAAATGAGTTTCCTGAAATGTCCAGACTGTTAAATTTTATATTGTATATTTGATGGTCCTTGGTCCTATAATGTTTTCAAGGTGTTTTTTTTTTTTTTGTTTGTTTGTTTGTTTGTTTGGACTGTTAATAAAACAGCTGCTAACAAGTAAAATGGGATTAGAGGGCTGGGAGAAGAAAGCCAAAAGCATTTCGTAGATAAGATTTTCAAGCAGTTGCATTTTGAGACTGTGATGTTACCTTAAGAACCTTTACCCCTTTTGTAAATACCAAGGATATTTCTGTTGTCCCAGGACGGTGCAGCAATCTCTCACAAAGTATCTCTTTATGTGGTTACCTTTATTCAGAATTGCAATGTTGAATTTTCATCAGTGTTTTGAATGCTTTCTTGGATGTTTTTTAGAATGATAGGGTCTTACCCTTGTAGTGAATCTTTAAGTATTCAAAATATTTAAACCACCCAATACTTCATGATGAAATCTTTCACAAGAGTACACTTTATTGTTTCAAGTGTAGTGCACAAAACCTTTCTTAATATTGAAGATTAAAAATTAATGTGAATTTAAAATGTATTTTAATTGTCCAAAATTTTGTAGGAATTGAATTGAAACAGATTTTATCGTTATTTTTGTTACTTTCTCTCAATAAAACTTAATTCCCTGATAACTTTTGAACATGTGCATTTCATGGCTTCTTTGAAAAACTGCAGGCAACACCTGTCACCTCACTTAAGTACAAGGCTTTTGTATAAATATAACACTACATGAAGCTTTTAAACTGCGTATTACTGTTGTTTTATCAACTGAAAAACTGTTAGGGTGTGCTGTAGGTCATAGATCAGTAACAGCACTTGATACTTGCCAAAAAGATATGATGGCAAAAGCCATGTTTACACTAATAGTATTGGATGTTGTTCTTGGTGCCTTTTTTTTGAACCCCAGTTAATATTTGAATTTTTGAGCTAATTTTCTCACCCTTTCACTGCTTGCCATCCAGTCAAGATTGAGTTTGTATTTTTTTTATATAAATTATGCTACACCTATTTTGTTGAGTGTTTTTAGTATCTTGAAGTATTCTTCACTATGTCCACACACCTGTCCCACCCATCACTGTAAAAATGTGGCTTCTGAGCTGCATTTAAACATCTGCATCTTCTACGTGGCCAAGTTTCTGAGTTCACTAAGGTGGCTATAGTCCATGGGCTTTGGACTTTGTCTTATGGTGTATCTGGAGACTATGCCATAGGTTTTTGGCTCCTCTAGAGAACTACCTGGTGAATGAATTCTGCATTGGATGCTCCCCCATGGGTCACAGCAGGGCTGGAGAGACCTCCAGCTGCTCCTCTGTTTCTGGCAGTAATGCAAGGACTTGCAGGATGCTGTCTGTGCACTGTGTACTATAATGGCCATCATACAGCCACTGAAGTTGGAAAACACCTCCAAGATCATCATACCCAACCTTTGAGTGAACACCACCATGCCAACTAAACCATAGCATGAAGTGCCACCTCTACACATTCTTTGAACACTTCCAGGGATGGGAACTCCACAACTTCCCTGGACAGCCTGCTAATGTTTAATTGCTCTTTCTGTGAAAAACGTTTTCCTATATCCAAACTGAACATTCCTTGGTGCAACTCGAGGCACCCTTTGTTGTGTCACTGGTTACTGAAAGAAGAGCCTGACCCTCCTCTTGCCAAAACCTCCTTCTAGGTGATTGTAGACAGTGACAGAGTCTCCCCTGAACCTCTTCTCCAGGCTAAACACCCCCAGCTCTCTCAGCTGCTCCTCATATGATTTATGTTCCAGATTCTTCACCGGCTTTGTTGCCTTTCTCTGGACACGCTCCATTGTTGTGCTGGCTCAGCATTGTGTGGAGATGATTCTGGCTTTGGACACTTTACCTCTCCGGAAAAGTAGCTGGAAGTAGAGCAGAGGGCCTCAGCATTTTTGGTAACAAGAGCTGGAAAGTAGAACAGGAGCATATAATTTGTAGATTATATGGTATGGCTTCTGGCTGTGCTTTGGTTTTCATATAGCCTCGAATTATTTCAACAATTTCCAGTAAGAAAGTGTTCTTAAATTGAAAGCTTTCCTGTACACGCAGAGTAGCTGGGAAAGCTCTGTAGTTGATGTCTGTCTGGCTATGCTGAGTAACTTCTGCACAGAGGCACTAAAAGAGTGAAGTGCTTAACTGATTCTCAGGTTTATTTCTGCTGGTTCTTTTACTGGTCTTTTGGCCCTACCATGAACTCTGAGTCTTCTCTCACTGAGTTGACAGTGATCTGTTTTTTTCTGACCAACACCACTTACATCGCTGGTGTTGCCTTGCTTTATGTAATTTTCCTGTTTAATGTAGCGTTTAATATAGGCAGCAGTCGTTTAGCTGCTAAAAAAAAAGTTAGGAAACTAACTGATATTTAA
The DNA here is from genome assembly GCF_009650955.1 of Corvus moneduloides. Lineage (NCBI taxonomy): Eukaryota > Metazoa > Chordata > Aves > Passeriformes > Corvidae > Corvus > Corvus moneduloides. Next base: position 56,011,267 of record NC_045481.1, on the reverse strand, counting down.
CAAGGGAGGAACCCTGCAACCCTGCAGGGTATTACACAGCAGGAGAATTAGGAATTAGCATGTGTCATTAGTGCCCCAGTACTCCACCCTGCCCGCGGAATGACTGTCCCACAGGGATGGTTGCTCATGGAGTGGTGCCACGTGCCATTTGGGATATTCAATTTGTAGCCATGTAGTTGCCTTCCTGCAAGAACAACTTCGGGATTGCCTAAAACAAATTAGCTCTAATTTTGTTCCACTTAATCTCTCCACACACCACTTCTTTTGAGCTTATGATTATTAAGCATCTGCATATATGAAGCACCTTTTTTTCTTCATGTGTCTATCTGTAGCATCATTATTAGACTGTGTACAAATACCATCAAATGACTCCCCCTGACCCTGTTCTCACATAGAGGTATCTGATACAAAATTAAAAGAGAAACCCCCAAACTTAATCTAATATTTAATTTACTAAATTGGATGGAGCTCACGCCCATATGTGGTTTCCTGTTCTGGAGCTATTTTTTGACACTTCAGCATTTTCATTCTGTGTGTCCAGAGGACTGAGCTTGCGTGAGACCACTGACTCTCTCTTGCGGACTTGTGTGGAATAATGCCAGTGAAATGCCCGTTCAAGTACTTTGTTAACCAATATATGTAGGTCATATTCCTCCAAGATACAGAATCTGGATCAATGTAACCATTTCAAAGAAGGTGGTGTTACGTGAGTGTGGAATGCCAAGTGCATAACAGCATCCTCAGCCCTTCCCTCTCCTTTACTGACACAATGAAAATTCTAACAGAAGTTAATTACTTTATAATTAGTGCTGTTCTCTCTCCAGACACAGGAGACTTGCAATTTCCTAGTTTTAGCATGGTCCTTGTTTTGGATTTCCCTGTGTTTCTGATAGTGGGTGCCAGGCTGATGCTCAGGGGAGCCAGAGACTGTGTGACAAAATGTGAACCTCTTGGAAAACTCATGTGTTAATCTGTGGCTGCTTAAGTATGGCAAAAAGCTGCTCTACTTGGTGGTGGTTTATTTGTACATCCCACCACTGTGTATTGCACATGTGCATGCTCTCAGTCCTTGTTGGTCATGAGTTGCATCGCTTTTGTATTTTAAATATGTATGAAATTGGATGTAACAACTCGTTCTACTTGCTGTTGTGCTTTGATTTTAGCTTTGCTCTTTAAGTTTAGAAAGATGTTTTCAAACATTTTTCCATTTTAATTTTTTCTTGTGGCTTTACCTTAAGAGATGGCTCTTTCCTTTGTGAGACAAAATTAACATTTTGTCAAGCACGAGATTTACATGTTTTGAGGTAAAAGGCAGTACACAGGTTAGTGTGTTCTAGCAAATCAAAAAGTGCAAGTATTCTGTGGTTTAATGGCAGTCATTGGAGCAGATTCACTCTGCAGTTTTCAAGTTACGGTGACATAGCTTAATTTTTCTTCTGCATGAGACAGTGTCCATGTAATTCCTCTTTAAGATTCTTGGTATGTTTTCTTTGAGTTTTTCGTTAGAGAATGGTTGCAGATAAATCGCTGGAGTTTCTCTGTGTATATTGCACTTCTAACTTGCCAGTGGTGGAGCTGTGAGGACAAGCGAAAGCACCTGTTACGAAAATGGACTGTGATCAGCTTGTTGGAGGGGACGTTTGGTGGCCTGCACTTGCACTTCTGAAATGGGTAGTGCAAGAAACTCCTGCAATAAGGAATCTGATGTTTACTGGATGGGTGTAATCTAGTGGGGATTTTTGGAAAAACCTCAGAGCTGACCTCTGAGCTTTTTTTGTTTGACTGATTAATGTGCATAAAGTGTGCCTTTGTCCCAGTACCACTGAACCTTCAAGTACTTCAACCCAAATCTGAACAGGAGATGAAAATCCCCAAGGTGTCAGTGGCAGAGGTACGAACAGCAGCTGCAGAGTAGAGGGGAAGATTCAAACTAGTGACTGCTGCAGGGTGAAAAGGAAGAAGCTGGTAGTTATTCTTGCTGTTTTGCAGTAGCTATTTGGCAAGTCAGTGTGTGCATAGCTCTGGACTAACTCAGTAATATGTGTGTTGCCTTTGTATGCTATAGAAAACAAAACAGAGATCTAGGGTTGTTCATTGTTGTCTGGGGAGAGTAGTAGTGCAAATCTGAAAAAAACAGCAACAGCGAAGTATAATTAGGTCCAGTGGTTGTTGATAAGCTTGTTTACATTTGTGGGGCATGACAGCAGATTCTCTTCTTCAATAGAATGTGGCACAAAGACTTGTGGAGTAACGTGCGAAAAGCTTCCTGACTTCTGAAGTGGAAATAGTTTCCTGATGTTGACTAAGAGCCTGTGTTCTTAGTTCTCTCTCCAGCTCATTGCTCAATGCTTGCTTCTCACGACTAGCACTGCCACTGCAAGAGGAACAAAAACCTCTGCAGACAGGGCAGGGAACTTTATTTAAGAAAATCAAGATAAAACGGTCATACCCCCCCAAATGCAAACAAAAACCCTCCACCCAGCAACCAAACAAAGCCACAAACCCCCAAAAGCAAAAGACATCCCCACCCAAAAGTGTATGGGGAATGGGAAGAGAGTGCATGCTTGGAATCACGTGAAGATAACTGTAACTGTATACAGCTGTACTTATAGGATTGCCTCCTCAGAGCAGTGTATTGCTGTATTTAATTTCTTTCTGTTAGGTGCTTTGGTTAGGTTTTTAACCATCCCTTGAAGAAACAAATATTTTATAATGTCTTGCTTGCTTTAACTAGTATTTAGTATCTTGTGCCAAACTTCTGTAGGTCTGAGCCTACAAGTAAATATCTGAAAAATTAAAATTAGCCCAGATTGTCCTAAAATACACTCTGGTGCTTGACATCTGAAATACTGTAATGTGGGATTCTTCACATATTTCTGCTAAGCAGAGTCCTTTAACTGCAGCAGCTTGAGCAGGAAGGAAAAGTACTTTATGCCTGTAAATGAATTTCAGTGGGAGTCACATTTAGCTTATTGTTATAGCATAATTAATTCTGTGGTTGGGGAGTTCTTCCACCACTTGGAAGTGTGTGGATCTACCACGAGTAGTGGTCAGTCCTGTTCTGCCTCCTGATAAACACACAAGGGTCAGCATCTCCCACCTCGGCCCTTGGAGTGCAGAATGCACCTGGAGAGGGTGTGTTGGAACAGCTCCCTGCTGCTCCAGGTCAGCAGCACTCCGGCCGGAGTCGCTGGCTAATCTGTGTAATTATTTTGAGTATTTAAGTATCTGCAGTTAAGCAGCCAGGCTTTGCTGCCTTAATAACATCTTATGCAATGGGACCCTTCCCACGCTCCTGGCTGGCTCAAGGCGACGTGGCACGCTGGAATTTCGGTGTGCAAAAAAGGTGGGAGTGCAAAGGGAGTCGCTGGAAAGGGATGATGTGCAATTAAGAATATTTTCTTTTGCAAGTCAATTTTTTTTTTCCTTGTTCTTAAATCTCTTGTACAACAGTTATTCCATTTTTTGGTTTTTTTACACTGAATGAACTGTTACATGTTGCTAGAGAACTGGTAACTGAAAGGGATTAATACTCTGGGTGTTAATTTATGATGTGGTTTAACGCAGCCTTTTTTTATTGTTTGTCGCACTTAGCTTTTGATTTAAACTGGATTTTAAGGAAAATATTTTAATTTTTTTACTTTTCATTTATAATCAAACTAAATTTCCAAGTTGTTTTTTCTTTGTCGTTTGTCATAGCCCTTTTTTCTTTATTGGACTCAGGTGTGGCTTGTCTAAGAAAAATGAAAAAGATTTGTTGTGTTTTGAAAACTGATTTGTGTAATTTGCATAATTGGCAAATGCATGCTTAGGGGTACTGGTTTTGTTACATTTTAAAATAATAAAAATAACTACTCCGCACAGATTTCTGTGATCAACAAATGTATCTCAAGGAAACGTAGATGTCATTACAAGGTAATTTCCTTTGTAAAGGCGGAATCTTCCTATGCTCAATCTCATTATTTTTCTTGTATCAGACATAACCCATTCAGTAAAAGATGGGATGAGGCAGAGGCTGCCTCTAACAACTTCGTGAAGAATGTAAACCCAGCTCTGAATGATCAAAGATGCAGTCAGTATCCAGTCTCTGCTGGTGACTGATAGCAAATGCAAAGGCAAAGCAGCAAAGAAGGTGCATTTGTATGTGTGGTTCCTTGTCTCCTAGCTGCTGGCAGGCTGAGCTCTCTAGCTTCTCTAGGTTGGACCTTTTGTCTGGTAGCACATTAAAAGCAGGTTTTTGTTGCTTCTTTTCCTTTTTATTTTTTTATTAATGACATACTACACTGGCAAAGTTGTACAGTGAAGCTCCCCAGCCCAGTTCTGTTTTATGAAATAGATTTTGTGTTCGTTGTATGAGAAGGTCCTGATGAGGAGCTGCTGTGTGGTGCAACAGGCAGTTTTATTGCATGAGTGACCAATGCTTTGAGATGTGATCACTGACTGCTGATGTTGCTGAGGCAGACAAGAGCCCGGGAAAAGAGGGTAAATTGCATTGGAAAGATGCTCTCATGAAATTTTCCAAGCAGCCCTGTGTCAGTGCAGTAGGGTAGTACTTTTTGCCAGTACAGAATGAGGAAACTAACTTGCTTTCTGAGTCCTTTGTGCAGCCAGCACATTGGCCTGGCCTGTCCCTAACAAACATGTTTTCTTTGGATTGTGTTCCCTTTGTACTTTAACCTTTTTGGTTATTCCCCTTTGGCCCTTCATAGGGGTGTTTCGGGGCCCTTCATTAGGAAGGCCTGTGCTCTGTCTCCCACCCGGCATTATCAACATCAGGAAACACAGAGAGTGTTGTTGGGAGACGAGGAAGGAAGTTAGACTTCAAAATTCCCCAGTTTGGAACCAATTAGGTTTTTTTATTGTTTTTGTTCCTGTTACTAAGCCTAACTTTAAAATAAATTCCCTTTATGTGAAGTACAGTAGTAACAAATGGTGACGCCACTTTCAGGGGTTTTTTTTCAGTTTCTTTCTGATTTTAGTTAGATGCTGCAAATGGAAATGAGATTTAAAAAAAATGAGGCTTCTGCTTGTGTTGTCATGGTTCTTGATGATTCCATGAAAGCAGAGAGATCAGAAATTCCTCTTCCTTGTTTACCTCTGTGTTACCATCCCACAGAAATGTGAGGGTGAGGGCTCTGCAAAGGATGGGGCACGTTTTCCAGTGGCATTACCTTGAATGCAGGTTTGTGCAGGAAAGGTTATCTCGAAGAAGGTTTTTTCTGTTCTTTCCTATCTAACATCTCTGTGTAAAATTTGTGTATTGTGTGTGCTAAGAAAGGGGTGGAGAAAGTGAGTGTATATATCTGAGGGTTGCTTTTGATAAGAAAAATGTAAACATTTTCATGAGAAGTATTTGCTGAGAATGCAGAGCTGGATTTGCTTTCCCTAGAAAACATCTGAGAGTTGAGTTCCAGGCAACAGTCAATTTTCACAGCATCAAAATTGAATTGTTTTTAAACTGAAAAAAAAACCCCAAAAAACCCACCAATGTTGAAAATCAGATGTTAGGTTCTTGGTTAGCTGCAAAATGTATTTAGCCTTCCAACCTATGACTGATGTATGGTCTAATTTCATTAGAACAGGTAATCCTGTGTCATGCATCTCTTGAATGTTCTTTGCAGCAGTTTTTTTAGAGCACTTTGGGAACAAATTCATGATGAGCTTGGTGTAATAGTTGCACACAGGATAAAGAAAATAGCTTATAGGTTTGTTCTGGAAATGATGACTTGACAGTAGCCTCCGGCAGTGGAATTTAGCTATCAATAGTGTGTTAATCCAGTTAAGCAGAGAGCCTTTCATAGGGAAATAAGAGTCATGTGTTCTAGCTAAATAATTACCTTTAAAGTAATCATGCAACTTGTAAACTTTGCCTCGATATTTTGGTGATTTCTTTTTTTGACACAGTTATGACACAGCAATAACTTCTTATTGAAGCTGTGGCACATGCAGTGGCTTTGGATGGTATTTATTTCAGAACATTCTTATCTAAAGCTGTGTTGATATGTGTAAGCACTGACTTCATCAGCTAGTTTTTGCCTGTTCCTGTTTACTGTTTAGAAAATACCAAACGTATGACAATTGTAATTCAGCTTGTGTTTATACACCAGTTTTAAGTCATAGCAAGCTTGCATTGAGACATACTGATGATTTGGAGAAGTTGATGAAGCCAGTCCTCTGTTTCACCTGGTTAGTAGGTGTTCCCAGGGGTAAGTTTTCACCCTAGAGATCCCCTGGACACAGTTCAGCTCCCATTGTCTTCCCCCCCTGGAGGTTGGGTGATGAAATCACCTAGAAGGAAGAAGAGCTGGTTAAATGCATGATGACTTCCTTCAGTCAACTCCTGGTGGAACTTTAATCTCTCAGTTCATAGATTTTTAACATTTTTCCCCCATGCTGAATAGCAAAACAAAAAAAACCTATGATTTCACTTGTCTCTCATTTCAGTGGGTGTACTGGCACCAGTGGGGCATAAGAAATGTACAACGCAGTGAGGTATGTGCTTATTCTGTAGAATGAAGCCTATTTTTGGTAGTCCTCTTAAATTTGATAGAGCTGCTAAGAGTGTGCCATGTTAAGATTGCCACACCATTCTTTATTGAAAGGTGCTGCTATAGAGTCCTTAACTCTTGCAAATGTAAGACATTTGAGCACAATTGTTTTGTTTCAGATGTTTGAAGCTGATTATAGGCTTTTTTCTTTTTCTGCTGATGAAATTATAATCACTCAAAATTGAACGCCCCCTCCCCTGACCTTGGCAGATAAAAGTCTCATGATGCTTGTTAGGTTGGTTGGTTGGTGTTCCTGATAAGTTTCCCATGCTGCTTTGAGGTTGGAAAGATGATGGAATCAAGTGAGTGGCAACCTGTCATCTGTTATAGTTCATATCAACTTAAATCAGGGAAATGCAATTGAGTCTATTTTTGTCGTGTTTAAAATAACAAAAATGATTTAGAAACAGGTCTGGCATCTTTGAGGAACCTTCACACCTGTGGTTTTATAAATCATGTAAACCTGTTTGCATCAGGTTTAACTGCTGCAGCTCCATAAATATGTTGCACAGGTATGGTTTTAAATGGCAGAAATGATCACTTCTTTTTCTATGGGGCTGTGACCACCTTTGGGAAAGCACTTAGTAATCGTAATGCTACAAGAGGCTTAATAAGCCTTGAAGTGAACGCTGTAATGCTATGCTGGCCATCCTTAGAGAACATGAAAAGGTAGCAGAATGTAATGTTCTCTGTTTTGTAACAGGGCCATCTTGCCTTTTATTTCCAGGGACACTTGTTTGAGGTCGCTAAGGTAAAGGCTTGTTTCCTTGGTACCTCACCAAAGCAGCTTTCTGTCTTTAGGTACTTACAGTACCTACCAAGGCTTGATAAGTCAGTGACATACTTTTTGTAGACTTTAATGATTTTCATCTTCAGATGAAAATTTATTTCAAAAACCCATCTTTGCTGGATTTTATGTCTTTCTCAGTTGGTTATTTTTATGTTTATAAAAAATTGGTTATCTTAAATCATAGAACAAACTGATTTGCCTAAGGCCATTTGCAACGTCAGAGACAGAAAATAATAATAATAATAAAGAGTTTGTCTAGTTCTGAAATGACTAATGAAAATACTTGTATTTATCATTATGCTCTAATGGACTCTTCCTCATAAGGTTATGTTACCAGGCTGTAAATCTCTTCTATTTTGATTTTGATGTAGATCTGATACTGTTCTTGTTTCCAGCTATTTATTCTCAAGAGGCTATTTCTGTATAAGGCTTCAAGTATTCCAGCATCTCTGCAATTGTCTGATAATGGATAATTTTGCTGCTCCTTTCCCAGCATCATCATTAATGTATATGTTGTTTACAGAGCCTTGTCAAGGCTGTTTGACAGCTGCTCTTCCTGGGTAATTGTAAACAAATTTGTAAGTCTGTCTTGGCAGTGGGATTATTGCCAAGGATTTATTTAGTATATTGGCCTGCTTGTGATAGTTTATGCTACCCTATTCATGGATAATATAATTTCTTATTCTTGTGTAGTCAATACTCTTTGCTGCTGTCAATCTTAAAATTGCCATTTTGCGAGGAAGACATTCAGGAAACCTGATTATGGGGAAAATCATGTTACACAAAAATCCCACTGAGCTGATGATAGTGATCCTGTCTGATTTCACCTATAAGCTTCGGTCAATGTCAGGGACCCAAAAGAACTACAGGAATTTAATGAATATAGAAAAAAACCACAAAGATTTCCCCCACCAACTGAAGTGTGTGTGTGTACAGACTGCTCAGACTGCAGGCAGCAAAGTAGGACATTGCTGAAATGAAGCTGGAGGGGAGGTGTTTTTCCTTTCAATAAGACTTTTTTTCCCCTCCCTATTTTAGCATATGCAGGTTACACTTATGTTTGTAGGTTGACTTCTTCCTAAAAGTGAAAAGCACAATGTAAAACTGCCGGAAAACTTAATGAACCTGACTCAAAAGGAAATATTAACTCTATTAGCAAAGACACAGTAAGGCTGTGCTGGGAGCCTTACTAAAAAGCAATGACATAATTCAGGGCTGGCCTTTGAAAGTTTGTCCTGTCAATTTGTGGTGTGACAACATAACCTAAAAATAGCTGCTGGGACTAAGAAAAAAGTAGCTCTTTAATTTGAGGTTTTTTTTTTTCCCCCCGTGGAAAATTCGTATATGCTAGAAACAAAACAATGTGGAATTCTACACATCTCCAAGGAAATCACAGATACCTTTTTAGTAGAGATTTGTCAACTGGACTTTAATTTTCATCTTTTCAAGGAGCAGGAGTTCCAGGTAAATACTCCCACTGTGCAGACTCTCACAATGCTGTAGCCTTTAGGGCAGTGTTCAGGGTTTGGCCATCACATGCAAAATAGTCCAACTTCACAATTACTTTATTTTTGCACTTTTTGTTAGTTGTTGATGCTTTGAATAAATTTTTAGTTGGCATTATTTTGGTTTTGTATTTTGGTACAGGTCATTTGAAAGTTGAACCCAGAATATCTCCCTGGCCTTAGATGGATTATGGGCTTTATGTGGTGTATATTTCCATTCTCTGTTCAGGACATATTTGAAAGTGTTTCATAATCTTTATTGATATTCTATTAATGCACGTTTAATAGTTCAAATGAAATGACAGTTGTGTGCTTGAAATAAGCATTGCTATTATTTTTTAAAGTCCAGGAAATGTTTATCGCCCCTCAGACTTTTCCAGCAAGGCCTTGTGGGGCCTTGTGGAATTCTGTGTAATTCTTTCTCTGCACTCTGAGAAGAGCAGGCAGTAAAGATAACTTACCTTTCCTTTTCCTCTTGGAGACAAAAGTTCTTCAGCCCCAGCTCAGGGCACTGTGCAGTCCGTGTGCTTCAGCCCAGTTTGAGCAGTAGCTCTTCTGTAAATGAGGGGAAAGTTGCCTGTCTGTTTGATCCTTGTTGCTTCTGTTATTATTGTCAACAAGTGTGCCTTTTCCTACCATGAGCCTCTGTCTATATTGGGAACTGAATGAAGTTTTTAGCCAAAACTAATGAGCTACTTGCAATTGTTAGTGTCCTGGACCAGGCTCAAAGGATTCACTCACATGAAAGGCTCCCATTATTACCCAGTCATTATCTAGATCTTGTTTTTATATATATTTTTTTTTTCTTTAAACTGCACTACCTGTTTTTAACCTTTATTTGCTCACAGCAGAATTTTAACATTAAGTGTGATTAAAAAGAATTCCCAGTATAATCTGGTTACCCTGACTTCTTCCTCTAGTGTGGTGGTGGAGGGTCCAGGTTTTAGTATTAAATATCAGGCAAGAACTGCTTTAAAAATATCAGCATTTATGTAGTGAGAAGAAGAAGTGGAAAAAATCCCTACCCTATATTTGGGTAGATGCATTTTTGAATGTAAATTGTCTTTAAAAATCTTTGCAAAGCAGGGCTTGCAGAAATGCTGGGGCTCTTTGCTGTAGTCACGTTCTTGTCGTAGCATGTTGTCAGGGTCTGATGTGACATCAATTCTGAATGTAATAGATACATAGTTAAGCAGTTTATTTTAGGATCCAAAACTTCTAAGAATAGACAGGCTCTTCTTTCAACAGGAAAGGACAAATAAACTAAAATGGAATAATAGGGAAGGAAAAATAGGAAAAAAGCAGAGAGGAAAAAGCATCTGAGGAGAACAATAAGAGGGAAAAACCAGCAGCCTTGTGCTGTTGGGGTTCAAGGCTGGGGTGAAACATTTGGAAGGGACCATTGCATACGGATTCTTTCAGCACACTGGTGTAATGGGAAGCAGGTGATGGGATGTGCTGGAAGGCTGAGGTCTTACAGTCTAGCCTACCAAAATAGACTTGTGTAGTTTTCCCTGGGAGCAGTCCATAGGTTAAATTCATCAGGGAGGGGAAGAAAATAGCGTTTTAAATCTTCTAAAGTAATTTCTTAGCTTTGTTGAAACATTAGCAGGTGATTTTCTGTAGTGCTCCAAAGCTGAGGTGCTGCTGTATTTCCCCACGGTTGTGTTAGAGGGGTCACTAAGCAGTGGGTAAGGATGAGACCTGTTCTGGTGGTGTCATGTTTACACCATGAGTCTAATCATAGAAATCTGTATGGGAAAAACTCGCCAAGTCAGCCAGTCGGATCACTTGCCAGAACAGCATAAATACTACAGCAGTATTCAAATTAAAATTAATGCTGTTAAGTGTTGGTGTGTACTGTGTGTTGGGTGTATTTTTCTGCAGTGTTCTATGGAAGTTACAGATTCCCACAGGACATTGAGCCAGAGATGTAACCTTTGGGTATGAATCCAGCAGAACATTTAGTATCTAGAAATACTTAAAAATATTTTTATTCACCAAAAGGTCTCTACTAGTGTAACCTTGAGAAAGCAGATTTAATTTTTCATGTGTGTTAATTCATCTGCCCCAGTTGCTGCTCTGTAGGTTTTCTGTCATAACTTTCATTTTACTATTCTTTCTAATTTTTTGTGTTTAATTTAGCAGCTGGCATAGATACTAAGTGTTTAGATAACACTTTCTATAGGGGAGTATTCAAAGTGAAGTGGATTCTGGTGTTCCATTTAGTTAGTGAACAGGACATGAATCTCCAGTGTGAAGCTGGGGCATCAATACATGACATTTTGCAGGACACTACTGTTTAAATTGTATGTGCTTTGAATATTTGAATTCTAAGTGATCACATTGCTGTTAATAGATAATATTTTTTAAAATACTAGTTTCTCCTACAAGTCTGTTGCTTGTTTGTCTTTCAAAATTAAACAGCTTTAACAAGCCTACTGTCTCTATTTAGCCTGATGTCATGTTGTCAGTGTTGAATCTCAATTTGACAATGTTTTTATAATCTAGTATCACTACATAAATTATCTGTAATGAAAATATGGATTTTTTTCTAAGATTGCATTTTTTTTTCTTTTTTTTTCTTTTTTTGTTGTTAATTTTTGGTGAGCTTTCTATAATTTAAGCAATGTAATTTTAAGTCAAAATTTTCCAGTTTGAGTTGCAAAATTTCACCAGAACATCACTTTGCATCACCCAGATGGGCATGTATCAGCAGTTTAAAAAATCCTTTTCACAATGGACAAGGATGTGAGCAGATTTTCTTACTCTGTAGAGTACCTGTGTGATGTGTTCGTCTCCAGTGCGGTGTGCCTGCCTGGAGAACTGCTGTGCAACAGCTTTATGCTGGAAAATGATTTCATATAGTTCAGTAGTTTCATGGTTTATTGAACTCTTGGGCTGAGCTGCAGACCTACAGCGGGCAGGTGTGTTGTTGCCCTGTGTTGGAGGACAAACTCTTTTACAAGTGTTGCTGAAGAATGAAAGAAATTTTCCTTTGTGTCTTCAGGTTGGAATTTTCTTTGGTATTGTTTTGGTGTGGGTTTTTTTTGTGTGTGGGGTTTTTTTTGGTTTTGTTTTGGTTTTTTAGTTTTGTTTTTCTTAATAGCTGGTTAAAATAAAGTAATATGTAATGATTTACTTGCTTCTTGCATAACAGCAACATCCTTGTGTTCTCTGGTTTTTTTACCTGGACTATGCCAGTAACAGAGACCCTCACGCTAATCAGTGATATTAGAAACTAATTCCTCTTCCCATTGCCCTGTGTCTGCTGGGGTTTTTTACAGCAGGATCTGACTGCTTGCTTCTTTAGCACCATTGTAACTTTGTACTCTCAGTCCAGTTGTAGGACTGTTATCATCAAGGGTTAAAGCATAAAAAGCCTTGGCACAAAACTGACGTAATTACAATGCCATGTCATTCTTGACAAGGATGCCACAAGCCAACGCTTCTGAGCTTCTTACTCTTCTGTAGAAATTCTCTACCTGTTCTTAAGCTGATGTGTTTGGGCACTGCCAAGTCCACGTAGACCCTTAGAGAGTTAGAAACTGTTATTCCCACAGAATCAAGAATAACAAAGTAAGGGGGGGAAATTAAGTTCTAACATGTCTGATATGTGAGGCCTTGAAACATCCCATGCTGTGCTCTTCTCTTGTCCTCCTCCAGAGCTGGAAATCTGTGTTTGATCCTCTCCTTGGGTGGAGGTCAGCTCGTGGTTGCCAACAGCCCCACTGCTTGGCCTTCCACAGCTACTTGTGCTTGCCTTGACTGCAATCACTCTTCCAAACAGGATCATTTCAAGTCTGGTTTTCGTCAAAAACAATCTTAGACAATTCACCAGCTCATCTTGGGGGTTTGTTTTGTACAAAAACTCTGTACAAGGTTTTGGATGTTTTCCTTTTCTGGGCAGAGGCAATGTCTGTGTGACCATCTCTTGCAACCTTTGAGCAGTGCAAGGATGAAACACTGCAGGGTCGTCCCACAGTTAGGAGGAAATTGTACAAGGACACAAAGGGTGTTGACAAAATTCAGTTATTGGTAAGTAACCTCATTTGACACTTAAAATATATTGACACTTTGCTATCCAAAATGTAAATGTATTAAATAGCAGACTTTATTTATCAATAAGGCATCTGAAGAGTTTATCTCTACACCATTTTGTTCATTGTATTGTATCTACAATGCTTAATTGTATCAGTATCTACTTTGCTTAATTTTCATGTAATTCAAAAACTGCTGAACAGATCAAGTATATAAATAAATCACTCGGTAAGTCTTTTCAAGGAAAATCAAAATCATGAAAAGGCAGAAGCATAAACATCTTCTAGTTTTAATGAAATCAACTCCTCATTTCATGAGAGATAGTGGATAATTGGAAAAGAGTCTGCTGAAATCACTTGTTTTATTATTCTCATCTGAATAAATCAGACAGGAATAACTAAATAATGATTATCTTCAGTATTTTTGGTAGGTGGTAAGAGAAGGTATATTAGGTTGAAATTTGTGCTTGCTCTTCCAAAACGAAATTGTTTTTCAGTATCAGGAAAAAGATCTAGGATAGTTTGTGATTTTTTATTATTTGAGGAAATTACCTAGGATTTATTTTTCTGTCTCATTTAATTTCTTGTTGAATTTTCTTTTCCCCATTCAGTCATGAGCCGTAAGCTCTAAAGAATTTTTTTTGCAGTGATTGCTTCTTTTTTTCTAAGAGTCACGTATGTGGGCCGCTTTCTATATAAGATTTTTAAATCCTTCTCTGGGGCAGATCAGGGTTCAAAGTTAAACTGGCAGCTGCATGTCAGTCTTGTACATTATATATATATCACTGGGAGGCTGTGAGGGGAAGTAGATCTTTTCTAGCTGTTGAGCATGCATAGTCCTATGAAAATGTTTTATGAGGCAAAAATGAGGTTTTATTATTTCATGGTGGAAGAATTCATACTGTGACCATAGAAATTTACAGGAGATACAGCAGCTCATTTCCTTGTGTCTTCACTGCCACTTCCCATGCACCAAACTCCTTCAAAGGAGGAATGAAACTAGGAATGAGGGGATAACTTCCCTTATCAGCTTGAACATAATTATTCTCCCTGTCTTTTGTGGTACATGGTGACATAGGCTTGAATTGCAGAGGCGGTGGGGTTGAGCCTTTCCTGCTACCTCAAAGACAAAGATGCCCCTATCCAGCTTAACTAACATTTCCTGAGTCTGCGTCTAAGCACTTATATTTTTGCTTTCTGTTTAAGTCCTCCTACATGCTTAGAGTTTAAAAAAATACCCCCCAACCAGAGTTTGCTACTTATATACTTCCTATTGCCGAATCATAAAAGAGTTAAAACAACCCTAGAAAACAACAAAGGCCAGGATTGTGAATGTAAATTTAGAGTTCAGTTTTTCGTTATTGACTTGCTGCAGCATTCCTTCCAAAGGGTAGGGAGGAAGGCTCATCGTCTGGCATCATGTACCATACTTGCATTTCTAAGACCAAATATATGTTAGCACATGACACTGCCAATCTGCATTCTGACATCTCAGTGGGCTTGAAAGCAAGAGGCAATTCAACTATAAAACTGTTCTTAGGAAGTGCAGTTGAGTGATTATGTTTTCATGTGTAACACAACTATTTTAAAGATATCTATAAATTTTGTTGATATAATTCCTACTTTAACAAAATGACATTAAAAGCTAAAATTATTCTGACCATGAGGAAGATTGTAGAGACTAGAAGATTGTGCAGAAGATTGTAGTTTGGGTCAAGGGATTTGCTTGGGTAACTCATATATTTGTGCAAGAACAGTGATTTTAGTATGTAGGAAATGAGATACATATATGTTCTCAGATCAGCATTTTATGTATTCTGGCATTTTGTTGCTGGAGAAAATTTACTGTAGCGGAAGGTTGCACTTCAGTGTCTTCTGATGCAGGTTTCTTACAGCTCTACAAAATTGATGGCTGTTTTTGTTCTACATGGATTCAACCCTTACTATATAATCTAGAACCCTTGTGGGTATTTTCCTGTCTCTCCATTCTTAAGTACTCCTAATATTTATCTCAACAGTGACCTGTGATTCCGAGGGTAATTGTAATTCTGGCTTTAAAAATCTACTTTGTATTTACATCAGTCTTTATCTCAAAGTGGGTGGGGGATTCCTTGGTCTTCTGTAGTGAGATAGAGTGTTAGAAACACCTGTCTGCTTCTCTTCCCTTATTTATTATATAATTTGAGTAATGTTACTGATCATTCTTTCCTGAAGCTTTATAGTTCTAACCAGGGTTTCTTCTTGTACCCAAATCTCTTCAAATCTTTAATTTATATTGTTCTTTTCTGCGTCTTTTCTATTTGATGTATCCTTTTTCAGATGGGGGTGACCAAAACTGAACACAGAATTCAAAAGTGAACACACACTATTCAAGGTGAGGGAATATCACTAGTTTTATATAAGGCATAGTATTTTTTTATATGTCTTTGTCCTTTAAATACTGATATCCTGATTATTTTTGCTCCCAATTGTAAAATATTTTGCTTGAGTAATCTGTAAAGTTGTCTAGATTTTTCATTGAAAAGTTGGTTAATTTATAACATAATTTCTTATGGGTAATTAATAAACGAATATGGTACACTAATTTTCACTATGGTTTACTACACACTATGTATGCTCTACTTCCTGTTGTTGTGTTGATCTAATTGCATATTTGAAATTCTTTCTGAAGACCATCATGAATCCACAATAGAGCCGACTGATCTTTATATCGTTCATCATTTCCAGGTTTTGTCATTACATGGTTCCTTCCTATTTCATCCTTCAGGTTATTGAAGTGTGCTTGCCTGGGAGTTTTTTCTGGGCATTGCCACCTTGATTTTGATCCCTCTAGCCAAGAGTCTTTCCTATGTTCTTGCAGATCTTGAAGAAAGGTTTGCATTCCTCCATGTACACAATAAAGACTGGTAGTTGAAGAGAATGAACTGTACATGAGAATACTCACCAGAATGCCCATTGCCATCTCTCATTAACTTATTCACTGCATCTAATCCTCTCTTAGACCTCCTCTCTTTAGGAGAAGAACTGTACATCTTACCACCCATGTCTGGTTATTTCTTTCAGAAGGGATATGCTTGCATTATGCTTGTGATGGTAGCAGGGGAGAAGAGGTGTTCTCAGGCTGGCCATCTTGTTTGGCTTTAACTCTTGAAAATTGGATTTATTTACATGAGTTCTCCATACCAGGACTTTTATCAGGTCACTAATAAAAAAAAAAAAAACCAACCAAACATCCCACCCTTTTGGTGACTTCCTTGCATTAGTATTTCTTACAATGGTGACATTGTGTTATATCCAGGGTAGGTAATTATTATCATTGTCACCACAAAGAGTGGTAAATAGAGGCAGTAAAGTTTGGTTTGTAGGAGAACGTCATACATTTTGTGTCACATGCTCATATTAGGAGCATTGTCTCCATTTACCTTCAACTATATGAATGTATAGAACCCAAAATTTATGAAGAACCAGTATTAAAATTCTTATTCAGTATGTTTGATACTGTAAAGCTGGAATAGCATGATAGGGATTATATGCGTGTTTGGAAAGAATTTTTCTGCGAAATGTGTAATGGAGAGCTAACACTGCCAAGGATTTACCAGCATTCCTGATGTCCAGCATCTTTGGAGTAGGCAACAGCACCTGTGGCACGGCTTAGCTCCATGTTCCTCATACAGCATCATTGCCTTCACCTTCAACATGGAAGTTGGTATGGGTGGCGGGTAAAAGGTGTGGTCTTGGAAAGACATCACACAGCTGTGTTGGAAGGAGTGGGAGACCTGAGGGGAGGAAGGCTATTTCTATACTCTCCACTCTGGAGAGCAGCAGGTAGTCAGTAAATAAACCAGTGGTGTGATCGACAGCCGATACATTGACCCTCTCACACTGCCAGACAAATAGAAATCAAAATTGCTCAGTCTTTATCTCATTTCCTTGGTCTATGGGGGGGTATGTGTAGTGTGACTGCGTTACAGGACCGGCAGTGGGAACATATTTGGGAAGTTATTCCTGCATTCAACTGAATTCTTCATAAAAGTACGATTCTGGGAAGCTGCTTCTTATTGTTTGTGCTGTTCTTCAGTTGTTACTTTGTACAATGACTGTTGGGTTTTAGCTTTTTCATGTAACTTCTGTTCCAAATTGGATTTCTAACCAACGATTTCTAGGTAATGATCATCTGAAAAGGTTGGACTTCTTACAGATTTTTTTACGACTTTTTTTTGTAGTATTGGTAATTCTTGCACTTCATTCTTTGTTCCCCCAGTGTAAGGGTTGGAAGACATTTTCTGTTACTATGCTGGTTTTGATCTTTTCTTTGTAAGCTTTTGCGGTTTTTTTTATTTTTTAATCCTCCCATCAAGAATCGATCTCTTTTTTTTTCAAATTTGTTTATTTTGTTGCTTCATTCCAAGCTGGCTAACATGCTGAAGCTAAACTATTTTATGAAATATTCTGGTCTTTGAACAAGTTAATGGAATAAATTGTGTGATTTCTTTCCTCATAAGCTTACAACAACTTATAGGATACTATATGTATTTATTGTCTGTGATGTAATAAATAGAAATGTGACTATCCAAACAAGCAGCTGAAGCAAATATTAATTTGTGTCTTTCATCTTTTTAGATCTTTCTAATTGTAAAGTCTAAGCTGTTTTATGATAATGTTTTAAATTAATGTTTAATTAACACTGATAAGAAAGAAATAGGTGCTTTCTAAAATCTTGCTTTTAATTTAAGTACATTTAAATAAGATTCGGTGTCCTTAGGAAGTTTAGAAAATTCTGGTGTTCTCCTTGTTGATGTCTTGGTTATGGGATAACAGGTGCTGTTTACTAAGGTGGACACTGTGTTATCTTCTGGTGCACTGAACATTTTGTAATCTGTAGTAAAAACCAGGCAGGAGGGTGTGTGTGTGGTGGTGCTGTTTTGAGAGAGAGAAATACTAAGTTACACATTTTTTTTTAATCTGATGCTAAAGTGACTGTTGGGACATCTGGAGTTCCTACCACTCTCATGTCTATGGTTGTAGTTAGGAAAGGGAATACCTTCCTTTTGAGGTGCATGGTGAAATATTCCTTGTAGGAGAAAAGAACTGTGGATCATCTTAAAAATTGAAGAATGATTCTCTCCAACACTTTTCTCTCCATCTCTCCAGACAGATTTTTAACAGGAAGTTTAAAAGGAGAAACAGAAGAAGGTGATTTTGAGCATGACATTAACAAACGTTCCTTAACAAAAATATTTGAGCTGGTTAAGACCACTCCAAACATAAGCAAACTCAGTTACATTCTCCTGCAACTTTATTTGTTGTGAGAAAGCTGCTCCATTTTAAGGACTAGCATGAGACATGGTAGGAGACATTGGCCCCAAAAGAGCAGCAGCTCTTCATCTGCCTCACTTCAAGCTAGCCTGAAAATGGTTTTTGTTCACTGTACTACAGTATGGTGCAGGTAGGTGTGCTCAGGAGCACATTTATTTCCTCTTCCATTCTGGATGGTAGGTCTGGTGTTGGCAAGTGAGGAGCACTTTGCCTCCCTTGAAATACATCCCTTTTCCTTAGACTTATTTATTAGTACTTTTCTTTGGGAAAAACTAACAGATTACTGTATTTTGAAACACAGCAAGCATTCTCTATTTTTTTGGCATTGTGTCTACCCTCATCCTTCTTTTCTTTGCAATCCCGTCTCTCCAAAGGGATGCACGACAGACCGACGGACTGCGGCTATTTTTATGTGGCGCACATATTAACCATTGAGTAAACGTAAGAGGTTTTACAGAGCTTATTTTAGCAGAAGCATTTGTTAAAGCCCCTATATCCATAGGCTGTGTGTATATTCATTAACTATTCAGGGCTGTAACATAATACAACAAAAGGAAGTGTATTTTAACAGAGATCTCTAACAACCATAGGCAGACTGGCACCCAGCCAGCGGGGGAAGGCAGACGTTTCTCGCTGCTATTTCTGTCTTATGGCATCCAGAGATATTGAATTGATTTCTTGGATAACTAAACTAGCTAAGACTTACTGCAGTGTCACGATCCTGCATTACAAAAATACATGTGTTTGATCCCCAGAAGTTTATTGTAATCAAATCTTTGGAGGCAGTGGAAAACTGAGCCTCTCCAGTTTCACTTCAGCGTGACAAGATTTAGCCTTCATATAATCGCATCCAAAATGGTTTGTGGCAAGGATGGGGAAAACTGAAGTGCTAGCATGAATGGAAAGTACATAATTATTTAACAGAATATCCTGTTCTATAGATTTTCTTATCCATGGAAAGTGTTGGATTTTTCCTGTAGCAGAAGCCCAAATGGCTTCACTGGGAGTCCTTTCCCTGGTGGTGAATGTGCATCCTTGGAGCTTTGAATATGGCTATGTACAGCTTCTACCAACTACCCCTTGTGAAAAGGGATGGAGATACTTAGCTCTTGGTCTGCTGTACAGCTACAAAATAACTTCTCTGTCTCAATGTAGCATAAAAATAGGAATTTGTTACCAATCCAGTACTTGTCAGTAATTTAAAAAATATTTTGATAGAGGTAAATGTCAGAGGAGAATGAGATATGTAGATATTTACTATGATCAGAGTCTGTTTTGTGTGGAATGTCAATAGACTATGCCAGGATGTGCTGAGGCATAAAATTTGTGAGCTTTTACACAGGTGAGAAATCCCATGTTTCCTGGTCAGCTGAATGCTCTCCTGTTCTGCCTAGCTGCAGTGGGAATTACCCTCTTGGTTTTAACCACATTCCTACTGTTCTGCGACATGCTAAGCTAACAACAGATTGTCTGCTTTAAAAGTAGATCCTGTTATAGTGTGATGCTTTAAATAATACTTTACATCTCTAGGCATCTTTCTCTGTTAGAATGCAGATACAAATTTAACCTTTTTCTTTTTGTTAATAGCTTGAATGAGCCGGGAGGGAACATTTTAAAAGAACAAATACAATGAAAATGGACGTTTGTGAAATACTTGAGTTCAATTCCATGTGAACAGAAATGTTAAAAGCCCCTTTAGCAGCTGTGTCAATACCAACTTTTCTGGTTCTTGAGTGCAGACATAAATTCAGATGGTGTTGGTTAACTAATTTGCATTTGTTTTAGGTGAAAAATAGCACCTGCTCTGTTTAGTAAGTGCAGTGTTTTCATTTAAGTGATTTAAAAATTGATCACATTGAACCGATTTGAGTACATTAAGGGATTTGCAGTTATGTAATTAAATTGATATTTTAAATAGCTTTAAGTGTACTGTACAATTGGGAAGTGTGCAAGTGGATTTTCAGATCAAACTTTTAGGGTGGTTTTTTTTTTTGAGATGAAAGACTATTGTTGTTGAAATAAAGTTACAGACATATGACATTGAGTGGACAAATCATTTGAGATATACTGGAGGAAAGGCAAAAGTTCTGAATCAGGGACATTCTGTTTTCCAGGCATTTTCATGTACATAGCAAACTAGTACTTGTAGGAAAAAACCATCTTGGAGCTGCAAAATATTACCACAGGTTACCTAGATAAAGAAAAATGCAATTTCTGATGTTAGGATTTAATTGAAATAATTATCAAAAACCATTTTTTTTTAAATTATTATTTTTTATTTTTTTGTCATGTTGGATTGTTGAATGACCTTTCTTCCCCAAGGAAAAAAATTCAGTAACCATGTTTAATTTGCAGAGCACCAGAGATCATACTGGGATTGCCGTTTTGTGAAGCCATAGACATGTGGTCGTTAGGGTGTGTGATTGCAGAGCTGTTTCTTGGATGGCCACTGTACCCAGGAGCACTGGAATATGACCAGGTAGTAGAATAAATTTCACAAGCACACTTTCTGCAATGTAAGAATTTCAGTTCATTAAATCCCGAGTCTTAAATGCTAATAATATCTCTTACTATGTAGTATTTCTTCAAGTCTGTTCAATGCTTTTAATTTAGTCTTATTGATTGTCCTAGTAACATAAATCCTCTTTCTGAACCAGACTGTATATTGTGCTGCTTTTTTTGAATTAAATTTGCATTTGTCCTCCTCCCTCCATCTTACAAAATAGATGTTGGTATTGAAGCTGCTTTTTCTGATGGAAACCAAAGTTTGCAGCTACCATCATTGCATTATAATCTCTCTTTCATTTGCCATGAACAGGGTTGACTCTGGAATGTCTATTCAGAGGTCAGGATTAATTGTGTTCTGAATACTTTCTGATGCTTTCTGGAAACCCAACAAAGCTCTAAGATTTGAGAGCCTGTACTTCATGAGGAACGAGAATGAACTGTCACAATAATACTGTAGATAGGCAGTGGTAAAGCTTGGAGCTCTTAAAGCTCTGCCTTTGCTTTGTTGAATTTTCAGCTACTGACACCATCAGCATTTGTGAGAGAATTTAATAAAACCCCACATTGTTTCTGATGAAAGATGTAGAATGTTTTCTATTTTAAACACTTAGAAAATAGTGTGGAATTTGGAAGGAATGTAATCAGCATCCTGAGTATCCTCACCTGGTTTTGAACTTTGCAAGTGAAGCAATCTCTTGAAAACCCCAGAAGGAACAGCACTGGCTTCTTGCTAAGTTCTACATCTTTGATTCAGCATTGAGTTCAGGGGCAGTTCCTCCAGGATGTTGTTTAGGTTGTTCAAGTCCCGCTTTTGGCTCCCTGCACTTACAGATCAGACCTGCTTTTCTAAAAGTTTGTTTGTTAAAACCGTTTTCAGGGGATACATTAATTTTGTGTTGATGTTGGTAATGTTTTGTATTTCAGTTTCCTTCATTTACACAAAATGCAGCATTTCATGTGTGGAAAGTGAGCTATGAATGGAATGGGGGTTGATGCATTTAGAAGACCTTTTTGCAGATTGTTGCTGTTAAAATGGAAAATAAAAGAGGAAACATCTAACAGCCTATATAATTCACTGTTCTTCTTAAGGATAGAGTGAAGGCATTTGTTTTTTGGAAAGACTCCGTAATGCTGTCTCAAAAATTTCCAAGAACTCGGCAAATTTATTTACCTCTTACATATCATTCAAGTTTGCTGGAAGTCTCAGTTAATAACTCACCTAGCAACTTGTCTGATCCTCACGTTGTGGTGGAAGAGGGGCTGCAACCTCCTCTGCACCAGCAGGAATTGCCTTACTTTAACCAGGCTCGTAACTGTGCTCCAGCAGGTCTGCAAAGCTTGCTTTGGAGAAATTGGATTCAAGGCTTTTCTCAGTATACCTGAGTACAGCAGGAGTAGGAGATGGCTTCCAAGGAGATTCCTTTCCTCCTGCTACATGATGCGTGTCACTGAGCAAACGAACAGGCAAGGGCATTGTGCTGCATTTCCCCCCCTGTCCCCCTGGTATGTGGCAACCAACACACTGGCCCTTGAAAGGGAGCTCTTAGTTCTTATATTTACTTGTGGTTAGAACCAGTAACAGCTGTATTTCTCTCTGGAAAATAGCCCTGTCTTCTGAGCTTTAATACTCATTAGAAACGGGCACAGGTGCTTAACTGCTGAATTTTTGAATTAATGCACTGGCTTTTCCCCTGTACTTTTTAAGACTGTTTGTTCTCTGAGGACATTATAAATGATCTAGCAACATTTCTGGTCAGAGTAGGATTCTCTTTACTCCCTGAGGTAGGGAATTATGGAGGATACTAAATACCAAAAGTTGGCAGCATTGTGTTTAGTTTCTTCCCACTTGGGTCTGTCACTAATTTTCCAGCAGAAGCCTTGCATGTACCTTTTACTCTCTACTGCCATCAGTTTTTCTGGTGGGCAGGTGCTCCCAACTCTCAGGTCCTCTGTCTTTCATTGACTTTATCTTCTCATCTCTCAGTTTCTGATTTGGTGTATTTGACCACTCTCTCCTTTTGATTTTTCCCTTTCTTCTCTCTTATTCCCTGGCTGCTCCTCCTTTTCCAGGGGCTGGCTCACCCCAGCAGCCCTTCTGTGGTGTGCGACCCTGCCCTTCAGAAGTTCAGCCCTGGCTGCTGGAATCTGTACCCTCTCCATCCTGATCTGCAACAAGCTTAGTTTTCAATTATTGCCAGTTATTGTTCCAACTCCACGGTGGTTTTTAATTTTGAAAGCAATACTGCTTCTGGGATAAGTTCCCCCTTGTACAGTGAGTTAACATTGCATGCACAGTAGTTAAAACACATCATGTTTCAACAGATTTCTGTTGAAGCCTTGAAACTTCACTATTCTAGGTAATACATCAATCATCAACTGGGATAGGTAATGCAAAATGCATAGTAAATCATCTTCTACAATAAATGCATCTTGATCATTTCAGAGCAAAGCTTCTTTCAGGCATAAAGCTAGTCCATTCCCATCACACTCAGATTTTCTTGGACAACAACACTATCTTTTGCTGCCTGGAGGTTGTAGAGGCACTGCCTTTCCACAAGGAATGTTTCCTTGAAATGCAGGTGTGTCAGATGTGTCAGATGACTGATACACTGGAAGCAGCAAATGGGAAGGATTTTTATCAAGTTACATAATGAGAAGATGGAAAAACAATGAAAAATCACCGAAGTTCTGTAAGCAAATGATGCACTCCTACTGATTTTCCTGTTTAGAATTTAAAAAATACGTTTAGGATTTGAGTGGGTTGAGGAGGTAATGACAGCCACTCTCCCTAGCTCCTTGTTCCTGTGACCCAACCTCAAAAGCTTGCTTATATAGGTCACTTGGAAGGTTTGTTTATGTATGGCTTTCTCTGAGAGATGGAGAGAGCAGTGCCAAGTGCTCAGTGTTAGGTTTCTCCCCTCTGTAAGATGTAGCTGTCAAACTGTGATCCTCTGAGCGTGGTTTGTCTTGTCATTTTTTAAATGAAATTACAAGTTTTTAACTGTGTGAGGATCACATTTGGAAAACAAGGGGTAATTTATTTTCCCTGTTCTATTTTTTCCTTAGATTCGTTACATTTCACAGACTCAAGGTTTGCCAGGAGAGCAGTTGTTAAGCATGGGAACGAAAACTGCAAGATTTTTCTGTAGAGAAACGGATGCACCATATTCCAGTTGGAGATTAAAGGTAAACAGTGTAATGTAGTAGAAAACAGCATATTATTTTGTGAGCAGAGAAACCAGAGAGGCCAAGATTCACTACGATACCTTATCTCCCTGGTGCATCTCCTGTGGTTTTTACCAGCTCCTGCTCTGTATCCCTTCCATTTTTTCTGTTCCCCAAGGTGCAGCTGCCAGGCTGTGCTGTGGCCAGTGTGTGGCTGCCAGGTGGGGAATTCAAATTAAGCCTTGTGTCTCCAAAGATACTAAATGAGTGGTTTGGTTTGTTTTGTTCTCTTTCTTGCTTGGTTACTGCTTTTCACTTCATGTAAGGAATTTGTCTCTGAGGCCCACACTACTCTGTCAACATTTGTCCAGAATTGGCTTCAGGATCAGAAGTTCCTAGGAGAAAAAAGAGATTAAGAAATAGCATGGCTGTGTACAGCTCATTTCTTTTAGCTCTCCTGCTAAAACAGTCTTTGTTGGCTGAAAGCCGCGATACAGTGAGTGCAGACGAAGTTGAAACAAATTGTACTTTTATGTTCTGCACACCTTGCTTCTCTCTAAGCAACATTATTGCACTCTGGCCATAAGCAGAGCTTCGCTTCCTCTGCAAATAATTTACTTTTTTTTTTTTAATGGTATTTCTTCATGGCCCAGCTTCCCAGGGTTTACAGAGGGCTCAGGAAGCAGTTGCAGTTGACATGGGATCTCTGCAGTAACAGTGCCGAGCTCCCAGCACAAGTTGCGTAAGTCCCCCAGCAAGTTGGTAAATCCCCGGCGGCGCTGGGTCGGGGCTGCGCTGGGTTATGTAAGATTTCTCCAGTTACACCAGCCTGCTTAATCCCATACTCTGCTTCCTCAAGCACTTGGTCTTTAGGTGACACTTTACATCTGGCTTCTCTGTGTCGGAGAGCCTGAGCGAGTTCTTGGTGCAAACAGCCCTCCCCAGTTTCAGGAGCTCTTTGTTACCTTGCAGAGGTTAATTAGGAATTTTGATATGGACTGTTGGTCATTACTTGCAGTTTTTGTCAAAGTTCATTTTGGAAACTTTTCTGTAACGTGTATGTTAAAAACTTTTTCCCTGAAGTCCCACCTTGCCTCGTGCAGCACCAGCCTACTGGTGCTGTCTGTGTTGAAGGAGGAAAATTGTAACAGGAAGTGATATACCAACTCAAAAATCATTCATTCTCTAGGATTTAATAATTTTTTTCATACTTAAGTATTTAAAATATTTACGCCAGCTCTTGTGTATGTGGAGGGATAAAAGTATAAAAATAAAAAAAACGAAAAGAGAAAACAAAGAAGTTGAAAGGATTCTGCCTGGTTTTGGTTTATTTCTTTTACAGTGATATGATGTTGCTGCTCTTTGGGGTTTAAGGTCTGAGTTTGAGAAAATTGGTAGAATACAAGTAATAGAAAAGCTGTGATGCACAAAAATATAAGCACACAAGGGAGTTTCATTAAACAGCTCTTTGCTAGGCTTCCAGCATTTCCTGCGTGATTCACAGACTGCCTGTTATAGTCCAGTACTGTGATTGGTCAGATGTAAAATATTGTAGTTTTTGTCTTTTGATTTAGAGAATGAAAGTAGCCAGTAAAGCAGTATACAAATATATAACTGAAATACTAATTATTTGGGGAAAAAAAAGTGGGTTTTAGGTCAATATATATGTAAAGTTACTTTGTAGTTATAGGTGACCTTTATTGACAGGTTCTAAATTCAGCTTTCCTTTTTTTTTTTTTTGAGACATTGGAAGAACACGAGGCAGAAACAGGTATGAAGTCTAAAGAGGCCAGAAAGTATATTTTCAACAGTTTGGATGATATAGTGCACGTGAGTATTAAAGCCTCCTTCCTCTGCAAAAGGAATGTGTGGGAATGAGTGGTGATTTTAAAACATTTTACTGGTTTTGAAAGAAATGCCTTTTAGAATATTACTTATTCTGTCTCAATCATATTCATTCTTCTCTACTGCTCTGAGGAAAACGTCTGGCTGTGTCAGCCCTTTGAGCTTTTCAGTAAAGGTCTTCCTTTTCTATTGCTTGTGGTAAACAGTGGTACTTGTCCTTGTGGTGGGGGAGCCCTTGAATTTTGTGTAAAACGTGTACTTTCTCTTCCACCTTATCTGCCACTGTGGCAAAGAATAAACAAAGAATGCATAGGGAACCTGCTCTGTTTATTGTATGATTTCCAGTATAATTCTGTTATCTTAACAATATAATTCTCAGTATAGTTTTTTAAATATGTAACTGTTTCCTCAATTTTCTTTAGCTTTATACCTCTCTAGTCAATAAGAAAAGGCAATTTTTTGTTGTCTTTCATATCCTGAAAAAAAGATCAAATCTTGTTGCAAGGTTGCCATTAATACATGCTTGAAATTGTTTTTTGAAAATCAGCTCTGTAGTTTAAAGATCTTTATTCCAAATCTTACTTCTTAAATTCCAAGTCCCAAACTGGAGTAAAGCCTTCAGTGGTTTTAACTGGGGCGGTTGCAAGGGGGGAGCAGTGTGCGTGCCTAAAAATGTCACCAGTTCCAAGCCAGCTGTTTTGGGATAAGACCAATCCACTGTCCCCCATGTGATAAAAATGCTGAATATTGGTATTTTATAGCAGAAAACAATACCAGCAAGAGTTAAACTAATACACATATCTTCCATCTGACTCTTTTGTTCGATGCCAGGTGAACATGGTGATGGATTTGGAAGGAAGTGACCTGTTGGCAGAGAAGGCAGATAGGAGGGAATTTGTCAGTCTGTTGAAGAAAATGTTGCTTATCGATGCTGATTTAAGAATCACTCCAGCTGAGACCCTGAACCATTCTTTTGTTACCATGAAGCACCTCCTCGATTTTCCTCATAGCAACCAGTATGTAACATAGAAATCTCTGTTGTTGCAATTCATTTGTATAATAGTGTTGTTTCTTCTGTCAGAGAGAAAAAAATCTTTCATCATTTTTGCAGTGTCTTAGAAAATTCTTTCAAGTGCTTGCAGTATTAGATACATCTACTGGGTCAAGGAAACTGGTTGAATAATTATGTTTTTCTCTGAAAGTAACAGAGCAATAGATTTCTAAGTTGGGTTTAGACATGATTGTTAAAATTCCAACACTGCAGAAACTTGGGCGTGATTTTTGGAAGCATGAGCAGTCCTAGTTCCTATCAGTCATTGAGGGCTAGAGCAGGCATTTCCTCTTGAGGTTAACATCTTGGATACTTCCTTTCATGTACTGATTAATGTGGAATATATTGCAAGTTTTCTTGCAGTCCTGGAGTTGAGTGTTTCACTGTGGATTTCCTGAAGTTGCAAGCATTTCACTGAAAGAGCAAGCTTTCCATCTGTTTGGTTTCCTATCTTTCCTCTTTGTACACAGCTGTTAAAAAATGGTGTTAGATGGAAGGAGACGGAAACAGCAGTATTTTTCTTGAATTTAAAATAGGCATCACAGAGGCTTGACGTGACCATAGTAACAGCAGTGCTTCTGTTTCTCTACCTGTGTGGATGATCCCATTCTGTGAAACTGGGAAATGTGGGCTTTGAATTACTTTTTTTTTGGCCTTGTTTTGGGGAATTGTTTTTTACCTGTACTGCTATGAAATGGTGATTAAAGCAACTTATTTTCTGGTTCTGATAGAGTGAAGTCCTGCTTTCATATCATGGATATTTGCAAATGCCGATCAAACCTGTATGACTTAAGCAATCGCAATAAAACATCACTTATGAGATCAGTTGCCTCAGGCAGTGCAGCCAACCTGACTGCAAGCTTTACCAAAATTGGTCCAGTGAGGAGTCAGGTAAAAACAATGGTGTGTGTTTCTCTTGGTTTTGTTTCATTTTGTTTGGTTTTAACTGTAAGTTCAGTTAATGCAGTTTTTCTAATGAATTTGTAATTGAAAAAATTATATCTGTTAAGTGGCAAAATCTTCTGTCTTTTACTCTCGTTTTTTCCTAATGTTTTTTTAAACAAATAATTTAGAATGTGTTTCAAATTAAGTTACGAGCTGGGATTGCCAGTGCTGTAGTCTGGTGCCCTCCAATGGCCAAATGTGATGGCTTCATGTGAAATGGATTTGAAATGTTAATTTTTCTAAGTTGTTTTAGTTGTTTACTGTATGAAGTGGTGGGGCAGGTGTGTGAGAGATGTAGATTCAGCATTATGATAACGTTGCCTGTGTTGAATCTCTTCCCATAGGCATTAACTGCATCTGCCCACTCAGTTTTGCACCAAGGGATACCACTGCAGGCAGGAACTGCTCAGTTTGGTTGCAGTGATGTTTTCCAACAAGCATTGATTATATGTCCTCCAGCTATTCAAGGTATATTTATCTGCAATTGTCACAGTTCCTAAAATATGAGTGTTACTGCCCGTCTGTTAGCAATATTTGAGTTTTCCATTATATCCACTTAGGGTTTATATTTAAAACAATTATGTAATTAAAAATCAGCATGTGAGTCAGTTGCAGATACATTGCACCTTCCTGAAAGAAACAGCAAATCAGCATCTGCAGAAGATTATTTGAGCAATCCAGAGGCCATCTTCATATACTACACGCACACATACAAATTTATATCTTGGATAAAATAGAGGAACAAAATGTGAAAGGTGAAGCAAGGAGGGTATTCTGAAATAAAATTTGAGAGGAAACAGGAAAGATGGAGGGAATATCAGTGTCTTATCCTAGAATAGTCATTTATGGAAATGGGAAGGTAGTTTATATTGTTTGCTTATTAACTTAGCTTGATTATAGTCTTCGTTCCAAAGATGGAATTTATTTGTCTTGGTTATGTTCAGCTTCATGTTGAGATCAGGTCTGAAAGTTATGGAGTTTATAGGAAGTAGCTTTTTTTAAGAATGACCTCAGTTCTCCCTCTGCGTTTTAAAGTTTCAGGAATCACACCAGATGCACTCTGAAAAGAAACAAACCAAGAACGTTCAGCCTAAATTTAAACCCCAGGAAATCTTAATCTCTATAGATAAAGACAGATACAGCACACTTTATCAGTGATGTTATTTGTGGCAGCTGCATCTACCCTGAGTTTCAGAAACTCAAGAAAGGTCTGACTATTCACCAGGCAGTGTCATATAAAGCTGCTTCACACAGATTTCCTTCTGAGCACTTAATTATTTAAATTGTATATGTTCTTTACACAATGCCATACTCCATAATTAAAAAACTCTATTGTTTTCATTAGTCCCAGATGAATAAAGTGATTTATAGAAAAGGAAACAGTACAGGCAGACACTTTATCTGTGATTTGTATACTGTATTCTTAATATGATGATAACTTTCCAAATATAAATTCTGCTACAGCTGAAGTGAAGAGGATATCTTGTTTTCATCATATAGGTGATGAGTTGCTGGCACAGATGAAAAGGGGATCTTAATGGTATCTGGCACTGCTTCAAAGTTTCCCAGCTTGGCTGCTCTGTGGAATATGTGAAGTGCTAAAACTCTCTACTTCTGTCAGAGCTAAGATGTTGCTCTTCTAGATGGCTGTGGGGAAAAATATCAGTCAAGTGCATTTCAAAATGAAAAGCTTTGAAGTGCATGGTTATAACTTAGTATTGTGTTATGACATGAGAGAATTACATCAGATGAAAACTTTCTTTCATCCTGTACTGTAAAGATTAAAAAAAGACCCAACCAAAACACTTACAAACTTTAGTGTAGTAATTCTTTAGTAGTTACCTGTGAACACCCATTGCTTAATCTTTGACTAAAGCACAAGGCATGAAGTGCAGTTAGAAAATGAGATCAGGGATATCTTTTCCTAGACAGTATTTTCTGCAAGCATGGCTATTCTGTTGCAATATCTGTTAAAAAAATTTCCACTTTCATTGTAGTTTTACATTATTGTGTAAAAAAAGGTTATTGTGATAAACATTGCAGCATTGCTATACGTGTGCTAGTTTCCTGTGACAATAATGAAATCTATACAGGGCATGAGATGCATCTTTTTTGTACTATGCTCTTGTGAGCAGTGCTATGGTTTGCATTATTTTGATGAAGAGAGGAATAGGATTATGGATTCTACTACAAATATTTGATGAGGTACACAGAAGATTTTACATTGTTTCCCACAAAAGAGATGGTGGCAAAGAGGGACATTACACATGTGGCATTGCCAGCTATAAAAGCTGAGAGGAATGGGTTTCAGCCTGCTGGAAATACAGAGCATGAGATGTGGAGGAGTCCATTCTGAGAAGCTTTGAAATTCAGTTCTGCTTACTTTTATCTGCTTCCTTTCAAATTCTTTTAATGAAGTTTGTGATAAAGAGTAAATGCTTAGCTCTGCAGAACTTTCTGCCAAAGAAATTCCTCTTTCTAGTAGTCTGTTTCCAACTAGTAGCTACTGGCAGTTCTTCTTGGAAATTGCAGCTCAAATATTTATTCAGATAAGTTATGGCACAAAAATCTTTTAGGTGTTAATTTGTTTGTCTTGAAAGTCTAAACTATGGAATTAGATCATAAACATATTTTAAAAAATGGTGAAATGTTTTAGGATTGTCTCCTATGTTTGCTGAGAAAATATATGCAAGACTGCTGTTTGCCTAAAGCTTGGGTATATGTTTTTTTTCCCTGACAGGAATTCCTACAAACCACAGCAAACCCACCAGTTTCTCCCTGAGGGTGGATAATGCAGTTCCACTGGTGACCCAAGCCCACGCAATTCAGCCACTACAGATTCGAGCAGGAATCCTTTCTCAGGTTGGCTTAATTTAAAGCAAAACTCTTACTTACTTAGTTAGTAAATGTTTTTAAAAGTAGAGTTCTGTTGCAGTCCCTCTTGTGGTCTGTGCTGAACTACAAGCAGCGAGTGTGACTTCAGTGATTTGCTTGTGCCATAAAACCGCCTGTGCTTCCCAGCAGACGTGGTCGAATCAGACGCAGCAGATCCTGGTTCCTGCATGGCAGCAGGTAGCACCAGTGGCAGCTCCAGCCACATCTCTGGCCTCTGATCCTGTGGCTGGCCCACAGAGGCTTGGAGACTGGGGGTGAGTCCACCTGCTTTTGTGCAACACCTCAGTGGCTGGGATTTAACAAGGACTACGGGTGCTGGTGCAAATGGCTTGCAATATAAACCTGCCTTTCCTTTTCCTCAGGAAGATGATTACCCAGGGCACCCACTACAGCTCAATGATACCACAGCCTCTTTTAACACATCAGATAACCTTGTCTGCCCCTCAGCCAATTAGTGTGGGCATTGCACACGTTGTCTGGCCTCAACCTGCAGCTACCAAGAGGAACAAACTGTGCCAGAACAGGTCGGTAGGATATTTCTAAGACAGAACATTGAGAGACAGTGTACCTGTCATTGCTGTTTTGTGGGCAAGGGAACAACCTGTAGAAGTGGCATCTTTGTTGGAGACAGTTGCTCTTAGACAGTCTTTTAGGAAAACGGGTCCTTTCTCCTTATGTTTTCAGTGTTATTTGGTTATAGACTAGATGGAAAAATACTTGCAATAGTAAAAGGTTTTAATTCTTTTTGATTAGTATGTGCCTGTCGTGGAGGAAGGTTGTCTTTACAGTCTTTGGAAAGGTGTGAGAATATATTCAGGTAGCTCTTACGAGATATTCCTAAGTTAACATGAGGGAGGATATATCTGGTTTAGACAACTGAAAATAGACTGTATAACAGGGTTGCAGTGTGCCTTGCAGTCATCTTTCCTTGGTAGCCAAAGATACTTCAGCTGCTGGCTGAAGAAAATACGCCCCATTGCTGTGCAAAGTAGTGGCAAAGGTGTGGGATGCTCCATAAGGGGGGAAGTATGGGTTATGCAGGCAGTGTCAGCAGTCCTTTATTAAGCAAGGGGTTCATCTGGAGGCTACCAGCCTTTGTTTTCAAGGAGAATCTTTGCATGAAATCTGGCTGGATTTTGTTTGTTTGTTTTTCACCCCAATGGGATTTTTATTACTTTTTTCCTTTATAAGAAAGTGTGATTTTCAGTGTACTGTATTCAGTGTTGTGGTCTTTGATATTACATACTTGGTAACTTTCTCATTAATGTCTGAAACCATCCATGCCAAGCATTTTTGCCTGTGTTTACTGTTCTGTGTTTTTCTAAATTGGTGGCTTAGCCTACATTGCCTGCTTTAGTTTTGTTGAAAACAGTACAGTTTCCAGATCCCTTGGCAGAGATTCACTAAATGCCAAATGATGTGTTTCCTTCACAGGAGCAACATGTTACAAAACACCAATATCCAAAATTCAGCCTTTATATCTCCAAAGATACTCAACCTGAAGGCTGTCAAGAGAATAAGTTGTATAGAAGCACAGGACAATCTAAACTCTGAAGGACAGGAGAGCAGCTGCTGTGAGGCCTCGGTCAGGCTGGCCCCTGACCCCTCTGTCCCCAGCACCCCACGCCAGGCCCTGTTCCTGGCCAGCTCCCCCAGCCCCGCCGTCAGCGTCATCACCATCAGCAGTGACACCGATGAGGACGATGTGGCACAGACACACTCACTGAGGGAGTGAGAATCTGCCTTTATTTTTGTTAAACTTTACTTTAATACAGCTGTCTTAGCACAGCTACTGCAGCTAATGAATCTGAGTTAAAAATGGACAAACAACGAGCTTCTAATCCAATTTCAGGAGCAAGTTAACTTTGTAGCACTCTGTTATTTGAAAGGGAATGACCCTGTCAGAAGTCTCCCTCATTAATCTGTGCGTTACGCCTTTTCAAACCATAGTTTTTTTAGTTTTTTCATAACAATGTCATACCATATCTATTGTTCAAGATCAATCTTCTTGCCATGTGTACTCAATGTGACCATTTTAGCAGTAGCATCCAGTAGATACTATTACATACATATGGGTAGAAAATACTTCTCTATAAGTGTGAAAAGGTGAACCTTCGGGTGCAAAAGCAGATGCTGGGTATTGTCCCCCAGTGGAGTTTTCTTTCACAGAGCCATCACAGAAGCATGCAAGGCTTAAAAGTTTAATGTTTGTTTGACTTCATCTTTACTTGTAATGATTCTGAACTGGAAGAACTTGTGTTTTAAATCTAAGCTTTGTCAAAGGTTTCAGGGCTCTCAACTGCTGTAGTAAAATATTTTAATCTACTTGTTTTAGTATTGATTCAGTAAAAAAATTATCCATTTAGTAGGTTTCCAGAAATGCTTGTTTAATCTAGAATTTTAGAAGAATACTGAAAAGATTTTAAGTCTGGTTTGGTTGTAAAAGAAGCAAGGAATTGGATATTAATTTACATTTAAGGGGCCTTTTCTAATATTGGACCCTTTTTGATTCCACAATTGCACTCATTTGAGTGGTGTTGAGATGGTGTGTTTGCTGACTGTGTTGCTGTGTGCAGGTGTAAAGGGAGCCTGGAGTGTGAAGCCTGCCAGAACACCCTGAACATCGACCGCGTGTGCTCCCTCAGCAGCCCCGACAGCACGCTCAGCACCAGCTCCTCCGAGCAGTCCAGTCCCTCTCCTTGCAAAAGATCCAACAGGTGAAAAGTCAGGCTCCTTTCAACAAAAAGAGAGATCTTAGTATACAGCAGACTCAGTTTGTACTAAAAAATGCACAAGTTTTGCTATGTTGCCATCTGGTGAGGGCAAATGATCTATTTAAAAATTAATTTACTGGCTTAAAGTTAGTTGCAGAGCACAGACTGCTCTGTTCTCATTCCTAGCAGACCTGTCTTGCTGCAGTGGAAGCTTTCAGAGTACTGAATGAATGGTGTTTACACAGAAAATATAAACACATTACTTGCAACTTCCTTTAGAATAAAAAGTCTTCTAGAGTTTCAAGATTAAATAGGCCAAAGTAGGATGTGACAGATTTGGTCACCACAAATTTTTTAATGGTTCTCCCATTGTGTATCTTGTAATCTTTAATGACATTGATGCCTTTTTTCTTCTACCAAAAGTAAGGCTCACTTAGGTGAACACTGTTCATGTGAACAGCTTTTAAATGTCTTTATCTTCACTGCCTCATGTCTAGCTTGAGCCTTCAGCAGTTTCATTGTGCAAAATTAATTCTAATTAAGGTCCTAATGAAAAAAGTTTTTTTAAAATACTTAAAGATTCTATCAGAGCATGTATTGATAAGGAGGTGAACTTCGAGTCTGTACAGGCAGTTTTACATGTTTTAAACTTTGGTCAGCCTGAATTAAGGATGCTTTTAATGGATAATTTGTGTATATAAATCTTTATATAAACACAATCCTCTTCCCTCAAGAAAAAAAAAGAATAAAAAAAAGACTTGTGCATGGACAGCTGTGACATCCATTTGGAATTCTGTAGAGCCTAACATCTGTGGTGAACAAACCTCTGCAGTGCTGGACACTGGATGCACTGAGGGAGGCAGTTGGTGGTTGTTCTCTGCACTGTCCAGGATTAATCCATCACACAGATTTTTTGGTGGATTAGTTTTCTGTTTGGTTACTGGACGTATCCAGCTCATTCTGCAGACACAACTGCTACATCCAGCAACAAGAGTGCAGTAATGCAGTACATGGAGAGATCTGTCATTTTTTAGTGTGACTTGATGTAGAAGATAAACCCGGACAAATTCGTGCCGTTTCTGTGACTTTGAAGATACTAAAATAAAAAGTTGCCAGAGTTAAATAGATGGACTAATCCAGGTGTATTTCCCTGGTCCTGTTTTTTAAGCTTTTGCCATATCTGACTGTAAAAGAAGAAGATAATGAGAAGCGTTTGAAGAATTTTCATTCAAATAATTAAATTTTAGTAAAGATTTAGATAGCAGGATGTGTCTTATACTGGAAGGCATCAGGTAGTCTTACTGCTTGGTAGTTAACATTGTCAGTCCTTTGATATTCTTTAATATCAAAACATTCAAAACTTCAGATAAGTTTTTATAAAGACCTGCTTGATTTTATGGTGTTTTCTTTGAATTACAAGGAACTGACCTGTAATTTAATTCCCCTTTGTAGTTCAACTTTTTGTCAATAGCAGAGGAATGTGTTGGGCTCTGGTTTCAGTAGCAATCTACTTATATTAAGTCATATAATTAGTAACTTGAATCACAAGTTAATAATATAGAAGTACAATTAATTGCTCAGTAGTTATCACATTATCACTACTTGTTACTTGAACACCTACTCAGAATTACCTGATTCTGTTGGCTAAATCCTCAGACTTTTGTGCTGGCCCTCATAGTATCAAAGTACTTTTCACAGAAAGTTAATTTTCATAAATGGTTTCATTTATATTGTCTTATTTTAAACAACATGCAGTAAGGACATGTTACATTAGCTGTAGAACCACTAAAGGACTTGACTGTGTGTTTAGGCATTAGTTAATTCACTGCTGTGTCTTATATGCTTGAAGTTAAGCATGTATTCCATCAGTTTTTGATATAAAGGAGTTATCTCCTTTCTCCGAGCCTTGCAATTTATGGGTGGGGTGAGTTTGAATACATGTGCTTGTCTTATTAAAGTGTATCATTTTTATCCACCTTTGAGTAATTTCACTTCCATAAATCTTATGTGTTAATTTAAGAAAATGTACCTCTGTCATGCAAATATCTTTGTTTCATTGCAATGCTTTTGTTTTTTGACAGTATGTCAGATGACGAGCAGGAGAGTGGATGTGATACAGTGGATGGTTCCCCAAGCTCAGACTCCTCAGGACATGACAGCCCCTTTGTGGAAAACGGCTTTGTAGACAATAACAATAAAAATAAGGAAGCAAGAGCCTCCGTTAACCCTGAAACCAAATCAACTGTTTGCACAGTAGTGGTACCACCCATGAGACTTGAAAACAGGTTACACCTTGAGGAACAGATGGTGAATACAGGTAAGTTAGTTCAGGTGTTTTTCTATGCCAGTAGGTAAGAATAGAAGTTTTAGTATTTATTCAATGTATTTATTTAATATATGTGTGAAGATTTTGACCTACTCATACAACTGCTAATCTGTAGTAACCACTTCTAAATAGTGCTATGGTTTGACTTTAATTAGTGTATTGTATTATTATTTCTCCCTGTATGCTTAAGCAAATGAAATCTTGCCTAACTTTTGTCAGAAGAGAATAATGACAATAAGAGCATAACATTGTTTATTTCTGTCTTGGAAGATGCTATGTGCCAGCCACTGAAAAAGGGTCGGTCTGTCCTGGGAAGAATAAACCAGTCTTCTGTTGTAGGAAATCGTCAGCAAAAACTGACATCAGCATTCCATCAGCAACATGGAAACTTCAGTCAGGTATGTGCAATTGCATCTAACAAACTCCAAAGGTGGAGTTGGAGAAGTTGAGTTCCAAACTGAATGCTCGCAGTTTCGGCTGCTGTCAGTGGTAGCTGGAGGTTTTCAGCAGCTTGATTAAAGAAGTGTTCAAATCTTGAAAAATGGATTTCAACTTACTGGGCAAGTCATAAGTATCTTTCTTTTTGGGTCATTTTCTTAAAACAGCTGACTCTATTTTAAAAAATAATAGAAAAGCCACACCGGGAAAATTGTCAGTGCTTGCACAATATCAAAGCACGAGACAGAAAGGAAAATACGTTAGCATTTATTTTTCCTACATCCAAATGCTGAAATACTCATAGTGTGCAGTTAAAATCTGCAGCTGTATCTCAGTGTTGTTTTGTCAGTAGTGTGCATGAAAATCTTTTGGGTACCCAGAGATGAGATAGAGCTTAGCAAACCCAACTATTTCTTACCTTTGTTGCCAGGTAATGAAGCTGGATGGAAGATGGGGTTGTGATTGTGGTTCCATCCAGTGTTAGAAGATACCCAAAGCTAATTTAAAAGTTACTTTTATCATTGCCCAACAACACAGTAAATGTGTCTACTGTGGCTGAGAACTGAAGTTGACACATGACATCAAGTTTAAGCCCCTTTTCATTAGTTAACTTGGAGCTGTAGCTGCATTGAGCTTTCAGTTAGATAGCTGGAGGTACATTAATGTGAGAGCAGTACCTGTTTGTGTAAGTCTTGCAGAGAGACTGTGAATATTGTAAGTTAAATGCTAAATGAAAGCATGCTATGTGTAGATAAGAGGATTTAGCAATAATGACTTGAATAGTTTAGATTGAAAGAAACATTTGGGTGGGTGACACAGTCTCCCCTTCTGCATGATTATGCAAAAGGATTGGTTTAATTAATTCTAAGCAAACCTTAATATGATCAGCATGTATTAATTTTTAATCTCTTCAATGTCTGCAGCTCCTCAGCCTCTTGGCAGAAAGTGTAGAACATTATTTTCATTACAAAAATTGATGCTGATCCTTCCTTCTTTGGTAGATGCCCTATGTAGTTTGAACTCTGCATCATTTAATGGGAGTAATTGATTTTTAGTCTTTTCTCTTTGTGACTGTTAATGATTGCCACATCCTCCTGTGATCATAGCCCTAGACTTCTGTTTGCCTAGTTGTCTCAGATGTTTTCAATCCGTTTATTATTTTTTCTGCTCTCCTCTAAAATTTCTCTCCTATTTGTCCTCTTTGTGCCTCATTATGGTGCCCAAACTGAATGCAGCACTTCCAATTGATGCCAAGCCAGTGCTGAGTAGAGTGGAATAAGCACCTTGCTCATGTGATACATGGTATTTCTGTTAAAACAGCCCAGCATGGCATTTTATCCTTTTTCTTTTTTTTTTACTTTGCAAGAGCATTAAAATAACTTGTGTTCCGTTTTCCATCTCTTATTGTCTGTGCTGCTACCTAAATAGCTAATATATCTTTTTTGTTCCGTTGAAGCATTTAATAATTCCTGTCTCTATATTTCTCCCAATTTTAAGTTGACTAGTTTTAGTGCATTACTCCATTTTTCCCACTCTCTTGGTGCTCGGGATGACTAAGCCCTGCCCGTTTCTGTGTGTGTGGCCAGGTTCAGCACTTCGGCTCGGGGCCGCAGGAGTGGAACGGGAACTACGCTCCGCGGAGGCAGCAGGCTTTCCTCCCGGCCACGGTGGCTGGCCCCGCGTTCTCCCTGCCCCAGGGCAGCCCCAGCCACGGCCCGGTGCACGCGCACCTCTCGGGGAGCTCCCACCTGGGCGGGCAGCCCGCCATCCTCCCGTACGCGGCGTCGGCGCCGCTCAGCACCGCCGCGCCCGTCGCCCACCTCCTCGCCTCGCCCTGTACCTCAAGACCTTTGTTACAGCACCCGACCTACAACCTGACTCACCCCAGTGGGATCGTGCACCAAGTTCCAGTCGGCATTAACCCCCGCCTCCTGCCTTCCCCCACCATCCACCAGACTCAGTACAAACCCATTTTCCCGCCCCATTCGTACATCGCGGCGTCGCCTGCTGCTTACACGGGATTTCCACTGAGTCCGACAAAACTCAGCCAGTACCCATTCATGTGAGGACTCAGACACAGTATATTGAGGAAGCTCGATGATACAGAAGTTTGGTTTGAGAAGAAACATGGTATTTATTAAATATTAGCCATGGCACAACAGGAAAATTATTTTTTTGAATCATGTAGACTTGGGTGCAATTTAAACAACTCTGAGCTTTAAAAAAACTCACTTTTAATGTGTTTTGCACATTTGGTATAACTTGTCTTTGGTCATGTTATCTTCTTATATAGTAACTTTAGACAGGTGACTTATGGGAGCAGAAATCTGGTTTTGCTCCTGCTATTTTTTATAAAATTGCCTTCTAACTAGTGCAAGACACGTCTACATTTGGGAAGCCATTCAGTGTACAGAACTAGAGCAACAGATGCACATGTGTCAGCAGTACAGTGTAGAAGTAACTTGTTTGTATTGCGTATCTTGGTGTTTAAATGTTGAGTCACTTACCTAAGAGTTGAGCTGTTGTTCTTCACATTGCATGTGTCTTTTGCATGGGCAAAGAAAAGGCCTAAACATTGCTCTTAAATGTTGTTGTCCTAATAATCTCAGCTGCATTGTAAACTGTTCCCACACATAGTGCCTTAAATATTTGAGGTTGTTAATGTTATTACTTATATATAAATGTTGAGGACTGCAGCACTTAAAAGTTCAGATCTGCTGATTTTTTGATAGCGTAATGCTCATTTTGGGTTTTGTGTGGTATGATTTTAGTATTGGGTGTATTTTCCTTATTGAGAAGGCAGCACATTTTGCCATAGCTGAATTTTGCTGTCTTTTTTTTCCCCCCAGAATGATCTAGCTTCAAGACAGGACTTTAGTAGTGCTTAAGGAAAGTTGATTCAGTAGCTATTGAGTAGTGACACACAAGACAGTATTTCATACTGGTAAATGGAACTGCAATACAACCTAAGTAGTTTATTTTAAAAGTGTTTGTCTAATTGGATATAATAAAATGTTTAGAGGTGAAGTAGGCATGACTGACTAGCTAATGAAAGGAGAAGCCAAGTGCTCATTGATCCATGATGGGGTTTCATCTTAGCTTGAGCAAACCATGCAGTATTTAATAACTAGTAGCAGAATATTTACTATTGAAGCTTGAAAAAGATGTGAGTTCTTTGTGTGCAATCTTTCATTTATGCATGGGAGAGATTTTAGTCTTTTTACATGATAGTATTTGTTTTCGCCTGTTGTGGGTGTTTGCGTATTTAATACATTCCGTCAGGGACGTAAATTACATGCTTTTTGCATTAATTTTTTTTTTCCCTTAGGAAGCGTGTCTTTTTGTTTTTTGTTTTGTTCAAATGAAGTTGCTTTTGCAGCACCAAAGACTTAATCATCCATTTCCTATAAAAGGTAGCTACTTTTTCATAGACCTCAAGTATACTGTAGTGTAGAGATGGGATTTACGGAAGGTGTTAAGCTGAGGCTGTGTTTTAGCTTATGGGCAAGTAATAAATTGTATCATTTATCTTGAATGTATCATAGATAAGCTGCTATATAATGATTGCCACTTCAGATAGCTGTGAAATTAGGTGATAACTAGTTCTTTCTTAGCCTTCTAATTTCTGTACAAGTCTAATTACATGAAATAGAAGCTGGGTTTTGGGTTTGGTTTTTTTTTTTTTAGATTTCTATTTTGTTTTCATGTTTGAAGTGTCGTAACTACTATACTGTAAATGATGGAAGATGATTGCATATGTTTTTTTGGGGTGTGTTATTTGCATCAGTATTTTATCTCCATTAACTTTGAGCTCATCACTGCATATAAGTGGATGTATTAATGTAACTTAATTTTTTTATGTTTTCATATTGGCATTGTGTAGACACTTAAGAAGCTGCATCTTGCAGGCTTGACTTAACTTTTTTTAAAACAAAATCTGGAATACAATCCTTGCAATGTTGACTGGAATAAGAGTGCAAAGCATTTGAGTTTAACTCTGTCAATAAGCTAATAACTGGTAATCTTTTTCTTTACTCCACTAACACAAGCAGTGTTTTATTTAATGAATGTCTGAATGAAATAAATGTGCCTACATTTGATTTATTTTTTAAGTAATAACTAGAATACAACAGTATTAGATCATAAAAAAAAAGAAAATACCAGCAGTACATTTTTAATCATACTGAAAATTAAGAAACCTAACTTTTCCCAAAAGTTTCAATGTTTTTAGTAATCAACTCTATGCATTTTGTACGAGTGTGTGTGTATATAAAGTATACATTAGCAACTGGGAGTATCCTGATGAATTTGAAATCTTACCAACACATGTAAAGCCTAAACATAGGGAGTCAAATTGGATGTCCACTTTTACCACTTCAAACTTGTGCTGTGTGGTCCAGCAGGCAGTTTTCTGTTCACTCCCTCATGTTGGGAAGCGCCCTTTTTTTTGGTGCTCACTCCATTGCAGGCAATGGACACACCAGGAACCACCAATGCAAGCGGAGCACATCGATTTTGTATCGTGGTAACAACAACAACAAAAAAATACTGCATTTTTTTTTTCCTGGGGCCACGGGGATCATCATGTGTCTGATGTATTTTCTGTACTTTCTTTTTACTGTGCTTAAGGTTTGGAGCTGATGTGCTTGTTAAATTGACACGGTTCTCTGTATATCACCACAGTATCCTGCTGCATGCAGGAAAAGGTTGCTGTAAATGCGCCCCAAATTAGATCTGCTGCTCTTTCTATGTATTGTAATCTTAGAAATGTCTGCATTTCAAAGAATGAAATATTTGGGATCCTGCCACAGCTTAAATTCAATACACCAGGTGACCTTCCCCCCTCCTCCTGCAATATACTCTGAGAGAACGGACTCTTGTCACTGCAAGTGTCTGGGGCCCATCTGCAGAAATAAAAGCTTTCAGGGCGAGGGCCTTTTCTGTGAAAAAAGTCATCCTCTGAGAAGCATTTTTACATGATACCGTTTTAATGCCTTTTTTAAATAAAACACTGCATGACTACAGAATTGCATATCTACATATTACTTTAATTTGCAAGGTTTTATATGAATTTCTTGTGTTCGGTTTTTAACTTCAGGGTGTTTTATTGGTCAAATATGCTACTGTATTAACTCTTTTTTTTTTTTTTTTTTTTTTGGTTTTAATTTTTAGATCTTCTGTTTTTACTGCTAATTAACGTGGTTTGTGTTAAGTAAAAGTTAAATCACACTGCAAGCTGTAGGAAGACTTGTTCTAGGAACACCCAGTGATAGAGACTTGATTAATGAGGTTGAACTGTTACTGTTTAACAATTTGTAGACTTGTGGCTTTTTTTTGCTTTGGATTTCTCTGCTACACTAGTTCGCCATGTAGCAATTGCACTGTGCAATATTACAATATGAGGACTGGGAAAATTTTTTATGGATGTAATGTCTCTTACAGTTTGCGATAGTATTTCTTTCTAGTTCTCAGTGATTTAAATGTGACCAAGCCTTCTGTACTTTGTCACAAAAAGCGGGTTTTCCAGGTGACTATTTTGGTGAGTGTCAAAATAAGAATTTATGGTGTATTACTGTCAAGATTCACTTTGAATTAAAATATATATTGCAGCAGACGACTTCTGGTGGCTTTTGTTTTTTGCTGTGTTACATGAAGGCAAAGATTATGAAAATTGAGAGGGCTCTAAAATTTTGATGTAATCATTTGACTATGCCTCTTTCTGAAATTTAAAATTGTATTAGCTTTCAAGGCTTGCTTCAGAGGGTCTTGAGGGGCTGTCTTTAGTGCAGCCACACCTTGAAGGTTCTTTGTTCTGGATGTCCCAGTTTTACAACTGTAGAGGAAGGTTATCTGGCCCAAGTACCAGCAGACACCTCGCTGCTGCTGAGGTTTGTGCCAAGCCGGTGGCAACTGCTGCCCAGTCAGCAGGAAGGTGCTCCTGCTGCCACAGATGGCCCCACATGGTCAGTGGCTCCAGATGGCCAGCTGATATGGACCAGACATCCATGGAAGGCACATTTGGCAGTGCTGTTTTCAGCCAAATGTGCTCACTCTGCCATGGGGTTGCAGTGCTTGCTGAAATCTGGTGGTTTGGAAGCTGCATGAAGGGGTGGTTGGGCGCACACGTGTGCTTGTGGGGGGGGATGGTTTCTGTGCCTACCATTGCATTTAAGGGCAGTCAGAAATGAAATGTAAAAGACTGAAATGACAGTGCAGTATGTTTTTGATACCAAAATATTTCAGAATTGTC
The DNA here is from genome assembly GCF_009650955.1 of Corvus moneduloides. Taxonomy (NCBI): domain Eukaryota; kingdom Metazoa; phylum Chordata; class Aves; order Passeriformes; family Corvidae; genus Corvus; species Corvus moneduloides. The sequence continues at coordinate 55,968,931 of NC_045481.1, read as the reverse complement.
AGAAAGCTTTAATTTGCTAAATACAAGGTGCTGCTGATGCCGATCTGTCACAGCACTCACTCTTCAGTGCAAGTTGGTCACTGTCTGCAAAGCTTTTCCTGCAGCTCTGTGCCTCAGGTGATGTGTAAACACCTCTGTCCGAATTCTGTGGACACCTGTTGCTTTGAAAGCTGCTTCCTTTCCCTTCTTTACAGTTAGCCTCGTGTATTGTCGACTTTGAAACGCATGTAGGTATCTAAATCCCACTTTTCCCATGGCAAGTAGGACCACTGGCATGGTGTATTTCACACTCTCATTTCTGACAACATCTAACAAGGAAAAGCAGCCTGAGACTTTCAGAGGGAATACTCTGCCTGTGAAGTCCTTTCTGTTCTTGCTTTCTACTAGTAATGATGTCCAACTGTCCCCTTATGTTTTTTCCCATCCTGTGGAAGGAGTGGACCAGGACAGGCAATTATGTATAAGTCATCTTCCTCTTTAACTGTCTTTAGGATGACTAACACTGGTTTAAAATTTGGTACTTTCCCTGTCACTAAATGCAAAGGACAGGTTTGTACTGCAGTTAAGATGGCAGATTCATTCAAGGAAGAGTTTCCAGAGTCAATGGGGTTGTCACGTGCCACAGATCTGCAGTGGGACAAAGGGGTTCAGGGTGATGCTGTGTTTTCTCAATGAATTAGCCTTGGTTTTCAGCTGCTGAGATGATCAGTCTCTGGGAGGCAACGGAGAAGCTATTGTTTGGTACAAGTCACAGAGCAGTCCTTGTGATCATGGTGGAGTCACATCCATCACTGCAGCTCATGGATGCTGTGAGTTCAGCTCCTGTAATGGACCGAGGCAGCATGAGTGGAAGTTTGGGAGGGTTGTGAATAGTGCTGCTCCCCACTAGAGAGCTGTAGCTTCCTTATAGGCCTGTAATGTTCAGCAGGTGGTGTCTGGAGCAGTGCCGAGCTCTGGGAACACCAGAGGAAGGCTGTAGCCCCTCCTGCCTCTTCCCACACTGTGACTGAAATGGCTGACGTGACGTCCTGCTGTGCAGGAAGGCTTTTTAACTCGTGGATAAGGTTTGACGGTGATTAATGTTAATTATATCTTCCTGCCTTTCACCTGGAGGAAGGAAGTTGCATTTTCCCTCTCAGGAGGGGTGGGTTTGTGCTCTAAGCAGCTTCAGATAGTTCTACCTGCCCTTGTCCTGGGGAACAGCACTGAGTATTCTTTGTTAGAACGATAAAGCTTTATGCTGAGGGACTGAAATACACATTTGAATGGATTCTTCTCCTCAGACCCTGAAATAGCAGGTTAGGAGCATCTACACTCTTTTGGCAGAGGTGCCTGGAGGCTGGACTCCATTCTGTCATTGTATTTGGGGAGTGAGATGTTTATCACAATGAAAAATCCCAACTGTTCTCTTGCAAAGAGAGGCCCTGGCCTGCCACCAGCTTCATGGAGAAGTCACTGCCTGGCCACAGGCACTTTTCATCCTTGGATGAGATCCTCATCTTATGGGTTCCCTCATAAAAAGAAGCAAGACTCTGAATGTTTGCAGTAGGTCTGCTGCAAGCAAGGCGATTTTGGATCTGGAAAAAAACCCCAACTAAACAGGATTAGAAAAGTTAAGTTTAGGAAGTAGCTAACTGCAGTTAAAACCCCAGTGACTTTTCATTAGCTGTAAAAGATCCATTCGTCGTTCTGGAAAATACACATTTTTAAAATCCTTTGAAATAACAACTCAATCTGCTACTTGTGTTTTATATATAATACATACACAAACACATTGTGTAATGGAAAATTAAGAGAAAACTATGCTTAATGCTTAAGAGCTAGACTGAGAAAAAGTGCTGCCAAAAATAGCTTTTTGATGGCTCTATTGCAAAGCCGAGTTATGACAAAACCTAAAAAAAATATGAAAATGATAATATGAGGTTTGTGCAGGGCTCACTGAAGGTGCCAGCAGAGGGCCCCGCACTAAACGTGCTGTCCCTGGATTAAGCCGAGGGATGAGCAAGCTCCATTTCACTATAATAATCATAAACTGCCATCTTTGCTCTGGATAATCGCTCGCAGTCATCAAGGGGAAGCTAATTTTGCACGGAACGAATTGGTGATTTGGGGGAAAAGTAAAACGGCAGAAATGGGACAGCATAATTGTGTTGGTGACACTGGGAGTGTGCTGAACCAGTCAGATAAATATGTAATTATGGGTTGTCACGGCTGTGGAGATGCTGCGAGTGGCTGGGTACCAGGGTGTCAAGCTGTGGCTGGCCCATGCTGAGGTTGCTCCACCTCAAACCTGACTACTAAGAATTTCTCAGCAACACAACTTCCAGCAGAGCAGAATTGCTGGGTGTCTGGGGCAGCTTTCCTTCATGCAAGCAATGCTGCAGCCTTTCAGGATCAGCTCTCGGGGTCCTGGAGCGTGTTGTACCCCAAACCCACCTTTGCATTGCTCCTCCTCCCATCATCACTGCCTGTTGCCCACAGGTATGATCTGGGAATGAGAAGAATTCATGGAAGCAATTCCAGGAAAGAGGTGATATCAGAATAAAGAATTCACGCTGCCTCTGCTGCAAATAGGACTTGGAGAAAACACTAAATGAACTGCCCTAGTGTTGGCTGTGACTGTGACTGAGGCAGCAGCTGGGGCTCACCCCTCTGCTGTCCATAACAGATTTCATGGGCTTCGTGTTAATCTCCCGGTGTACCTTAAAGCAAAACAGAGAGGAACCTCTGTCTTGGCGCTTGCCTTTGAGTCTGGAGGTCTGAGCCCTACCCAGCCGGGGAGGGAGTGATGGAGTGAGCACAGGAGAGGGGCGACCAGAGAAGACCTCTCCTGTGTTTGCACAGTGGGTGGCTGAGGACGTACCTGCCAGTTTGGTCACCTGCTGCGGTACACTCGAGCTCCTTTATTCCCAGAGCTGCTTCTGCACTTGCAGAAATGCTGCCAGTGGTGATCGGCGCTGTGGCAGGGCTTGGGCTGCTCTGCCGAGAGGAGGCGCTGGCTGGTGCCTGGGATAACGAGGGACATCTTTGGAGATGTCCTGGCCCGGCGACTCCCAGGTCGGGGACATCAGCTGGCAGTGAACGGTTCCCACAGTGAGCGGAGAGGGACTTTTAGCCTCGCCAGGTCGCAGCACCGCTGCGAGAGGGTGCACCTCCGTGTGCACGCAAAGGCAGTGCCGGGCACAATTGCTTCAAACAATGAGGGAGGTGACAGATGCCCGAGAGCCGCTGTCGCGCTGCACCTGCCCCGGCGGGCACGGCGGGCGGGGGCCGAGCCCCGCCGCCCCCGCAGCCGCTCCCCGCTCCTGCCACGGCCCCGGCGGAGCGCGAGGGGCGGCGGAGGGGTCCCCGCGGCCCCGGCAGCGCCGCCCCCGCTCCCGCCTCCCCGCGCTCTGAGGGCGGGGAGCGGGGCCGGGACTGGCGGCGCCGGGAGCCCTTTGTGGGTGAAGCTCCGTTCCGCGGCGCTCGCCGCGCCGGAGCCCGAGGGGCCGCGCCGCCGCTGAGGAGCCCCGGCCCCGCGCCCCGCGGTGCGGGCAGAGCCGCGGGCGGCATGCGGGGCCCCCGCTCCGCCCCCTCCGCCGCCGCCTGCCTGCGGAGCCGCCGCTCTGGAGCCCGGCCGGCGATGGGCAGCGCTGCCCGCTGAGCGAGGCGCGGGGATGTGGCGGCGGGCGGCGGGCGGGCGGAGCGGGGCGCGCCCCGAGGCAGCGCCCGGCCCCGCGCCCCCGCGCAGCGCCCGGCCCGCGGGCGGCGGAGCGGGCCCGGCCGCGGCCGTCCTGCTGCTCGCGGTCATCGTCGCCGTCCTGCCGAGCGCCCGGGCCGAGCCGGGTAAGCAGCAGCGCGGGCGGGGGGCGCGGGCGGAGCGCGGGGCCGTCACCGCCCTGCCCGCGGGGCTCCGCGGGGCGCTCGGGCTGCCCTGCGCGGAGCAGCCTCACCTGCTGCAGTGGCACCGGCTCCCCGCCTGCCCGAGCCGCGCTCCCGGAGGGACGCTCCGAAAACGCGAAGCGTGCCCGGTGCCCGGCACCGCCGGGAGCGGGGAGCAGCCAGGCGCTTCTCTTTGTCTGCCGCATCCTTTTTTACTGCTCGCGGAACAGAGGCTCCTGTGTGGACTGGGGATGCTCGGGTTTGCTGCCTCGCCCCGAGACAAGCAGCGCTGCCATCACCCCTGGGCTCCCTGGCTGGCGCACAAATAACAGCTTTTCCTATGGGACGGGATAGTCGGATTAGGTCTTGTTTCTTACAGAGAAAGGGACGGGCAGAGGCTTTTGTTAAACCAGAGGATCAGTTCTAGTGATTCTGTGTGTGTGTGGTGGGGAGGAGGGGAAGATAAGGAGGGGTTAGGAGAGGGCAAGCTCTGCTGAGATCTGAGCGCTACATCTCAAATGCAGCTGGAAGCTCCGACAATTTCTGGGTTAGATTTTTCCTGTTTGTCTCGACTTTTTGAGTCGGGCAGTGTCCTGTGCTCTCCAGACTTCTTACAGCAGTGGATATACTCGGTGACCTCAATGCAGAAATGGTTACTGTTGCTGGCAGTTATTGTATGTGCCAGTTAGAGATGCCAAATATAATTCTGAGGCTATGCTAAAAGAGGCTAAAATTGATATAGGGCCAGATTATTCCTGGATGATTCATGGATTTAAGAAAGGAGTAGGGACCTGAGTCCATGTTTCGAAGCTGTTAACACATATTTTCAATAAATGTATACAATTGATGTCAGTTTTACAGCCATAACATAATAAGATTTCTCATTTGCAGGTTGCAGGTTGGTGGAATATAATGCCTCTTACTGCATTACGTGTGCTGAGCATGTAAATACCACAGTCTGATTTACCTCTATAGCACAAATTGACCCATGATCAGAGGAATGGCTAATTTTTTACCTTATCTTGTCAAGTTGGTCTGGATTTCACAAGAACTCTTGCACCACACCTAAGTTATGAAATGTGTGCCTTCACTTGGGGGTAGCCAGGCTCTCAGAGCTCATTTGCTAAAGCTGAGGTATTCCTGACAATGCAACAAGACACCTCATCATGCTCCAGGATGAGATTCAAGAGTAGAATGAAAAGTGTTAATATTCTGTTTCTTCCTTTGTGATCTGCATGTCTGTGTGGCACAGCCATGGTCTCATTTGTAAGTGAAGAAATCCAATAGAGTTAAAAAACGTATTTGAACGTGTCTCATAGCCAACAGCTTGGAAAAGAGAAAAAGAGGTGAGAAGCCACAACAGTGCCAAGCCAAAGTACGTAATCACAGCCCACAGTGGAAAATAGTGTCATTGATAGACTTTGCCTGGGAATTTTAGATTATTGGGTAGTTACATTAAGATACTAAACATAATTTGTTGTACTTGATAGCTTTGAGCTTTACTGCTGAAATTGCAAATAAAACTTTACTACTCCTGTGCAGTACTGATCACTAGATATGATTGCTGAGGTGCATAAATTGGATGTCAATTAACCTTAAAAGCTCTGCCTTCCAGAGGGATAGAGCTCATGCAATGCTGCTTCCCATTGAAGTCAGGAGCAAAACATGTGGTAGAGGCAGATTTTCAATGAAGAACATAATTTGTGTCTAAGAACGTTAATATAGAGCAGTCTACATGTAGGCCTAGATTTCTTTTAAGCAAATGTGCTTTTACTGATTTTGGTGGTTACTACAGGAATGTGTACGATTTATAGAGCAGAGCTACTGCCATGGAATCCAAGTGGTGATACAGGATGCAGTAAACACTAAGAACAGCGCTTGTCATGCACCATTTTTACTACAGCTTCCTGCTCTGGGGAATATTTGCCTCTCTGGGTAAATTATATCTGTACAGATGCACACACTCACGGCTGAATGCTCCACTCGTCTTTTGGGTTTGTGTGCAACACATGGCATTACAGTGTGTGAAGACAAAGCAGGGAACCAGGAGCATGGAGGGAAAAACCTGTTTTACTCCGGTGCTACTGCTTCAGAAGACAACTCAAAATTTTCCTGATCCCTGGGATCAACTATATTTCCTTAGACCTCAACAAGAATTCAACACAAAGGGCAATGATCTCCTTGAAAAGAGATCCTGGCAGGATGAGCATTGGGTTTCCAGCTGTTGGAAGCAGAGAGATTGGTTAACTCTGTGTTAGGGACTCAGAGCCAGACCTCAGTGCTGGTCAGTGCCTTTGGAGAGTTTCACCAAGGACTACAGAGTGATTAGGTTTCAAACACCAGCTAAGAAGCTTTATTAGTAGTTTTACAAGTATTTTATGCTTCTTTAGCTGGGTACATGCCATATTGCCTAGTGGCATGCACAGTTAATAATTAATTTCCACAGTATGTCACCCCCAGAACCACTGCTTGTATTCAGGTTGAAAACAAAATTACATTGCCCACCATAATCAGGATTACAGAATGGCCAGTGCAAAAATTGAGTCAAACTGAATATATCTGTCAAGAAAGAAAAAAGTAAAGCACCAGAAATCAAATGAGGGAATGTGAAGGTTTGGGTCGAGTCCTACTATGCTCCAACCAGGTAGAACTCGCTTATGACAGAGCTATGAACCATGGGCAACCATTTTCCCTGGGAGAAGGAGAGACACAGTTTTGAAAGGCAGCTGTTGAAAGCTGATCTGGTGGTGGTGGAGCATCTCGCAGCCGGTCAACACCTATGTCACTATTGTTTGAGTGAAACAGAGGAAAAGGCACGTTGCTCACGGTTGTGTTGCTCATGAGATTAATCAGCTAATCAGAGGGAGTGCAGTGGGGAGCCCACGGAAATAAAGTTTTCAGAAACAATAAAATACACTTTTCACATTTTGAATCATCCTTTATGCTTGCTTGTGTAGCCTGTTTGAATGATAAACTTGTCAGGGAAAGGTCCATTTCTCTCTGTGTTTGCTACACACCAGCACAGTGAGATCTCACCTTAATTAACAGCGATTTCACAAACAATAAGGAGACCTCCAGCGCGGTGGCTGCTTCTCGCAGCTGGAGCTTTGATTGAACAACTCGGAGAGCGCTCCGTGCCAGCTGCTAAATTGCCAGCATCACCTCCCACAGACCGGCTCCCAATGCATGGCAGCTACCTGAGCACTGACTCACTGCCTCTCAGCTCCTGAAACTCCCCCAAAAAGCACCAGAATTGGCACATCTGGAAGTGTACGGGTTGGTGTTCTCGCTGCCAGAGGAGCTGTTGCAGAGGTGAGGGCTGTGAACATATGGGGCACGAGTCCTTCCCTAGATCCATCTCTGCATTATGGAAAGTGGTGAGGACATGGAAAAAGGCACCCTCCACCTCCTGTGGTCGCTCTCCAGAATTACCAATGCAGCATTCTGGAAGATCAATAGTTTCAGATTGGTCATGTTGCTCTTTCAGTGTTCTGATCATCCCGACAGATGCTTGCAGACATCTCAGGTATCCTGTGAAAGAACAGTGCAAAGTTCAAGTTCTATCTCATTTTAGTCAAAACAAAACAGGGGTCTACAGCCAGGGCTGAAAGAATGGGCTACCAGGAGCACACAAAAAGGTGCTTCTTTGGCAGGATTTGAGGTTTTGATGGATATGCTTGGCATAGATCCTCCAGTCATGAGTTACCTTCTTCCACTGCATTCCTGGATCTGAGCTGATAATAAATAATTAGGTGACAGTAAATAATCTGGTTTTAGTATCCCTACAGATAGAGAATACTTTAAATTCATATATACTGAAACCATTCCGATGAAGCTGTTCTCTGTAGATTAAGACAAGCAAGTAGCTCAGGTAGGTTGAGGGGTATCCATGTTTTGCCTGTAGGGAATGCTGACTGGCTGCTTAAGGCCTATGGTAAAATAACTTCTAAATCTTATTTTCTGACATGTTCACTCACCCAGTAGTGTATTGTCCTAGTCTTCACTGTGCTGTTATTTTGAAATCTTTCACACTTGCTTGAGGTGAGGCCAGTGAATGAGAGGAAGGGGACTGTGAGTAATTTTCTGTTTATGGTATTTCCTTAGTCATGTTTCTGCTGCAGTAAATACTGGTAATATTTGCATACAAATTTAGGCTTCAATGTCCAAACATGTCAACATTTCATTAAAAAAGAAATGAGCATTTTGGTGGTTATTTACTGTTCTCACTTCCTTCTGCTGAGTCCAGTGAAGGAACTACTGCACTTCCTGAACTGAGCTGCCTTTTTCTGCTACTCCTGAGGGCCATGGCTGCCTTCCTACCAGCAAGGTGGGATAGCACTGAGGGAATTTGGACAGGGCATTTCTCAGCTCAAGAAGCACACAGAAAACCACTCCCAGTGAGGGTATTTAATTAGAAGTTCAGGATATGGGATGCCTATGTACACCTCACACAGAGCAGTTTGCTGCTGAAGTAGTTGGAGCATTCTTGGCACAGTTTTGAGAACCCACAGGGGTCTCCCCTTCTGCCTCCTTCAACATAACTTTCAATAATTCTGGATTGGAAAAGGTCTGTGGCAAAAGGTCTGGAAATGAAGAAGAAGCAATTAAGAGCAAAGCCCAGTCTTTGAGCTGACATTTTGGTGGAAGTCCTACATGTGTGCAGAAGGGTGTAAAGGGAACATCTGCATCTCATAATTGTTGTCACAAGAGAAAAGACTGGTAATGTTCCTAAAGTCTGAAAATTATGCCAATAGGTGTCCAAAAGGGCATCTTCAAACAGAGATAGTGCTTTTAAGGGGCTCTCAACAACAGATTTGAGTAACTTGGTTTGGCTACTCTCTTTTATAAAAGAGGGGTTGTTGTGGAAAATGGAAAGTCTGAAGATATAAGTACTGTGCGTCCCATTTGGGTGAAATTATTATTTTATCAATATTTTAATAAAAACATATATATATATATAATATGAATATAGCAATCTAGAATATATATTAATTATGCTCTACATGTTGTTATATATTATTATGTAATGTATTAGTACATAATATATAATTAATGTGAATAATATATAATATTTAAATAATGATTACTTTTAAGAGGTATATACAGCATGCATAGCAAAATGTAACACACATATTTCTACTTGATCTGGAGGTTAAACCAGAGGAAATACCTTTCTGTCTTCTAGGAGCAGGAAGAAAGAAGGAAAATGAAAGAACATTCAAAGATGAAAACAATAAAAACCTAGACAAATAAGACAGTGCCCATTCCCAGGTTTTCTCCACCATGCATTGCTGTAGACATGAAACTATCTACACCACCTTGTCTGTCATTTTAACACCTGTTAGCAGCCTTTTTAGGGAAATGCTCCAGCTGATTCCTACTGACTTTGCATGGGAAGAACACGTGGGAGAAATTACAGCAAAATCTATGTAAGACTGTAAACACATAGTGTAAGTCTGGGCCTCCAATTTTCAGGTATTGTCATCAGGTTTGGTGCGTCAGCAGGGGAGCAGCTGTAGCTCTTTAGAAATTCCTCCTGAATCACCCTAATGTGTCTGCATTTTCCTTGTTATGGCTAGAAAGCCTCTGTGTCGACTGCAGTGATTTTGGTTGCTCTCTAGGAAAGCCTTTGTACATGAGATACCTACTGGGGTGCGCTTTCCTCAGCGCTGCTGCAGGGGGGTGGTGATGAAACCTTTCTGGAGGGAGCCAGTATAAACTGCAATCCATCTGTATCCCAGGTAATAAAACAGCAGCAGAACTATCCTGCACCACTCTGCTCCTTGGTGATGTGATGATCTCACTGCAGTGTCTTCTGCTGAAAACATGTAAAAAGTCTTCAAACAAATCGGTGCCCCGCGTTTGAGAGGTGTGGATTTTGTAAATTAAACCTGGTATTGTTACTAGCAAGGCTAACACAAGATTGTTACATAAATGTGTGTCATTCACAAGGCTAAGAGACTGATTTTTAGGTGTTACTAAGACAAGAAAAAGGCTAAGCATTTAAATGCATGGAAATGAAAATGTCCAAAAAAACAGATTCCAAAGGAATGGGAAACAAAGATATATTAGTTTTCTGTGGTATTTATTAAACAATGAAATAACTGACACCAGCAAAATATTTTGGCAACCAATGTAAAAATGGTAAGAAAAGAGTTGAAATATGGAAGTTTATCTGCAGAAGAAGTTTTTTACCAGGTAGTTGTTCTTTGTTTTGAAAATAATAAAAATAATTTAGCTTACGTGATGTTCTTTGTCACTCAAGTTCTGAAAAACTGATTTAAAAGAAACCATTACAGACTTGATGAGTTCTTCCTTTGTGTAGTTTTCCTTTAATCTAATAAGTAGCTTTGGCAGATGAATGTGGCAGTGGTGAAAAATTGGTTTTTTATAGGGGTCATGGCTAATCCAGAGAGTTTTCTGTCACTGTCTTTGATGGGAGGTCTTGAAGCTGAAATTTTTAGGGGTAGGTTTCAAAAATTCTTAATACTGATGCTTTTGGTTTTAGTTATTTTATTAGGTCTGGCCTTCCATGGTACTGTAACTTTAAAAGTACTTCTCTGACCTTCTGGTCTTGGCTGAATGTTTTTAAGACTGCTGCAGGCTTGATTCTTGTAGCTGTCCAGCATTCTCTGATGGATTTGTCTGAGTTTCCTGGTGCTCTCCAATTCTGAAAGTCTCAAACCCTGCTGTGTGAGGTTTTTTTTTGTTGTTGTTGTTGTTGTGGGGTTTTTTTGTTTTTGTTGGTTGGTTTTGTTGGTTTTTTTTTGATTATTTTGTTTCTTTCACTGAGTGTAGTGGCTGACTTAGATACTCGTAAAAGTAGATTTGAAAAAAATCCTGTCCACTGTTGGCTGTCAGTCTATAAACAGACAAGAGCTCTCACACTGGGTACTACAGGGATGTTTTCAAAGCTGCAGCCTCCTGAATATATGAATATATTTCTCTGTGCAAGGTTTGGTATCTAAAATGTGTTGCTGTTTAAAAACAAACGTTTGACTTTATTGGAGTACTAGAGCTTGACTTCTAAATTGTTCACAGGCAGTGATCTCTTGCTAAATAAATAAGTGGGAGTGTTGATGAGATGGTTTATGAAGTGTTCTTTGTGTCTCTCCTGCTATTAAAAAAACCATTATTTTCTATGTGTACCTTTCTTTAGGCTATTGAAACACCTATAAAAAGATTATGAGCTCCTGTCACATAATTAATATGAAATTATTGAGTCATTTTCAAAAGGAATTTCACGAGTATCCATGTACAAAAATGTTGTTGACCAGCTGGGGTTGCTTCTGAGCACATGGAGCTTTTCCTCCAGTCATCTCATATCCAAAAGAATAAATGGGTGCAAGCTGGAGAAGGGTGCTGGTTGGCCATAAGAATGAGTACAGAACATGGGAAAACCTTTATTGGTGAAACATTTCCAGGCATTTAGGTCACAGAGGAGCCACTGATGTCAAATTTGCCTCTGAATAACGTGAGCCATAAGTTTTCCCTTTGTTTTAGTGGCTGACGCATGTGTGGCACAGCTACTTCTGCACGGGGATCAAGTCATGCCTTTTGCTTTAAGTTCTCAGAGGGTTCCATCCAAGGTGCATTTCCCACATCTTTCATCATTCTTGTGCCTCCTCTTTGAAGTCTTTTCAGCCTGGTGTCCCTCTGAAGCTGCAGCCTCCACAGCTGGTCTGGTATTCCTGCTTCATCAGCAGTGGGCATCAGCATCAGTGTCGGATGTAACACAAGTTTTTCTTGTAGTGCTGATCTTCCCAAATATTAAAGTTGAATTAAGGCTACTTCTGTAGCAGTTTCCATTGATCTGATTATTCACCTCTGCTTCCAAGGCTGGTTTTTTTTTTAGAACAAGTTACTCTGCAGACTTTGGTGTAATTGAGAGAAGTAAGATTAACAACCCTGCAGCTCAAGTGCTTCTCCTGCTTGTGGAAGTTGCTCAGTAGACAAAACCCTTCATCATGGCTGTCTTCATAGAAACTCTTTACTCTGTAAAATTGGTCTCCAGTCTTTATTTCCAGATGTGTGTCTGGTACTTGACTGCATCTGCTGGGCTGCTTCATTGTTCCTCGCCTTCCCAGTTGTCATCTGAGAAGTTTTATCAGATAGTTTTGACTTCCTCCTGACAAAAATTTTGGCTGCAAGGCTGAGAATCAGTCCCATGTGAGTCTGTTAAAAGCACTGCTGCTCAATTTAATCATTTAAAATCTATTGCATAGGCATCGTATCAGTTTTATGTTTTATTAATCAAAATGTGAGATATAAAGTCAAATGCCTCATTGAAATTTAAGAATACTAGATCAAAAATTTAGTCTGATAGAAATATAAAATGAATTTAAAGTGGCTTATTGTCCATAAAAATTCAATCCTGGGCATTAATTATTCCATCCTCTTTTTGTTCCACCATCAATCAAATCCTTTCTCTGCTAATCCATTCTATCATCATCATCGATATCAAAATCTCTATTTGACAGCTCCCATTTACCCTGTTTAAATGTCACAATATTACAGAACAAAGGTAAATGCTGTTCTTTGTTTGCTTTGTCTCCTAGCACTAGCAATAAGGAGACAATCAACAACTGAGGAAAGAAAAAAACCCCTTATTGCAAACCAGTCAGTGATGCTTCACTCTCCCTCTGGCTGTAGGACTCACTGCCACAGAAATGGGTACTTCAGGAACTCCCAAAATGTAGGTCTGGTGCACTCTTTGGCAGTGTCTGGCTGCACTGACTGACAGAGACTGGATGAGCTCAGGATGGCATTTCCTACCTTCCTGTGTGGACAAACAGGACATCCAAAAGTAACACCCAAAGAATATAAACTATGAGAAAATGCACGGAAAGTGAACTCCTGGAAAACCAAGCGCCCTTTGGCTGAAGGGGACCCTTGTGTTTCATGAGCAGCCATGGAGGCCCCTGGCAGCCAGTGTGTGTCCCTGGTGTCCCTGGTGTCCCTGGTGTCCCTGTGCCTGGCTGGAGCTCAGGGATGTGCTGCGTTCCCGCTGTGGCTGAGACTCGGCATCAATCCATCGAGCTGAGTGCTGAGAGCTGTGCACAGGGATGAGTTAAGGAGAGGAGGGGATTATGGATTAGGTGAAGGGAAGAGGACAAGCATGCCAAGTCAAACAGTCTCGCCAGCTGCAAGCAGTCGAATATTTATTTGCTTTGTGGGCATGTCAGGCAGAGCTAATGAGATGCTGGGTGAACACTGCTAAGACTTCATTCCCTGAATGCATCTAAAGAGCCGGGGTATCAGGGTTGTGCTAGGTAGAGCTTGCCCTCTTGTGCTTCCTGCTACAATTTATTTGGGAGCTGGAAGTGCACTGGTGAAATCCTGGCCTGGGTAGAGCCCACAGAAACTCCACTGATTTTCATGTGGGAAAGAGTTCAGTTGTTTTCTCTTCCTTTTGTGATGACTTTGGCTTCCTCTGCTTTGCAGCGTGGGCCTTGGTGCCCTAGGTAGGAGACTGGAATGGCATCTTGATATTAATCTCCTTTTTGTCCTCTAAAAGGCCCCAAGTCAGCTGCTGCAATTAATGAAACTCTTGGAATGCTCGAAGGGAAGCACGTCTAATGCTTATCTGAAATTACACTCCAGTCCTCCAACATGCTGCAGAACACTCATCCCTGCTGGATGGGCTGGCTGGGCAGTGTGTGTTTTGTTGAAAAGCCAACAGCTCGTTTGAAAAAAGCCAGTGATGAATTAACAGTAATAGATAATGGCAGTAGGACTGAGATAATATTGTCTGGTATATTCAAAGTTTATCAGATATTTTAATATATCCAGTATTTTCAGTGTAATGCAGATAATTAAAATCACCCCAAAGAAATGATCTTACAGGAGCATATTCTTGGTATGTGGTTCATTTTCAACAATATTAACTTTAGGCTACAATAATGGAGCATATTTTGCAGAGTCTGTGTAGGACTGATTTCTGCAGCTATTATTACAACTGTCCAATCAAAGAAATCTCTCTGTATAATTTCTACAATTATTTAACTGCTAATTTGAGTCTAAAATTGTCTTTCTAGGCAATTATTGCTGAAATCAATGCCATCTACTTGTGCACACAGAGCAAAATTCTTAACATTGTAGCCAGCCTAAATTCACAGAATTGATGTTGGATTGCTTAAAGTACTTGGGTATTTCCATGACTAATTAGATCTAGCTGTGGGTATCTTGACTTTGAGGGCTGGGCTGGTCGGGGAAGTGATAGGAGGAATCCCAGGGACATCAGCGGGTGGGGACTGAGTCTCTGAGCAGCGAGCTGGGTCTGAAGTATGGGCTGTTTCTCCTGGGATGTACCACTGACTTTGTAGGGATCCACCTGGGAGAGGTGTTTTCAGAAGGTTTTCAGAGGTTTTCAGAATTTTGTTTGATTGTTCTGCAATAATGACGATGGAAAAAGGTGGAATTTGTATGGAGAGCATGAAGTATAGAAGATGACACTGATGGTCTCCTGAAGTGCAGCCTTAAACAAACTGGAGTTGCCATTTTAAGGTGCCCAGGAAGTTGTACTGCTCATCTCTTGAGCCCTTCAGTGACAGGGGAAAAGTAAATAAATCCAGTAAAGATTTATCTGGAGGATAAATAACTGCAGTGTGGTATTTGAGTTATCTGTGCCTTCTGAAGTTTGGCTTTCCCCCTTCAGTAAATGGTAGGTCGTTTCAGTAGATGTAATTGTGAGCCAGATGACAGAGTGTGAAGTTACCTGCATTAGGTGAACTGGTGTAGTACTGAGACATCTCTGCCTCTGCTCCGTGTGGATGTGACATTTTCAGGAATGCTGTGAAATCTATTCCAGTTCAGAGTGGTGCACAGTCGTCGTTTTGATATTGTTGATTTCTCTTTCCAGAAAGAAGAAAGAAATACAGTGATATGTGTATGTCTCCTCACTCTTTTTTTTTTTTTTTTTTTTTTTTTTTTTTTTTTGTTTTTGTTTTTAAATCCAAGTACATTTTGGTTGAGAGTAAAGTGGATTTATACATCCATCTCTTTTTAGAAGGAGTTTGGTCTCTCTATGATCTCTCTTGTTTCCTTTGCTTTTCTAGAAGCATAGTTTGGGAGTAATTAACTTGAAAAGTGCGTAGATCTTACCTCACATCATCCACCAGTAAACTACCAGATGAAGAGTAAATCAAATTGTGTGTGTGAAAGCTGCTGTGAGCAGCAAATTTTCAGTCTCTGTGTGCATATCTGGGTGTTTCAGCACACCTTGATAGAAATAGCATGGGTTTGCCTCTTAAGCACTCAATGTGCGCTTCTGCAAACATTTATTAGTTACAGAGCACCTTCCTCTTTTACAGTTTTTTAATATCAGAACAAGGTCATTGTTTCTCTTCAATACTATTTAGATGTGTGACAAGTTATAAAAAAATGATAGCAATTACCTAGTGAAAAGTCATGTCTTTTATTACTCTATTTCTGTATGAAGTAAGACTTAGCCCCATCAGAGTAACACTTAGAATTCTTTTGCTATATCAGTACTTTTCCAGGTGACAATATTGGCATTTATTTTTGTAAACAACTGAATGGTTGCCATCTTAGCTGATGCCACAGGGAAACTACTTTTTATGACTATTAACACTGCACCTTTGATAATTTTTTTGTCTAAAAGGGGAATATAAGTTCAGTTTAGAGCAAAGAGAGGCTTTCTATTTAATACAAGTGGATTCTTATAGCTGAGGTGACAATATGATTTGGAAAACTTACAATAAATGGAGTTTTATGCAAGAATTCATTTTTTATTCTTAAAATGTGTACTGACAGTGTTGACAGAGTAGCATTTAGATGAGGTATCTGGTGTGTATTTTTGTCAATGGGGTGTGATAGGGATTATTTTTAAATACTTGCCAACCTGTACATATCCCATTGTGTGCTAAAAATTGTTCTTAGGAGTATTTTTAGGCTCACTGGGTAAGCTATCTTTGCTAGAGAAAACATGTAGTATCCAAGAAGAGAGATGGTGAAGTCACTTAAGGAAATGTCTCCTGTGGATGCTCCAGCACTTGCAAGGAGTTTGTATTCCTGTTTTGAATTCTCTCAGCTGGGAAATTGGGGGAACTTCTTCATCTCCTCGAGCAAATAGAGGGTTCACATCCCACAACACTGAGCTTGTCCCCACTGAGGGGTTCAGGGGCCACAGGTCCCACAGGCAGTGCCCAGAGCTGCTCTGCAGCCCAGACACAGGCAGTGGCTGTGCTGCAGGGATCTGTTGGTTCACCTGGACTTTTTCAACCCTTCTGTGAGGTTTCCATGTTGGAAATTATGCTGCATGTGCTGTGCCCTTGGTTTTGTGGGGCTTCTGCATAGCAGGTAGCTCCTGCATTGACTCCAAGCTCACTGTTCCTCAAGTACAGTGTGGGCACATGTCAGACACTTCTGGTCTTTACTGGCGTGTGCAAGTGTCTGAAAGGCTTTAGTTAAACTCCTCTGTCTGTCTGGGCCTCGCTGCACGGCTCCTGCTGGCAGAGACACTCAGAGATGACATTATGTACACTTATTCATGCCATCAGCTCTAGAGAATTAATGTACTTTAACGAGCATCTGTGCTCGCCACGTTGACAGCAGTATTTACATTCCATGAACTCAGGCTTGTACAATCCACGCTATTGCACATTTTGCTTCCAAAATGTCATGGATTGCAGGAGCATCACCAATGCAGAGTCAGTAATACACTCACAGATCTTGCTGTGTTAAACCCCATTTCTTTATGTATTTCTTGGGAAACAGTGATCATGGGGTGGTTTCTCTCTCTGTAAATCCAGAGGGGAGAGAGAGGGTGCCAATCCATTTTACTGTGAGGTATTACCTAACCTGTGACTGCTTTTGCTGAGTTAATCTCAGCATAAAACATCGAATTTTCATCTTCACTTTATGTTAACTTGGGTTGATTCAGATCAGACAATCTGCGTGGTCCCAGTGTTATATCCTTGCTCCAAGTTTACAGTGTTTGCTATCCCAGTGTGACAGCACTTTTTTGGGAGGTTTTGCAGAAAAGAAGCCCTATAGATCTGAATGTATTTCTCAGTGCCACCTGCCAGCCCTGATGCTCTCTGAAGGCAGCAGGCCACCAACCTGCCACCAGCATGGTGATATCAAACACCTCCCTAACACCCAGAGAGGCTGCTCCTTTCCTGGCATCACAGGTCTCCATTTTGTCTTTGTGTTTGTACTTTGACTCAGGCAGAAACACATTGTGCATTTCTAAATTGATGTTTTTATCTAATTGTTTTTAATAGTTGTTTCTTTCGGGCCAGCTGATTCATACACTATCCCGAGCATTTAACTTGGTTTCTGCATTAATTCCATATCAGGGAGTAATTAGAATAGACAAAGAAAGAATAAGTAGGACTTAAGTTATGAAACAAAACTGCCATGTGAATTTATTGCCTGTGGTTCTTCAAGACCCAGTCATCTGCTACAACTCCTTTTAATAGCTCCTTCTGACTTTAATGTGATCAAAACAAATGTAGCATTTTGTTCTTGAGTCACATTTGGATTCTGCTGCTTAGTTGTTGGCACAGAACCCATGGAAAGGGTGGGAGCGCTGACCCTGAAGCTTGGAATGCCCAAACCACCGGGGATGTAGTGCAGAGGCTGCCTGGAGCCCTGGGATACACGGTTCTCTTCCCTCAGGCAGCTCCCTGCGTGATGGTGCTGGCAGAAATCTTTTACAAAAACGATGCTAACTTCTCTGGGGTTTTGCAAATGCATCGATTTTTGATACAATTTGATAGCGCAGGAAACACGAGGTAACATCTTTGAAATATTTTGGTTGCTTTCCTAGGGAAACAAAACTAAAGCCATGGGTTTTACCTTTCTCTTCTCAGTCCATTTGGAAGACTGACAAAGCACAACCTTCCTCAGTAACTTTTTAATCCCTTGGCCAGTTTCCATCAGGTTTGTCAGAGATAGAGTTGTCTGCTGTCTCAGGTTCTTCCTGCTTTCATAAAATTCCGTGCCTGCAGAGATGGAAGGGAGCTGATAACAAATGCTGTGCTGTTATCTGCCATTTCCTGATGCTCCCAACCAGCAAAGTGTGTGATGGAGCAGCTGTCTCAGGTGGCAGACGGGGAGCCTGAACATGGGGGAAGGGCTGGGAGTTCTGGGGTGCAGTGTGGCAGTGCTGGCATGGAGAGAGACAGGCAGGAAGAGGGACCTCCGAGGGTGTGGGGGGAGCTGGATTCCTGTGCCAGGGATAACTTCCCCAGCTGTTCTTGCTTTATTGTGGCAGAGGGGTACTGGCCCTTGCCCTGACCCTGGCAAGCAAACCTGAATTTGGCCATGATGCTGGGTAGGGAGCCAGGAGCCACTTCTGGGTGCAGGGGCAGAGAGTGATGACAAGCATCTGTCCCCACTTCCAAGGAACCAACCATAAGTGCAGCTGGAAAGACATTACTAGCACAGTTGGTGTTTCGTTCCTCCAACACACAGTACCAAGATGTACAAATTATCTCTTAAAAGGTCTGACCTATTTCTCCAGGCTTTTCGTGTTTGAAACAAAAATCCTGTCAGCACTTGGTCTTGTTTACACAAACACAAGAACACATGCGATAGTCCTCTTTTATTCCATGTGCGTTATCCTGCTGAGGGCTCACTTGCAGCTATGGGTCCTGTATTTATCACTGTGGCAGTAATTTAAACTTTTCAGCAGTTTTCCACAGTGCAATTGTCGAAAAACCCCAAAAAAGCAAACAACCACCCCAAACTCCCTCAGTGCACATTTCAAAAATACAAAATTACATTTTGTTTTCCAAGACATCTTGCATTTAAGATATCAAGTGCCAAACACTCAACAACTTTCTCAGAAAAAGTTTTTGATTTTTTTTTCTCCTCTGAGAGGTTATTCAGAAATTGTTAACTAACCGGTATGAAGTTTATGGGTAGTCCCATGAAGGGGTGATGCAAATCACTGGTGCTCAGCCATTTCTTTGGAGAGAGAAATAAAAGAGGACACGCTGCAGTGGGAAGTTTTCAGATCAGTGATTTACATTATCACAAAGTGTGATTTAAGCTTTTATGGTAAAACAAGATGAAATTAACATAAACTTTGGTGCAAAAATAGCAATATGTTCCAGTTGGAGCTTTGAGAAAATGCTTAGAAGTAAATAGCAAGTTGGGCTCTTGGAAGCTTCTCTCTCCCTGCTCATCCCAGTTGCTGCTTCCTGGAATGAAACTAAAACCTGCTCTTCACTCCTTGGTAGCTGGGTCAGGGCTTGTGAAGGTGCTCCCATGGTTACAAGAGTGAAAAGGGAGGATCCCAGTAAGAAGTCATCCCTATTTTGAGTTTGCTGAACTGTGCCTGTAATTCTCTTGATGTGACAACCTCGTGCAGCAACCTGTACGGTCCCTCCCTGTGTCCTGATATTCGGTGTTTTAGCTATTGGAGTGCTACTACTCATTAGTGGGTGTAATATTACAACTAAGGTTTACATCAAGGCTTTCATGGGCCACAAGCTGAGGTTTTACAGTATCTTATTTCTTGTAATTTTTGCCCTTTTGTCAAAGGAAAAAAAAAAGGTAAGTAGCTGGGGGTTTCTAAAGGCTCAGTTTTAAGTGCCATAGGTGGCTCAGGCAGCAGGGCTCAGTAATTTTCAGTGAGTCAGTAGTACCAGAGTGCTGGCTGGTGAGAGTTAGAGGCGTTTAGGTGCCTACAGTTGCAGATGGGAGCCTGCAAGATCACTGAAGGAATTTAGGCACAGAAATTGCACTGCCTCTTCAAGGGGCTGGTGGCTTCTCAAGTGAGTAGGTGTTAGCTGGCAGCTCCTGCAAGTCTTACGAGGCACTTACATGCCTCATTTGTAAATCTGCCCCTGAGGCACTTGTGATGAATTGTTCTAAGCTCTGTATTAGTCTCATGTTTGTTTTGTCATCCGTGCTGGCACTGCCTTCTCTGGTGTGTTTGCAAGGTTTCGTATTGCGGGTCACTCATTCAGCAGCTTTCGCTCAGCTCCAAGTCTCTTTACTCACCTTTAGTGTTAAGTACAAAGCACCAGCCCTTCGTGTTGCTAATACTGAAGAATTAAAAATAGCTGGCACGCACCAGCATTAATTTTGCAGTAGTTAAGCAGAGTTGATACAATGTGCTTGGGCTATTCAGCGCCGCCTGTGAGCAAAGACTGCTGCTTACTTCTGACTCTGACCCTGGCTCTCAAGAGGCACAAATGCCCTTTTAAAGGTGAAAGAATATTTGCCCCATGCATGTGTTCATATGTCTTTCATGCTCTTTTATATGGCAATGAATGTTTTGGGAGCTGTGCTAGACTGGCATATTAAGTAAGTGCATGTATTTGTATACAAATGTATTGCTTGTATGTAAATGTACGTGCTTTTCTGAATCCCTACTTTTCCCCCCATATTTCTGTAAGGCCAGCATCTGTTTATCTGAAGGTGCTATCTTTAGAGTTGCTGTTTTCATGACTATTTGCTCTGATACGGTGCCCAGCTCCGTGATTTATGTTAATGAATTAACAATCGCTGCAATTTCAGAATATATGAAAGAAATGGAAACTAGCTCTTTCCCTATATTTATTTCCTCAAATTTGTATTCACTCCTGATTTGCATTTGACTTGAGAGCCACCCACAGTGCTTCACACAGGTTGGTGTAGCTGGGGAGGGCTCTGCAGCAGAGCAGTGTCTCCTCCTCACTCTGTGTGGGTGCACGTCTGCCTTCCACCTGCAGTGAGGAGCAAGGCTGTCTGCCCAGCTCAGCCAGGGGATGCCACAAGGGTTACACCTCTGCAGACACCGAGCTGGGATATTAAATTGAACACTCTGTAGGATTTCTTCGTGTTGTCAGGATATTTAACCTCATACTGCTTCTTTACCTTTGCAGACTTTGTCGTCCTTCCAAAGTACCTTTTAGCTCCTCCATGCACAACTGCGTCAGTGAGAACTGGGCAGAATACTGGAAATAATCACACCAGAGTGCCCTTTCACGAAATGGTCATGAAAACTGGGAAGAATTGGGAAAGCCTTCCAGCCTCTGCTCCCTGCAGCACACATTACACACACAAACACATCCAGAGCTGGTGGAATAAGCAGCAGCTTATGGAATAAGCAGCAGCGCTGCAGATGCAGCATTGTTTCACACCAGAGGTGCCACACACACTTGGCACATGTGCTTTGACCTGTGCATTGCCACAGAAGGGATGTGCACATTTACAGGGTGGTTCCCTGTGCCTCCTATCACCGCTCTCCTTGGTGCTCAGCAATGGCATCAATGTGACAGGGACATGGCAAGGGTGACATGTTTGTTAGAGCAGATGGATGAACATTTCTGTTTATCCTGTCTGGCCAGCTCAATGGACGTCTCCATTACTGCCATCCTTGGCCTTGCTTCATGAGGAAGGAGCTAATTAAAATTCTGTAGCCTGAAAAAGATGAGTGAAGGGAGTTTTTTAAAATCCTGAATTACCATTCACAGAAGTGATCATGGTAGTGAATAGAGACTCACTACTGTCTCTTTTCATTTATTTGTATTTATTTATTACATATCTCTCTAAACCTGGGCTTCTTACTGCTAACTGCTCTACAAACACCAGGCTCAAAGGTCACCTTTCCCCAACAGCTCATAATGCTTCTATGTCCTGTTCAGTCCACTGCTGATGGGCAAAGCCTTCTGTGCTGCTTTCAGCTTAATCTGGAGTAGTTTTCCTCTTCTCTTCAACTTCCCAAATTACTCTATGGGTGTTTTGTCCCATACAGGCAACATAGTTCCAAGATCAGGTGTTCAGGAATGAAATGTGAACATCATCTGGCACCACAAAACTGGATTCTGCTCCCCTGCCCCAGACATGCATTCTTTGCTGATGAAAGCATTTGCAAGTGAGAAAATGTTTGTCTGCCACTTTTCCTAGCTGAAAGTACAGCCAATTTACTTTAGGGGAGCTACATGGGGCATTTTTAAATTAATCCTTTCCGTAAATGTTGACATTGCATTACGTGATTGGGATAATGGGTACTAAACTCAGTGGCTCAGGGTTGTTTTCCAATTATCATTTTGCAAACATAAAGGAAAGAGAGTACAGTGAGGTTCTCCAAAGGTGCCTTCTGTTATGCCAAGGTAATATTTTTCAATCAAACCTCCTCCATAAACCTTCTTCCATTACCTTCTTTTCTTGCATTTCTAATCTTAGGAAACTACTGAATTCTACATGGTTATTGTAAAATGTGACATTAAGGTAGGCTGCTACTTATCCTCAGGAAACATCCCCAAGTCTGCTGGGTTAGGGCTTGCAGAGTGTTCAAACTCTATGAACACAGCTTAAATCTTGATAGTGAACAAGGTACACTGAGCAGAGTCTGTCAGTCAGCAGTGAAATGGAGTCAGCATTTTATTACCTAGAGCATTGGAAGTAATTTAATGAAATTAACAGAAAAACCAATTATATCAAATTGCTATGGCAGATATTTGGACTGAAAATGCAGTGTAATAAACTCATATTCATATCAAAATGGAAAATCATATGTAGCATAGGGCTAATAATTAATTTTTTTGCGTATTTAATGAGCTCATTTCTAAATGAATGTAGTGATTTCATGGCAGTGTTGGTTTGCCTCACCTGCAGTGCACTCACTGTGTTATTAATGCCATTTATGAGCAGTATGACACTAGTGCCTCAAGGTGTGCACTGGCAGTGCTCCTGTTATTGATGGTTTGTGGCATCAGGAGGTCTGGCATTGATATGCACCTGGTAATTTTTTGTCATAACACGGGATACCTGTTTTTGTACTCTCTTCTTTGAACCTCTCAGCTCATTTTGCTTTTAAAGGGGCTCAGTGAGTGGAGGGAGAATGTGGAATGAGGCACCTGAAGCATCTTCCATGCAACTTCTCTCCAGCTAAAGTGTGCTCATTATGGGAAGTTTCTGCCTTGCAAGAAGAATTAATTTGATATTATTTTATTGAAAATGGCTAAATATTGCTGATCAGAGTAGGAGAAGGCTCCATGTGACTGTTTTTGTTGAACTGCTGTTGACAGCACTCCAATTTGGTCCTAGCACTCCAATGGTGCATCGTGATTTACTATTATCTTTACAGATTTAGCAGAATTCCCTGTTATAGCAATTAAGTAAGTGAACTGTTATTGAGCTATATATGTTGATAATTAAGGGATGAGGTGACTGGATTTCGAGTTGCAAGTGTAACCAGTAAAATTTACAGCTTCCACTCAACCTCACTAGTTATAGCCAAGGTAAGGAATTTTTAAGAGTTGCTTGGATAAGTCATCTTTTTTCTTGCTTGGGCAGTATTACCAGACAGCATTTCAGATTGTGGAGTAAAATCATTTAATGACCTGCCCCTTTATGGCCATATACTTGGAAAGAATCTTCACTTAATGAGCAGCACTCAGACCTGGGAACCATTTGGTGGTGAGGGGAAGCTGTTGTTGCTGTTGGTTTTTATTAGTGTATAGCCAGGGTAAATGTACTGACACAGCAATGATGCTGCAAGGAGGGTGCAGAAGTCTGGAAACAGAGTAAGGTTGCTTTTGAATACTTACAGAATAGTCTTTCATTTCATAGTCTCTTTTCTCACTTATTTTTTAAGCCCTTGAAAGTTTTTATCTATTTCAGTAAATAACGGATCAAGAATTAGGAATGAACCAGGGCTGTGAAGCAAGGGCTGTTATCAGTGAGAGCACTGGCTCAGCTGTAGGATTTGGAAGATGATTTTTGCTGTGGAGAACAAATGCAGAAAGGGAAAGGTCTCTTGGGACAAGGCAGCTGCCATGGGCTCAGTGCTTTTGAATGCAAAGAGTGAGCACAAGAGGGTTTGCTCATGATGTTAATGCAAAATGTTTCAAATCAAATTTGAGTTTACCCTTGTTCTGAGTGTCTAGTTTGAGAAATCCAAGGCCCGATTTAGAATATGTGTTGAGAAGAGGGAGTTTTGACAATGCTGCCAAATTCTAACAGGTCTTTAGAATGAGTGAATTGTCATTTTTCAGAGGCTTGTAATGAGTAGATTTGGCTGGATAATCATAGGGACAGTAAATGACACATTTCTGTATTTCACGCTCCTGCTCAGAAGAATTTGTGTGCTTGTATTTCTCAAAGAAAGAGCTGCAGTAATTTCTGAGAAGACAGAATAGCAAATTTTATCCTGAAATTTCTTTTCTAAAAAAAACCCCTGTAATCTGTTTTATTGAAAACCCACACCCCTTTATCTCCAGGTTTGATTTAAGGATCATCTCTACATAAAACCTCCTCTTGAATATTCCAGTTTAGAAAACAGAAAAAAGTGGAAATAGGGCATTATGGAAAGAATTCAGCAGCCTCAGCTACAGGAGTCCCTGCCAGGGCTGCCTCTGATACGGCACCGCCTGTCGCATCGAGAGTGCCACGATGAAAGCTGCAGATGAGATCTGGGAACTGAACTCCTATGTACCAGTCCAGTACATCAGCACTGGGGGATTTCTTGCCTTTCCTTCTTTTTAAGTCTTCAGTGGGCTGTAGTTCATGATGCTTTATTAAGAGGATTTTCACAGCGTTAGCTCTCATTTCAGAGGGAAATGTTCATTCCCCTCTAAAGGAGCTGCCAAGGCAGTTACCTGGTGGGATGCAGCATGGCAAAAGTACTTCAATCTTGAAATGGCAATAAATATTTACAGCTATTTCTCCAGAGCTCCTTAGTATTGATAAAATGAACAAGTCTAATTAAGGAATATTTGTTGAGGCTGTGATGACTCAGCCACTGGTGCAATGAACAGAGGAACAGAAACATTGTCCTTTCCTGCTTGGAAGGTGCTCCTCTGTGGTTTTGAGGCATGAGTTACTAGGCTTGGCACCGTTTGGGCTGCTCCTCACCTATGGACCTCCTGTTGCATCAAAAGCTTGCATCAGCCCTTTTTTGAATGTTATTGATATGCAGCCAGAGTTAAGTAGCAGGTACTTTGATGAGTATTTTGAAAATATCTAGCTCATAGCGAACACTTCTCCAGTGGCAGTTTGCTATGCTCAGATTAGATCATTTTGGTTCATTATTGAAAGAAAAATGTGAATATCACTTGAATATCATGGCTTGCAGGGGTAGCACTGAGGCTGATAGAGGCATCTGCCCCACTGCAGAACGTGCTGTGTAGTCCCTACCCCAGCTAGTCTGAGTTGTGGAGTGATGGTAGGTGAACACCGCTCTTGGCCTGGATTTCTGGGATAATGAACCCCAAGAGAATAGGCCTGTAGAATTTTAGATGGGTGTAATTGGTGGGTTTTATAGAAATGAAACTTCCTTTAAAAATCTCTACAGCAGCAGAGAGCACTCTGTGAATTCCTGTAGGGTCATTCAAGACTTCCATAAAAAAGAGATCATTCTTTGTTGAATTTCATAGTATTTCACCATAAAAAAATAGTTTGTAACCTCAGCTTACTCATTGTGTCATTCTCATTGGCAGAAAAACCTCTTCTGCTGTGAGGGTGATCAAATGCTCCAGCTTTGCCCATGGAAGCTGTGGAGTCATCACACTTGGAGATGTTTGGAGCCTGAGTGGACATGGCCATGAGCCACCTGCTCTGATTGACCCTGCTTGTGTGGGTGATGCTGGATTTGGTGATCTACAGAGGTTTCTGCCAGCCTCATCTATTCTGTGTGACCTTCCCTCAGGTGTTCCCTTCCAGTTAGCACACAAGCACACAACTAGAACCACAGCAAGGGAATAAAGTTCCAGGGTCTGTTCTATAGGGTCTGCAGAGACCTGTGGTCACTTTCAGACCCCAATGCCTTCATAATAACACTTCTTTGAAAAGGCACCAAACCAAAACCGAGCTGTACTCTTTCCTTTTTCAATCCTATTGCCGTGGATAACAACCCAGCACTACAGCTCTGTGCTGCAGCATTGCACAGAGGCTGAGGCAATGATTTACAAAAGGCCTTCAGGAAGGAGAAATTCTGTCATGCAAACAGTGGTGGTCTCAGCTGTGAACACCCTGTGTGGTACCAGGATCTCAGCCACAACAGCCTGGCTTCCGCTGCCTTGCTTGGAAGAAGGCAATAATGACGAAACACCTCCAAAAGGGCTCAGCAAAACAGCAGATAGCAGAAGGTAGAGGTAGAAGTAGTTAGCACATTGATAACAGAAATTTTTGTCTAAGATAGTGTCCTCTACAGAGGGTTGCTTCTGCCAGGAAGAAAGAATTGAACTAATTGTTCAGAAACATGGACCACCTACTCATTTTTCCTTGCCCTGCCAGGAGCTTGCCCCTGTGTGACACAGGTGAACACTGTGCCTTCTCCAGCTGATGCACCAGCCACCACAGGTGCTGCTCTGCAGCAAACCAAGTCCACCATTTTGTGAAGACTTGAGATTACCTAATACATTTTTCCCCTAAAGTAGGGGAAGATTCTCCAGGAAGATATGAGTCAAATAAAAAACCCAAGGTTTGCATTAAATGGATACAACTGTGGGAAATAGGCTTTGAAGATGTGACCAGATTGTGCAGAATTTTTTATAAGCAGCATTATAAATTATGGTTTGAGTTTAGATGTCTCTGTTGTAGCTGTGAGAAATCAGGAGCCTTTGGCATGAAAAAACTGAAGGCCTAAGTTGTTCCATTAGACTCTATGGGCATCCTAAATTAAGCAGGTCAGCTCATTTCAGACTTAAATTTATAACAGCACACCTGAAAGCCTTTGCAGAATTGGAGGTCACCCACAAAACGAAATGACACAATGTGTGGAACTTAAAAATCACAGAATTGCTGCAAAGGCAGAAATCCTTCCTTAGCAGTTTGTGAAATTAATGCCAAAATTATATTTGACATGTCTGTTTATGGTTTGCTTCATTCCCAGATGGCACTGTCCAGGCCCTACACCAGAGCAGAGAATTTAAGTTGTGCTGCTGTGGTGTACTTGTGCTGCACTGTGAGTTGTCATCAGTGCTGCCCCTGTGAGTGTTTGACCCCACCCTGCCACCACCCCCTTCCCCATGTGTGGGACAAAGGGAACAGTACAGGAGCTGAACTTCAAACCCAGGGCTCCATGATAGGAATTTTGAATATGGAGCAGGTTGGAGGTGCGTTTTTAGGACTGCTAGAGTGGAACAGAGATCTGAAACCGGGCATATCTGATTTTGTTATTGTGGACTCAGCTTTTATATGTGATTAGACCAAAGAAACGCAGAGTGTTAGAGTACAGCTCCAAACATAACCAGTGTTTGCATTCAAATTCATCCCTCCAACACCCCTCCTAATGGTTTAATTCAACTTACCTTGTATCCTGTGCAGCTCCATGGAGGTAAAATTCGGCCTTGTAGCTTCATTTTCCCCATCCATACACATATAGGAATTATTCCACAGGGTTTCTAATTTACACTGGAAGTATCCCTGTGTGATTTGGCTAAGACCATTAGAAAGAAACGTAGTGAAAAATTAAGTCTGAAATGAGCTGACCTGCTTAACTCAGAAAAGTTATATTTATAAGCTCTGACAATGGAACAGTTAAATAAGACACAGTTTATTGTGTCACTCATTAATGAACTGTTTCCTAATGATTTCAGCATGGGTCATTACATAGAGTGATCCAGCAGCACATAAAAACTACTATCAGCAAAACTGAGAGGGGAGGGAGGTAGATGTTACTGCTGCCTTGCAGCAAAATGCTTTGCAGCAAATTGGCTCTGCTCAGCTCAGGCATTTGGTGATGCTGCTCACAGGATTCTGCCCACAGCTCCTTCCAGCCCACTCTGAAAGGGCTCCAAAGTTTCAGTTTTAAGTACGATGCAGAATGCAGTGCTAATGTGATGGATTTTACTGGCAGCTAAAGCACCTGTATTTAGTGTTTTTTGTTGCACTGCAGTTTCCTGAAGCCAGTATTTCCAGTGGTGGCAGCAAGTTTATGAGGTTTGTCAGTGCCCCAGACTCTGTCCTGCTCTGGTTGCTCTCCTCCACACAGAAGTGGTCTGCTTAATCAAAGTCTAGTCTTTACTGATACAGCACACTTGACCTGATTGAAGGCCTGCATTTTCATTGTCATTTTTCTTGGCTTCCATATCTCTTTCTGTCCCGCTGTTGTCCTTTGGATGTCAAGTGGTATCAATGATTTTTCACCCTGCAGGTCTTCCAGCCCCAGGGGCGGTGAAGTAACCTCCCTCTGGTATCTTGCTTCCCGGTTTGACTTTCTTCAAGAGCCAAATGCTCTTTGACAAGATAAAATATGTCAGTTGTAATTCTTAAATCAACTGAAACATCGAATCAGTTGGTATGCAGGAGCAAAATTATATCAATGGGCAGGAGAACTCCAGCAGATGACAGAGAAAATGTGAGATAATGTTGACCATCACATGCAATCTTGCAGCCTAATCAGGATGTCCTTTTCAAGCTGTACCAAGAACTTTTCCAGCTAGACTTATTTTGAAAAGGCCTCATAATTCTGTGGTGGATAAGGCAACATAATACCTAGGATCCCTCAGGGTTTTTCATTGCGTACGTCTGAGAGGTTGCAATCTCACATTAGAAATAAAATTCAGCTGTTGGCCAGTGAGAGGTGATGGCATTATTACTGGCCAGGACTGATTATCCTGCAGCCAGGCACAGTGTGCATATCTTGCCACAGCCTTGTCATTCTCTGTTGTAAACACATTCCTCGGCTGCCACAGCCCCACTGTGAATTAGACCTGGCTGTACCGGTCAGTCTGCTGACTGTGTCAATATCCCTTGGACTCCTAAGCTGAGACCATCACCATAACTCTCATTTCTTCCCATTTTTTCACCTGACTCTGTCAATAGCTACTGTGCTGCTTCAGTTTTAGTTAGAGCTGGCTGAGTCACACCTGTCACTTGTTATTTACTTGTTCCAAACCGGAGTGTTCTCAGATGAACTGTGAGCAGCAGGAAAACTCGACTGGCACGGCTGTGGGAAGAAGCATCGAAACTTTCAGTGCACTCAACAAAATGTTCTCTGAAAAGACTGGTCTAACTTGTTAACTGTTTCATGCAGCCCAAAATTACATTTTCCCCAGGTGATTTACACATTATTTCACAGTATTTGCTGACTTCAGTGTGAGTGTGGAGATGAGGGACAATCACTTTATAGTTTACGTAGAGCTTGAGAAATCCTTGACTGTACTTGTCTGTCTTTCCCTAGTGGAGGAAAATCTTTTTTAACCAAGTTAAAATCTTTTTAACTCAAGTTGCATTTGAGTTGATATCTTCTGGGAGTAAATCAGTACAGAACATCAAACTTCCTTCTCCAGGGTATGAAAAGTGGTGATTGTTTCCAACTTTGTCTTTGTGAAATGTCCTATAGACTCTGTAGTCTGATTCAGTCTCAGTTATTCTCAGAGCTTTGTAGAGGATGTAGCAGATACTCCTTCCTGACAAATTTAACCATCTGATATTACTCATAACACCCCTTCCTATTAGTAGATACATTTACACACCGATGTCAACTGGTTTTAGATTTTATTATAAATAAAATAAATTGCAAGGAAATCTGATGCATTTGAGTGAGAAATGGAAAAATATGGCACGTAAATTATAGTGTAGTTGTGGAAGAGTAAGGAACTCCTAAGAAATTCTGTGCTGCAAATGCTTTATGTGAAACCTAAAAAATCCGGTGCTGGAAATGGGACGGGAAAAATGGATAAAACTTGGACTTTCAAAATGAAGCTGCATTGTGTTTAGCAATCCCACAAAACCAGACTATAAGAGTGTGTTATAATTTTCCCTTAGGCTATTGCTTCTATTTAAATACTTGTTGTACCATGGAATAGTTTAGCTGTTAAGTTTCTTGGCCTCATTTTGTATCTTATTTTATACGTGTATGTATTTGTTTTCAGTGTGATCTTGCACAGCGTGTCCCAGTGATTGGAGACACTCGCTGCATGCATTCACAGCACTTTCTGAGTCCTAAGTTTTGTCTAGGTACAAAAAAAAAATATTGCTGTGTCCTGTCTACTGCTTTTTATTTGGGAATTAGTGTTACTAAAAATCCTTCGCCATCGGAAGAACTGTCTCCAACACTTGCTGTCCTCATACCTCACAAACTGACAGGAGGAGTGCATCTTCTGAAGGTTAACTCAGAAATTATTGGGAAACAGCATCTGATTGGGATAGGCACAGCCTGCTAAATCAGCCCTGAAAACACTCCACAGCATGAAAAAAGTAGTGTGTGTGGAGAAAAAAATACAAAATAAATTTGGATGTGATAGAGAGGGAGCCAACAGAACTGGTGTAAGATCTGGGCTGTAAAGAAAAACATGGAGCTGCAGATACATTTCTATTTGGATAGCCTGACAAATTCACTGGATTCTCTGGACAAAAACCCCAGAGCTTCTCCTGCTGCCAACACATGATGAGAAAGATGCATTATTATAATGTCTGAGAGGGTATTACCTAATGCTGCTTCTGCATTTGTTGCCTGTAATAGTAATTTTGATAATGTAGAGAGCTTAGAAGAATGAATCAGTGTTTGGTAACAGAACAAGCATTTTATTTATTGCTCCTAACTCTCGAGCCCTTTCACAGCTTGCTTTCATCTTACAGATGCATTTTCTGTGGTGTGACGAACAGGCTTCTCCATCCCACTGTGGATACATGCCAGTGCACCACAGAATGCAGATTTCTGACTGGATGGTGATTATGTGCTAGCCTGGGGACAGAAACGGAGCCATAAGTCCTTTGGGGAAGACTGACAAAATGTAACCAATATCTAATCTTTGCATTACACAGCTGCTGATGGAGCTCTAGTGACACATCTACCAACTCACTCCTGTTGCCTATTAGGCACTTCCCACTCACCAGCTGCCCTAGGTGTTAGTCTGTGCTCCTGGGAAGCAGTAAGTCTATGTTAGCACAACTTTTTGCCTTTAATGCCTTCTAATGCTGTAGAATTTTTTTTTCCTGCATAGAATAGATAAATACAAACTTAATTTAGCTATTACTGTGGTATTGTTCCGTGATGTACATACAGTTGGTAATTTTCAGGCAATATTTGCCAACAGGGAGGCCTTATGAGTAGAAGGGCAGCCAAAACCAGCTCAGCGGTGTCATAAAACTTCCATTAATTCATGGACTAGGATTCACTGGCTTTGCTTCCTTACTTAGCACTTTGAAATAATGTCTTGCTAGTGTTGTGGCAGAATGGCTGAAACTACAGGTGAATTAGGGTTCCTTCTCTGTCTGAACAGGAGAATCCTGCTGTACAACTGATCTTAGGGTTGGTGGGGTTCAGACTCATTTCTTCTCATTGCCATCTGCAAAACTGGCTTTTGCTGGAAGGGGTGAAAATTCAAAGCTCTTCCCCCAGAGTGGCTTACTCCATAAAAACATTTCCTTAGCCATGGGAAACAAACACGAAGATCTGCATCTTCTTGACAGGGATGTTGACTCCATCTCTGGGTAGTAGCAACTCTCATTCAGTAACAATTACATTACAAAAACCCCCCCAAAATAGCCATTTAGGAGTTGCTTTGAAAATGAAATTTTAAAAGGGTTTGTTTCTTTGCTTGCTCAATATTTATTTGTTTAAGGCCATAAAATAAATCGTTGCAGTGCTGCTTAGGTCCTGCATGCTGCAAAATGAATCCTTTTGTGTCTTCCAATACTAAATTCTTACTCTCTTTTGTCCAGAGCAAGGAATATTGTTGCCTTAGTCACAGCATCACGGGTTCAACTAAAAACTGATTTTTACGATTTTTGTGTGTTGCAGTTTCTATACCCTTTGGTTAAAAACCAGTGAGGTTCATTATAGGAAGACCACTTCAAAGACAAAATTTACATTTTTTTATGATAGAAATGTTCTGAGCACAGACCTAGGCTGTTAATCCCATCAGGACAGACCTCCTATAACCTCCTGCAAATTTTAGATGCTTTGGGCAGATTCCTTTTTTGGCTGGCGGAAGCTTTGACTGTTTGCAGTGGATTTATAACAGCAGCTCTAAAACTGTGTGTGTTGAGAGTGAATTTCCTATAAGATATGTTTACTTTGTGCCTTATTCATTACCATGAGCTGTTTTCCAGGGAGCTGCATGGAAGTGTTTGCTATACTAACTGATCATCTGGGTCATTCTGGTAAATAGAAACCTTCTGGAATAAACAGATCACAATCTGAGTTTTGTGCTGCTGAATTTTTACGCGTCAGTGTTTCTACAGTAACTTAGAAAACGAATTATTTTACAGATTTAGGATTTTCTTTTTCTGCCTCTTTCTCGTTTGGTGTGTCTCCCTATCACAGCCCTGGTGGGTGAGGTCTCTAATCCACCAGGCAGTTAGCCTAGTTGGCAGATCCCTCTCCTAATAAACCCCCACTCCTCTCAGATTTGAAATACCTCACTCTTCTATCTGCTCAGGTAAAGGTTTGCCCTGAGGATGTATGCCCAACCCCTTTATTCATCCCTGTATTCAAGAATTTCATTGAACTTCTGTAAATATTAAAATAATTTGAATGAGACCACTGCCTCTCAAATGATCACTTTTTACACCTACTGCAAGTGGGGCACAAAAACATCAAGAGATTAAATACTGTCCAGAGGCTCACACAAGGAATTTTTGTCCAAAGATGAGCCCTGGAGTCCAAAATCCATTTCAGATTTGCAGGAATGTCTCACGCTATTCCCTTGGGTGCTGAGTATACAGGATACACAGAATGAAAATACCTTTGATCTCTGATTTAACTACTAAATGCTTAATTAAAGCCTGTTTTTATTTTGTAGAAAAGGTATCAGAGTTTTGATTTATGAGTCTCAGATTTGTAGGAGCTGATATAACAGCTGGGCAAGGTTTTATATTTGCAGAGGCTGTTGCAGTACTGAAGCCTTCTGTGACTTTGATGCACGAAAGTGAATTTCCAAGCCAGTGATTTGAAAACCAGCTTTTTAAGTGGAATATAATTGCAGCACGTGCACTTTTAGCTGGTAACATACAGATGAGTATCTGCTTGCTCTGACCATCAAAATGCAAGCCAAGCTGCTGCCCTGAAAATCTTCTTCTCACAGCCTGAGAGGAAAATCGGAGTCTCTTCACATTCTGATTTAGCTTGTATTTCTCTAATGAATATTTTAATAGCTTTATTTTTTTTTTTTTTTTTTTGTATTATGTCTATGCATTTTGTGAAAATGTCTACTTCCCTCTGAGAAAGACAAGGAGTTTTTTTTGACTTTCTCATGTTCTCTGTCACCTGCTTTTTTAAGGTGCATTCATTCAATCCTTTCAGTTAATAATACATCTATCATCCAGTGTCAGGGAGCACTCTAGCTCTTTTTCAGCTTGCCAATTTAAGTCTAAACCTTTCTTCTTACTTCACTGTTGTCCACCCAGTGAGATTGGTTTTAGGGCTTTACTGTCACAGTGTTTGCATGAAGCGTTACTTCAGCTTGTGCTCGGAAATGATTTGTATAAAATGTGTGGATGCATAATTTCTGATCCCACCACATCAGTTCTTTTCTCACGCTTTCCCTGCCTGCACACACCACCTACATGCTCCCCATCTCCTTCTGGCCTGCCTGTCCCACCTGCTTTCCCCCCGCCCTGGCTCAGGATAGCTCTCTTTGCCTGGGCACAGCCTCCTTCCCCAGGAATAGAAAAGGGACCACAACCTCACTGGCCATGTCATCAGTGCTGCTCAAGTGCTACAGTCAGGACTTACTCTTTGCTCTTTTTTAAGCATTTAAATAAATTCCAAAGAGAAATCACAAATCCTCTCTTAAAATTAATACTTTCCAAGCAAGGTGATCACAAGTAACAGCATCATTAAAGTGCTAAATAATCTCAACGGAGCTCAATGCGCTTGCTGCCATGAAGAGTATGTACTTCTTCAAGTGATTATGAAACAATATTGAAGTGCACAGGTCTCTCCTTGGCATGCTTTGACCATCAGTGGATTTACACTGATTTATGACAGATATAATCTGGCCACTTTTACCTAATGGAAGTCCCTAACACAGCAGCTTTGACCCTGCTTTGATCCTTCCTCTCTTGATTTCAGTGTGCAGAGCAGAGGTAGCTCTGCATTTAATTTAACAGTTCCAAATACACTCTTGGCTTGCATTATAAGCAAACTACTTCACAAACACTTTGTGGTGATATTGAAATGAAAGCATTGCTTGGACATGTGAAAGTCTTTTGAAGAGAAGGATGCCAATCTTGCCTCCTGGTTTAGGGTTGAGTGGTATGAGAAGTGAAGCACACACATCAAGTCAGACTCCTCTAGGAAAGCATGGATTTCTTTAACTGAGGGCAAACCAGAAATATGGCTATTCGGAGGCACATCAAAACCCACTCTGGAAATTAATAGCTTTTCCTAAAAATACGCCATTTGTCTCACTTTCTTCTGCAAAGAAATAATCTCTTAGCGATGAATATTTCTGCTAAATGAGATATTTGTTGCATTCAACAGGAACAAAAGAAAATACAAATACTAATGATTTTTTAATCACTTGACTTAGCTATTTTTAACCCCTTGCAATCAATAGCTGACTTTTCCTTAATTCAGCAGAAATGTTTACACCTTCCCATGTAGCACCAGCTTCACTGGAAATAGCTGTGGAGCATATTGCTCTCCATATTTACAATTTTAAGCCTTTTTTTTTTTTAAAGGATGCAAAGCCTAGGGTCATTTGCAATGAGACTTTGATGTTTTGTAATTCACAGACCAAGTGTGACAATTATTTTCTTTGCCGTCTGTACAGATCTGGATAAGTGTGAGTTTGTACACCCTTCCCTGTGCCTTTGGCTTGTTAGGGGTTAGGGTTTGTACATGTTCTGCTGATACTTTTGTCCATAAAACGTATGCAAAACCTCAGATGGGGATAAAAGGATGGAGGAAAAAAGATCATCTCATAGACTTTTCTTCTGTGTGATGATCTTTGAGCTTTTTAAACTGCCCTTGTTCATGGCACTGCTGCAACTGGGATGGTGTAGGGTTATAAGCAGGACAATGTTTATAGAGGAGGAGATTTTTTGGGAACAACTTTCAGAGTTGACAGAATTCATGTTTTAGATGCACAAGCCTTTCTGCATCTTTCAGATCTGAAGGAAGAGCAGCAGCTTGCAAAGCTAAATGCGTGGATACAAGTGCTAGAGAGGTATAAATTAGAATACCTTTGAGGACCTTAACAGAGTGAGAAAGAGGTGTGTTGCTTTGTAAGGACATGAGAAATGTACAGGGTTTGAGTCCTTTCGGTTTCCTGATACCATGTACTTACA
Source organism: Corvus moneduloides (assembly GCF_009650955.1). Lineage (NCBI taxonomy): Eukaryota > Metazoa > Chordata > Aves > Passeriformes > Corvidae > Corvus > Corvus moneduloides. The sequence goes on along the minus strand of NC_045481.1, from coordinate 55,933,921 downwards.
GATATGTCAGTGATGTTTCTATTTACCTTTTCCTGTCTTGCTTTTCTTTAAAAGACAGTATAGAAAATGAATAATTAGTGCCTGTTTTGGACTCTGACACCCCAAGAGCAACAGACCTGGAAAAATCAGGTTCTTGGGATTCCAACTTTATATCCGAAAGCAGCAAGGATTGGATGAATATTGGCATTAATTTTCCTGTAGCTCAGATTCTTGTTGTGAAAACACATTTTTTTATTATTAATATTTTATTTAGGGAATGGCTGAGACAAGTTTGTTAGGGACAGCATTCTCAGTGATAAACAGGAAACAGGAACTCATGACTGAAACATGGTGCATGCAGCAAATATGGCAAATGTACAGTATGAAGGGATGATTAAAAAAACCATGAACTGACATCTTAATTCCTGATTGCTATCCAGTCCCTCTGCTGAACGAGGCAAGGATTTGGAGGAAAGGGTCTGCAATCAAAGGCTGTTGTAAGAGGAACATTTTCTAATTTTGGAACACTTGACTTTCCAATTTGAGCAACATTTATAACATCAGGTTCAGTTTTTGATTAAATGGGATATTCAGCACTGTTGTACAAAATCTTTATGTTATGTCAGTAGAAATTACAGAAAGTGAGAACGTGGAGTTGAGCTGCTCAGACTAAGGGCTCTGAGTGAAGATTCTGCCTTTGGTGTTGCATGTGTTGTCCTCTGACTTGTTGTGAGACCCTTGAGAAGTCACCCTGCCAGCTGTGTCAGATACTGCATCACAAATAACAGAACCTTGTAATGGTAGTTTATATTTTAAAATATCACTTTATGAAAGGATCAGCTTTGTATTGCATGTAGAGGAATACTTTACTAGATTAACCTCTGCTTCATTTTGCACACAACATGATTATTGAATTCACCACTCCATGATTTTCTTTGTGAGTTATCGTTACAGGATGTGTAAAAAATAAAGGAACTTTTACGTATGAATTATGGAACCATTTCTATTAGGATATTGAAGCTTCATTCATTTTTTTACATACCTTAAATGTCACTGGTTTTGTTTTTTATGAGGATCACAATATATTTTCACTGTATTTGTCAGTGAATTTTTTTTAAATGTTGGAACTAAGTCTGTTGCTGCTGTGTTCTAAAGCTGGGATTACAAGTGTGGTGTTTGACCAGAGAGGTTGCTTTGCCACTGAGTGGTTTGCTCTCCTTCAGGCTTGTTATATTAAAATTATTACCAGATAACACCAGATGTATCTTTGTGAGAAGTTATTCGGTCTTGCTAATACTTTCTATTTCCATTAATTTCACTTTAATCAAAGTACCCATTTTCTTTGTTTATAATTGTCTTGAAGCCACCAGATGAGATTTAAAATCCTATTTTTATCAGCGAGGGGAATGCTGTTGTTGGCAATCCGTCGTGTCTCAGGAGGACAGCAGGACAATCCGTCAGAGTCTCGGGAGGACAGCAGGACAGCAGCTGCCCCACTCTGCCCAGGAGTACTCCAAGGCCATTCCCCAAGGCAGCATCCTTCCACAGAAAACCTACCTTTGTGTGGCCTCTGACTCTGGCAGGCCATTAAATAAGTGATAATCGATGAAAATCTCTAAAGTTCATTTTGTTTTGACCTAATTGGCAGTCCATTTATAAGATTATTATCTCGCCATCTTTCCCCAAATAGTTACTCACTTGACTTGCTCACTCATCATCAGTCTTCATGCTGATCCCACAGACTGTTGTAAGTGAAACACCTACTAGAAAGCTCCCACTCGTTTGGCATTTCCTTGCTTTTTCAGGATTTGTGTTGGAAAAAACATCGAGTGACCTCAAGCGAAATGTGTCATGGAATGTTGTGTAGTGGCTATCACAGTTCAAACTGTGGATCTGGAGAACATGTGTTCATGGTACTCTGTACAGGGAGGTCTGGTGAGATTGCTGTCAGAGTGGGGGTGTCTGGCTGCAGAAGGAAGGGAAGGGATGGCAGAAAAAAGGTGCCAGAATGAAACACATCTCACTCAGGACACTCCCATGAGAAGGGACTTGCCCAGACTGAAACAAAGGAGTGCAAACAGGGAGTCCCTGCACTCTTCATCAAAAGGTAATTGCAGGAAGGTGAAGAGCAAGGCTGGAGTAGATGGAGAGGCAGAAATCTTAGCCTAGTGTCTGGTCCAAAAAGCACACCTGAGGCCTGGAAACGCTCCAGGGATGTGGTGGGGCTTTCCCCCAGTGCTGCTGTGGTGCAGGCAATGTGGCCGTGGCTATGCACCTCGGTGCCTGGTGGCAGAGCAGAATTCCTGGGCACACTCCTCTGGGAATGTGTGGGAGCGTGGGTCAGAGGAGGTGAGTGAGTGAAATGAGTTTTGTTTTGAAACAAAATCACTTTAAAGCCAGGCTGCCCTGGCTGTGTCAGCTGTGTCAGGCTGTGGTGGCTGCAGCATGGTCCCTGTGTTTGCTGTGCTGCGACCTTGCAGCGTCCCCAAGGTGCAGGCGTAGCGCGGCTGGGAGAGCACAGCGTTTGTCACAGAAAGAATTACTGGGAGTGGGTCAGTTGTGTGGTGAAGGAGTATTCCAAAGGTTTGGCAGGGGTTCGGCAGCGGGTGTGAGTCCCTGTTCCAGCATGGGGTGTATTTTTAGTGTTTACTCCTTATCTTTCCTTATTCTACAACAAAGAAATGCTCCTCGGTAGCGCCAGTTGTCCCTTTTGCCTTCAACAGAGCTGTTGTGGAGAGGTCTTGGGAATGGGACCTGTCTGATCTCTGTGTTTGGGAAAGGAGGGCAGGGACCACTTCTCAGCCCCACAGTTCCTCAGTTTCTCTGTCCTGCTCAGAAAGCCCTTTGCCGTCTTTCCCACCTCTGCAACCATTACATGGAATCGGGACATGCAACTGCTAAGGGACCAAGCTGTAGTTCCTCCAGAATTCTTGGGAGTCAGGCCGGAGGAACGAGCTGAAGTGCCTGAAAAGAGCTGGTGTGATCCATATGTGGCTCTCTTGAAGGAAGGAGAATCTGGGCAAACTCCAGGATCACAGAGTTTTTATGACTTCTAATCCTGTCCTCTCTGGATGGAGGGGAGAAGACCTGCTCTGGTGACGTGTAGTCCAGGAATAAAAGTGTTATAATAACTACCCAGGCTTATCCTGAAGTCAAATCACCATTCCACCTCACCTTACTTCTGAAGTTTTTGTATATTGATATAAGTACAAATTAAAAAAGGTAAAGAAATACTATTTAAAAGAATAAGCCATATTTTTATATATTTAGCTCAATCAAGCACTAAATAGACCATTCCTGCCCACAAGGTGTGTTTAATGCCATCACTGAGAGCTTCAGGCTGTCTCCCTGAAATGTGGGTGATACTGCTACACTTCAAACTTTCAGTGACATTTGAGCACCTCTGGGGTCGTTGGTCTAAACACAGAAAATATTTGAATTTTCCATTTTTGTTTGAATTAGTAGCACAGTGAAAATCACTCTTCCTGGCATTTTTAAAAACACCTGTGCCCTGCTGCAGAGTTGCTCCAGAGGCAAAAGGCAGAGGGGCTGCTCTTGTAATGCTGACAGTTCAGATTTGTATAACCCCTTCACCTCATGGTTTTCTGGGTTAGTTTGGCCTTAAGTTGCTGAGAAAAATGTAAAACATGGCCAAGATGCATTTGTGCTTCAGAGAGGAATGTTCTTAGGCCTTTGTGTGTGCACAACAGTCACTCACTGTGTCCAAAATGAAAGCACTTCTCTCCAGAAAAGCAGTTTCTGAAGTATTTCCTACTTTCCTGTATTGTTTTGCCAATACAAGTAGCTGATGACTTTTTAAATTGCTTTTAATTTGCTAAGGAATTATGAAGACGTATTAATGATGATGGGAAAACAAGCTTACCTCTGCCTAATGAGTTGATGTGCATTATGCCTGGTAAACTGAAAAGAAAGAACCGAGTTTTAACAATTTTCTTTTTAATTTTTCATATGCTTTACTTACTTTCCTTTTTGTTTTTGAGGAATTTGAGGTGTTTTTCTCAGGACCTATCAAAAAGTTGTCTGTGGATCTGCAGTAATGATATGTGCAAGAAATGTGTGCATTACAAATGCTTTTGAATAAGTTACAAAATTTTGTACTGCCAGTTAGGAGAAAATAAAGTATTGTAATTTGTATCACTTTGCTCTTTGACTGATACAAGCAACACCCAGCTTTTGGTGAGCAAACAAGGAATGGGAGGTGATAAATATAAATATAAATGTACTTTACCTTCTCAGTACCTAGAGGTTTGACCTGTGAATTTTCTTTGTTTTGGATTAGAGCAAAATTGGACTCCTGACTCTTACAGTTCTCTTTGATGTCATTTTGGTGTGCTTGTTCTGTAGCACTCTGCTGTGGGATGTTCTGCAGAGGCAGGTGTGTGAGCACAAATGAGTCATTTAATGCAGATTTTTATCATCCTGTGGCTACTTACGCAGTTTGAAAAATAAAATAATGGTTATTAACTAATTGGAAAAGTGTGTTTTCTCTGTGCCCTGGGACCATGGATTATAAAGAAAATCCCTCACGCAGAGAATCTTTTTAATAATAACCTACTAAACCTATTAGTGAGCTTCATGGAGGCAGGAAGGTGAGTTGCCCCCTGAGAAGGATTCACCTCCAGCTTATGCACTCCCATAATTAGCTGCCTTGTTGTAAATGTTTGCCATGGAAGAGTTGAGGGCAGGGCTGTTAATCAGGAGCAGCAGGTGCTGTGGATGCTCTTCCAAGGTTACAGCAGCGCTGCTCAGGACTGCTGGGCTGGGAATGTCGCAGCCACAGTTGGGAAAGAAACTCCTCCCTGGGCCACAGTCTCCCCTTCTGCCCCCCAAAGAAATAACCTATTTAGAGTAAGGGCTGAATTTTCTGCTAGATTGAAGACATCAGGTTGTGTAGACCAGATCTGAAATAAAGGTGAGGGTTTATTGGTGTGACCTGATTTTCCTTGCTTTTTTCACTCCAGGCTCCAGGCTGATTTATACCTGCTGAGGGTGTGGGACCCTTATGTAAGACTTTTGGGGGTTCAGTCTCGACCGGGCGTAGACGGACGGTGACGGTGACGGTGACGAGAGATCTCTATAAGCAGATCTTGGAACATGCGGTTTATTGCAAAGGGCGTGGGTATAGGGGCACTGCTCAGAGCTGCCAGACTCAGCTTGGAGCAGGCCCAAGAGAGCAAGAGAGTAAGCGGGTGAGAGAGAGAGAGAGCGAGAGGAATGAGAGTGAAGAAGAAGTGATGAGAATAGGATGGAAAGGTGAAGTCCTGGTTACAATACAATAAATCATCTTCTGTACTGAATATTCTAATTGTCACTAACCAATCTAATACAAGATACAAATCCTATAGCATTTACATACAGCCTATAAGAGTTCTTATATTACCATAGAGTGTTACATCTTAACTCCTAAAAACTACTCTTTGGACCCCTTCTGCTGAGCTAGTAGGGTCTGCTCTGACCCTTGGACCCGTTTGCAAGCAGAGGGTATTGTTCCATCAAGAGGGGATTACCTTCAGTCGGCCATACCATTGTTTTCCAGTTGTTCAGTAACTAAGACTTGGTATTTCAAAAGTGGCTTTCATTTCGATGTCGCCTGTAGTTTTCATATTCCCAAAATCTTTTGTCAGGCAATCATATTTATAAGGCTTTCCTGTTTCATCTTCCCCAACACCTTAGGTTTTGGCCAATCTGACAGCTCGCTGAAGGGCTTCTGCTGGTGCTTTAGGAACATATGTAGCATTTCGGGCTGGAAAAGTGTCTGTCCTAGAGGAGAAATTTGTTTGGCAGCATGAACTAGCAAGGAAAAATGGCCACTGCAGTGTGAAGCAGATGCTGTGGAGAGGCTGGGCTGCATCGCTGGGGACGGGGGAAAAGAACTCCAGAACGTTTCTCTCCAGAGCCACATGAATTATCCAGCTGTGACTTCACTCATGACACAGTATTGGTTTTAATGTTAATCAAAACCTGCACTGGGGAACAGACAGATGAGAGCACACACAGAAAACAAGCATAAACTCTCTTAAACCTGGCAGAATTAACAGAGCCAACTGCTGGAGGGATGCAGTGTTGTGTAAAGGTGTGTTTGGGCTCCTCTGGGTCTTTCAGGGGAACATTCCAGAGGACTGGACGTGCGTGCAGGGCTCTTTCCTTGTCATGTAAAGAAGATGGTATTTTTTTTTCCCATGTGGTCCTGGGTAAAATAATTATCTTATTAAGTTAGAAAACAAATTATCGTTTGGATAGGTAGGCAGGGAAATGGTCCCCCTTCCCCTGCCAAATGGTCATCAAGCTTGGCTGTGGCCACTTCAACCAGCTCAGGACCTGGCACAGGCTCCAAATTCAAGCTAAGGATGCAGAATGATGCAAGGTCATATGGGGTCAGCAGAGTGAAATAAAGCCTGTCCTGTTTGTGTTCCCATTGTAACTCCTTTTCTCTTGAGTGAGATCCTGCAAGGCATTTCTTCATCTGCTGGCATTTGAAGAATTTAGGAAAATGTGTATTTTATGCCCTCTCTGTTAGTGCTATGATATTTTAATGAGCAGCCCCTGGGAATTGGTACTGTGACATTAGTTCTGGGTGAACACTTTGTAAAATCTTGCCCCTCTGTGTGTGGAAAAGGTTGCTCTTGGTCTCACTGGAAATGCAGCAAATTTTTTACAAAAGAAAATATTTATTTTCTCTCAACCTTTTTGAAGAATTATCTGCTTTTATTTCTGGTGTACAAACACACCTGTTTTCATAGTTTGTGGTTTTTTAATAAATTGTATCTAGAGTGAGCATCCCAGTCAGAGAGTTTAGATATAGAAGGAAGTATTTGCCCTTCTGTGAGTATATCCAGGTGTCAACAAGCTGCCTACAAACCCCATTTATAGCAGTGAGGTGATCTGCATTTATAGCAGTAAGGTTGTTTGGCAGATGCTGTTGCTGTGAGAGGCTCAAAGGTTGGGCTTGTTTGTGTTGTGGTTAATGAGCACGGCCGGGACAGTGAGGACCTCTCAGAAGGAGGGCTGGGAGAGCACTTTGCATCAGTGCTTTCATCACCCCGGGGCTGGGGGGTCAGCAGTGGCTGCTGGGGAGGGCTTGGCTGTGGGGACCCCACTGCTGCTGGCAGGTGTGGGGGCTGGAAGTGGCTGGTCCCAAAACAGCTGCATTGGGTTCTCATGGCCTGGTTTTGGTCGTGGGGGGGCTGCAGGGGTGGGTTCTGTGAGGAGCTTCCTCCATGTCCAGCAGAGCCGGTTCCTGGCAGCTCCAGAGACAGATGTGCTGCTGGCCAAGGCTGGGCCGATTAGAAATGGTGGTAACACCTCTGTGGTAACAGATCTAAGGAGAAGGGAAAAAAGCCATTTTGCAGATGTAATTGCAGCCAGAGAAGAAGGGGGTGAGAACACGTGAGAGGAACAGCCCCGCAGACACCCAGGTCAGTGCAGAAGGAGGGGCAGGAGGTGCTCCCGGTGCTGAAGCTGGGATTCCTCTGCAGCCCATGGTGCAGCCCATGGGGAGCCAGCTGCACCCCTGAGTGCAGGGAGGGCCACGGGGCTGCAGAGATCCACCTGCAGCCCCTGGAGGAACCCACACCTGAGCAGGGGGATGCCTGAGAAGAGGCTGTGAGCCTGTGGGAGGCCCATGCTGGAACAGGCTCCTGGCAGGGACCTGCCGACCCACGGAGAGAGGAGCCCATGCTGGAGCAGGTTTCCTGGTAGGACTTGTGATCCCCTGGGGGACTTACATGGGAGCAGGCTGTTCCTGAAGGACTGCACCCCGTGGAAGAGTGACCCACATTGCAGCAATTTGTGGAGAACCATTGCCCATGGGATGGACTCACACTGGAGAAGTTAATGGAGAACTGTCTCCTGTGGGAGGGACCCCTCACCCTGGGCAGTGGCTGAAACAATGTGTGATAAACTGACCATTCCCATCTCCCTGCACTGCTCAGGGAGGAGGAAGATCTGGGAAGGAGGGACAGGTGAAGGGAAGGTGTTTTTAAGATTTATTTTACCTCTCATTATCCCGCTCTGATTTCGTTACCTCTAATTTGAGCTTGTTTTGCCTGTGATGATATTTTGTGAGGGATCTCTCTCAGACCGTATCTCAACCCTTTGTTACAGTTTCTCTCCCCTGTCCAGCTGTGGTAGAGAGGCTTTAGTGGGAGCCTGGCCACATGGCAGTCCCACAGCAGGAGGTTTGTCACCTCCCTTGGTGTCTGGGATTTAATGGTGACCCCTGTGGCGGGAGCAGCTCTAGGCAGTGGTTTAAGCTGGGCCGAGGCTTGTGGCTGTGCTTGGAAGAATAGTGCTCAAAGCCTTCCCATTTAACAGGGAGATAACCTAAAGGTCTGTTAGCTGCACATCCTGCCCCATTAGTGATGCTCAGCGCTTCTGCTTATCAGTGTTTCCAATTCACTGCCGTGCTGGGCATCTGGCGCTGCAACTTAAATTTACATGGAACGAGGTTGTTTTTCTCCTGTGGGTTGACTTAAAACACCAATCTCAAGCCCTTATCTTCCCTCACACATCTTCTGGAGAAGCAGAACTACTTTGTAAGGCGTTGGAGGATTGAGAGTGCTTTAGGCGCCAGGCTCTCAGGGGAGTGGTGAATCCCCTCACTCCTGTCCTCAGCTGAGTTTTTTTGGTTTTACTCCAGTCAAACAAAAAAAAAGTATTCTGTTTCAGATCAATTTCATCCACATCTCCATTTTGAATCAATCAGCGTGCTCACAAGTGTTTCAGATTGGCGTGCGACTAAATATTTAACTTAATCTTCATTTTATTTACATTCGAATTACTTATTCTCTAAGCAGGTCTAAAAAGGAATGTTTTATTTGAAAATGAAAATTTGAAATACTTTATTTTCAGGAATACTTCCTAAGGTTTTTTTTTTAATCAAAATGCTTTAATAGCTTAGATAATTTGCCTGCCTTTTACTTAATTTTAAATAGTTCCATTAAAAATTCTTTCCCATTGTCTTCACCTGGGTTGGAATAATTCTCTAGGTTTTTTTCTGCTCTTCTTTTAATTTTAGTACCATTTAGAGCAGCATATGCTTGGAAATCAAGTGTATTTATTCCCACAAACTGGCACTCAGTGTTAAATTTTACCTTTCTTAAAAATACTCAGTTATCTACTCAAAGTAGCAATGTACCCAGGACTTACCTTTTTTTCTTTTTTTTTTCTTAAGGGTAAAAAACCCCATAAAACCACCTCGAAAAGAAGAGCACAATAGATAAATTTTTATTCCTACAATTTATTTTTAATATACTTTTAATTTTTGAAAGGGCAGATCACAGAGGGCAGGTGTCCAGGCTCTGCATGAAAATGTTGATTGCTGTGTGCCTGGCAGCTTGTAAATGCCAAGTGCTTATTAGATGTTTATGAAATTATTTTCAGGCACTTCAGCTGATGAGTAGCTTGCAAACTGAGCCTCTTTTTTGAGAAAAAAATATATATGTATGTGCACGTAATTGCTCTTCCTACACTGTCAAAATCAATGAGCCAGGTTTCAAGACATCAAGATTGACTTGAGTGAGTTGGGGTAATCTAAAACAAGTAGCAAAACTTCGAAACTTTGGAGATGATTTTTTTTTTTTGGTGGTGGTTTTGTGTTTTTCTCTTTTTTAAATGCTGTTCTCATTCTGCCAGACACTGCCCTGGGCAGTTTGCCCTTCCTGTTGCTCATGGATGTGTGTTGCCTGATGTGCCCCATCCCCTGCTCACACCACTGGGTGCTCTCTTCCCTGTGCCACCTCAGTGCCTTCCGGCTGTTGTTTCCACAGGCTCAGGAATATTTCAATATTTCTCACCTCTAATTGTGGTGTTTTTCATGGGAGTTTGGTTTCTCTCTCCCTCAGAAGTGCCAGAGGGTTTCAGCCCCCTTGTTAACAAGTGGGATTTGCAGCTCTTCATCTGGACTTTGTGGAGCTGGTAGGAGGAGAAAAAAAAAACCAAAAAGATCTTCCAGAGCTCCTAGAACTGTGACAAATCTCTGAGGATCCTTCATATTGTGTTCAAGAGTTTATGTATTTCAGAAGCTGGAGACCAAGCTACCATATAAATCTTTAATGCATAGAATTTTAAATTACTGTTTAGTGAACTCATTGTAGAGGGATGGTGAGAAGAAACCCCACAGGAATGCAATATTGTTAATTCTAGCTACCTCTCTTCATATTTTCATTTTCTTAGAAATTAATGTGTCTCTGCTCAGCAAAAAATATACTTTTAGGCCAAATAGCTGAAATGCATGTATTTGGGGGCCTTAGTTTGGGGACAGGATTCACAGATTTAGCTATCTTTGTAAAAAAGGATTAAACTCTTTGGTCACTGCATAATAAGCAGATGTTCATGGGGTATACAGCTCGGGAAAATAGGTTGCTGTGTTTTGGTGACTGAGTCTGGAATTTAGTCCACCAAGTTTGTAAATGTTGCTATAAATAACTAAATAAAACTGCTGACGGGGCAGGCTTTGGGCAGTTTCCCTTTGACATGTCACACAACACTGTCCTCCTGTTTCCCAGCTTGGTCCCTACATGCCTTGGGAATATGCAAGGAAGGAAGGAAGGCTGTTTGGGCACAGAATTCAGTAAAGTTTTTGTATCACCTCCTCCTTCCAACGGAGAGAATAAATATCTTCATGGAAAATACTGCACAGACCTACACATCCTTTCTAAGGGAAGGTGTCCATGAGTCAGTAATTGTGGGTGAACTTGGAGATGGGATTTGCCCCAGCAGGGGAACGATTTGCAGCAAGAGCATGTTTGGTAAAGGGGTCCAAACCACCGCTCCAAACTTGTGCCTCGGTGAGGTTTGTGGTTCAGGGCAGGTTTCCTTGGATGCCTGGCAGGCAAAGCTGGATCTGAAACCCTTCTAAAGAGAGCAGAGAAGGTAAAAAGGGAAAATCTGGCCACAGGAAGGCAATGTTTGGGTGCTGAGTTAAAGAAGATACTTGATATTTGGATAGGAGGTTCCTTGATGGTGCTTTCACTCACCTGGATGTTGATGAGGTTGCATTGCAGTTTACCTAAGCAACTATATCTATATTATTCAATCTATAATAAAACATCAAAAGAAACATTATTAATTATCTGCCTAAAAATGCAGTGGGGTGGGTTTTTTTCCAGTTTTTTGTAAAGAAATGGCTTGTCTGCAGAGAAGCCTGGTTGTTGAATTGAGAGGTAGTTTGTAGCCAAGCAGCAGGTCACTGATCACTGAACAGAGATTCCTTCTCTGCCTGTTTTTCCAAGGGTATTATCTCAAGGATACTTGTATAAATGGTGTGCTTTTTTTTTGGCATTATATCTTGCAAGTAAGGAGCAACATTATTCTCAGCGTTGGTGCAAACCTTACCCCAAGATTTATTTGTCTCTGCTTAAAAAGACCACATTTTCCTGAAGAAACAGTGGGCCAGCAAAGACTAATTTTGAAGTTAAATCACTGGTGACTCTTCCTCCAAATCCCTCAGCAAACATGGTTTGGCTCAGGTCAGATCAGAGGCTGAATCAGTGCAGAATGCCTGAACTCTTACAGAAGACTAAATATATCGATTTGTTTTTAACCTTGGAGCCCTTTGCCACACTGAGGGGAACCACTGGAAGATATTTTTTTGCCTCCCAGGTGTTGTTTTCACTTAGCTGGCTGTGGTATTTCTTGGATAACTGGAATGCAATACCTCTAGGCACGTTGTGTGATATCAAGTGCAGTGTGACAGCATGACTAATGTGCATCCACAATTAAATAAAGTTCCTGAAGATTTATTTTTTCATATGATAGTGCCAAGAGATTTCAGAGACTTTGATGTTGACAGTTACTGTAATTGCACTGCATCCATTCTGGTGTTCCTGGTAAATTAGATTTCCTGAATTTGCCTTAGCAGAGGTGCAGTCTCCCATTTTAACCTGTTGTCTGTAATCTACCCAATTTTGATCTACTGACTATCAAATTTAAATTGGGGATTTTTTTCTAACTAGATTACTTGCAAATACATAGTACACTTCATTACTGATTCTTCACATATTTCATATGTACCTGAGAATGAAGGTGATTAACAGAATAGCTTACAAAAAAGGAAAGAAAAACGCTACAGACAGGAATTGAAATGAAAATTAATGTATTTCTCATTGGAATTCAGAAAGTTAGACTTGCCTGTAGGAGTATCCATGTACTATTTCTGTTGCTTTTACACCTGTTCTGACTGGGCATGCTGCTGAGTGATTTCCCAGAAGTCTCATTTGTGCTTTCCTTTTCTCAATAGCCTTGAGTCCCTGGGAAAGATGGGGACCAAAACTAAGAATTAAAAAAAAGAAAAAAAAAGGTAAGAATAATGAAACAGAAAGAATTGATGATTTCTGGCATATTTTTGTGGGTTTTAAAAAATACCCCAAATTTTCCTGAGCTCACTGGATCTGACGTCAGTGGAGTGCTGAAGCAGCAGGTGTGATCCATGCCTGCCCTGCTGCTCTTGCAGCTGTTTGCAGCTGTGAAAATCAGGATCAAAATGCTGCCAGGTCAACAGATGAGTCTTTATTCTCAGAAAGGATGGATTTTAAAAATGGGAGCCAAGATATTTTAGCTCTTCCAGTCCCTTCCTGGCATGAGATGGTATTAAGTGACCAGAGTTAAGATGAGCTTTACTAAAACTCAAGTGGTAACAGTACGTTCAGGGCAGTGGGGATTAGATTTACTGTGTTTGCAGCAGGTTGGAATGTATTTATGTAAATAACTAAAAAAAAAAAGTTGACTGAGAAGAAAGCAGGCTGTATTTCCATTTAAAGAGTTCTCCTAAGCAAATTGAACTGATGCTTGTCCAAATGCTGCTGTGCAAGCCTTACTGAGAGGATAAGAGAATAGTGCTTTCATGGTAGAACACAACAAGTCGCACACAGGGAGGCAGAGTTTAATCCCATCCTGGCTCACCCTGTAGCGTAGGCTCCCTTTCTAATCCACTGCTGTGCTCTAGCATTGTTTCTTTATGATGGGGATAAACGTGTGGTATTAATTTTTTAGCTTCTAGCTAAATTTTGCACTGCCAGCGAACCATCTTATTTCATAACTGTGCAGCCTCATGGTGATAGCTGCAAACTGAGGTCCTGTGATTGATGCTATTAAGTTGTGTAATATACTGCCTTCTGCTGTCAAAATTTATTTTTGTTATTGTCAGCATTTTAATATTTCTAGGCAGAGTTTTAAATAACTGATGCAATAAAAGAAGCTTTTGGTTGAGAAATATGGTGCCTCGTGGTTTGCAGGAAGGTGATGTGACTGAGACGTAATTATCACTTTGAAATTACAATATCTGAGATGAGAAATCTTCGCAGAAAATTGTTGTTATTTAGTTTTTTAATTGGAATTCTGGGAACATTCCTCATACTCTTTTGAGCATCACCTGTTAATGAAAAAACAGTATCCAGTGAAGAATGAAATTAATTGTTAGACTTAAGATTCAGATGGCTTTTGGTAAAACCATGAAAAAGGAATTAATGGAAAAGCCAACAAGATAAATCTCTAGACTATGACCAGAATTTACAATCTCATTTCTGCCCTTTCCTGCTAATAAAGCATTTGGCTTCAGCTTAAGGTAACTCAGAATAGCACCTGTCTTTGAGCCCAGACATTTGGGTAGGGGGTCTTTTGTGTCCCTCTCCTTAGGGGCCAGAGAAGTCTCCAGCAGGTGGAGGTTCAGTCACCAGCAGGGTGTTCACCGTGCTACATAGGTGCAAAGGTGCATTTTGGGCTTTCCTTCTGCTGCCTAGCTCTGATCTGGCATTGGTCATGGATAATTGTGAAACCAGAAGCTGTCTTGATTTTTCAGCGTTTTTTCCCCCCACCCCTCAGCTGCTTTTCTTTGCTCTTTCAAGGCAGCCCTGTGGGCACTGTGCAAACAGACTTTGCCCCGGGGAATTCTCTATAAACTCTCCACACTCTGCAGGTGATCCACCCTCCTGCTTGGGACCCTTGGAGCGTTGCAGGAGGATGGGAAAGCAGAGAGAGCTGCAATGGGTGTGGTATGAGAGCTGCTGGGGAGCAGGGCAGGTCCCACAGCTCAGCTTGGTGTTCCTCTTGGGGCTTGCAGGGAAGGAAAGACCCTGGAGGAAAAGGTGGCAAAGAAGCACCCTCCATTGAGAGAATTTTAAAAATCATGACGTAGATGCACCTGAGGCAAAGAAATATTTGAAAAAAAAATTTAGAGACTTTTTTCCTGCTTGTGAAATTGTCACAAGCATCCTCTGATCTTTCCATGTTCAGCATCCACACTGTAACTCTTTACTGTGCTCACAGCTTTAGTTCACCATTCACCCATGAAGTCACCAGCCTACTGTACCAGTCTCCTGACTGATGAAAGGAAGGCAGCAACCTTGGAATGAAAATTACTTCTCATGAGTGTGGTGTGTCACCTCTGTGTTTGCACTCACAGTTCCTGAGATGTTTTCCTGACATCCAGGCCAGTAAATCTTGACAGTGAGGAAGAGCATGTGTTGAAAGAGTACCTGAAGTGGCATAAATCTGACTTAAGAAATTTGCTGATGTGCTGCCCTGGTTTGTGCGATATGTCACCTGTCAGGAAGGTTATGGGAAGAAGCTTTCACCTTCTGCTTCTGATCTTACCTGGAGCAAAGCCTTGGATGGTCAGGGTTTCTTTTTTGTAGCATCAGGTACTTGGATCTTAATGCTGATACTTTGACACCAGAGAAACTCTTAACTGAGTAAAAAGAGTAATAAATGACTGCATGACCTGAAAGTTTTAGCACCTTCTTCCTTCATGCTTTTTCTCTTCATATATCTTTATTTTATTTTTAAGAAAGATCCTGTATTCATTAGTTTCCCCTAGTTATCCCTAACTCATTTGAATTATCTCATTTAAATAACAATACTAGCATAGAGAAGATTAATGGAAAACCTTCTTAAATACTATCTAGTCCATGTGTTTGACAGTGTAGCAGTAAAGCTCCTAAAATCCTGGTTAGGCTGAGGACTTTCAAATCCAGATATTCAGTTATACTGACATGAATGCAAAATGTTTCCACAGTGTGTGTACAAAGGAAAAGCCTGTCTGAGTATGGCATCGTCTTTCTCTTTTTGTTAGAAGTGACTATGCATGTCCCTAAAGATTAACTGTGTGGTTGGAAAGAAGTTAGGGTCTGTCTTTGTTTGAGGCTGTTTTTAGAAATAGCTTCCAGAAATTTTTGGAGAACAGAATCTTATGAAACTTTAGCAAAAAGAGCAGCAATCAAGTGACAAGAAATGTCATGGCAGTACCCAATGTGGGTCACAGAGATGGGCTTTTTGGGAGATTTAGTTCTGAGTTAAATTAGAGGTTAGAAAGATGGGGTTCAGCTGGGGATCCAAGGGGGAAGATTTTCAGTTTCTGTCCTACCAGAGCCATGTTTGCCATTCTGTTAGGTGCAATGTGATGGAGCATGTGAGTTCCATGAGCAAACACAGCAGAAGGCAGCCAAGGAAATCATACTACTGTAGAGGAAAAAAAATCATCTTATTTGGCTTGTTTTAAACTTTTCAGAGGAAATCTTTTACTTACTGTCAATTCAAGATAGTAAGTAAAATCCAGATCTTTCTCCTGTACCTTGAAGATTTAAATTAAGAGATCCACTGACTTGAGCAGTGCTGTCACCATCATCTTTTCTTTCTAATAATGCCCTTTCTTCCAGGCAGTGTCTTATTTTCGAGAAACCAGCTGCTCACTTGGTAATCGTTAACCATTTACAATTAAAAGTGACTTCAGCTATTACTAAAATATTATTGGCCCTGTAGCAGTGATCCTGCTTTTTGAAATGATTTTTTTAGGACTCCTGTCATTTCACAGGGAAGATGCTGTCTCATGATTTGACAGAAAATGCTAATGCCTTTATCTTAGGGAAAACAATCAACTTTTTCACACCACATCACTGATTAGTAGTGGCATTTTTTGTGTTTAGGCAGTCAATGCAAACATAGAGCTACAGCCTTTGGGTGCATCTACCTGCTTTATCCCTATGTTTGGGTCTTCCTGAGCTTTGGGTTTGCTGCTTTGATACCTGGGGATTAAATTCCTGGATGATTCAGACAGATCCATCACTTTTGCAGGGGAATAGGTGAGGAGCAGTTGCAAGCACCTTGTCCTGGTGGTGGTTTGAGTGTCTATTGCTCCCAGGGAAGCCTGGAGCTGGGCTGGGAGGTAAGGCAATTCTCCAGCGTTTTTGGGAACCCTACAGTTTGCCAATATTACTATTGATTTTCCAGGTTTAGAAGCAATTCTCATATATTTGCATCTGTATGACGTTTCTTCTGGATTTTAATTATGGATTGAAAAGTGAGATTTGACTGGGCAGTTTTTTAACCTTTTTGCCACCAGTGACTGGGCTCCCCCTTGCTGCTTTTAGCTTCTTTTCTTCTGTCCATGAGTGTGGCTGATTTTTTGTTCTGGACAGTACAGATAAATACTTGCATTGGTTTCCAAGAGGTGCGAAAGGGAAATGAGACAACATATTGTTATAAACTCAAGCTATTAGCACTTCTGTGCGGCAAAGACAAGACCCTGAAAATAAAGACTAGTGGGCTGTGCACAGGGAAAGTCACAGAAAATGGAAATAACTTCTAAACAGTTTCATGATACTTTCTAGCCTGAGCCAAGTCTTCATTTACTGTAGAACAGACAACTTAAGAATTAATTACCTAGTTGATATGCATAGTTCATTAATATGTAATGGATATTGCACTTCATGTTGGGTAGCCACAGCATGTCATAGCAAAGTTGCAGGTTGGTTTGCTGTTTAGGAGAATTTAATTGCTGCCTGTCATCCTGACTTGATCTCAGGATGTTCTCTGATGGCTTCCTGGAAGCTGAATGTTTCCTGCAAAGGAAAGTGATTTTCCCTTCTTGGAGGCTGGGCCTTTGCTACATTTGTAAAAGGCAGGAATCAAAGGGCAATATTGAAGTAAAAAAGAAAATATCAGATTTTTTTTAAAAAGGACTGCCTTTAATTGATAATGCCTTCAGAAGAGTCAATATGTAAGAAAGAACAAGGTGTTTTATATAAGGCTTTTTCCCTAGTTTCTGTCCTTTTTAAGTGGGGAGAGAGAAAAATCCCAAAGCCTTGTAAAGAAGCTTTCTGTGCTATTCCTTACCTTCAGTGCTGTCAATCCTGCTCCAGAATATAGTTTTTTGAATCTCAGAAAAACCATGCATTTTATGTGGACTCTTTCTCAGCAACACTTTGTGTTTGTAGTGTCATTCATGGACATAAGGAGGATTCCCCTCCAAAGAAGAATGTCCCAAAATTGCAACTTAATATTTTTCTATTGGCTCATTCATATACTCAATATTTTAACGTTTTTGCATTCTGGGGCCGGCCATGTAATAGACTTCACTTTTTTGGGTTCAGAAATTGCATTGTTTACCAGCATGGATATACTGGTTATTTGAGGCAAATCTTGAAGAGAGAGTAGAATTTGGATTTGATTATTTTGCTGCATTTAAAAAAAAAGGTACGTTATTTTCTCTTTTCACACCCTCTCTTCAGTGTGACCTGAAAGCTTTCTAATCTAAAAATCAATATAATTTTTATTTTTTTAAGAGCAGACCCTTTTGTACTTTGAAAGCATTATGAGTGGGGCAATATTGAACACTGTGCAGACAGAGAAAGCAGGATACTTCCGTGTGTGACCTACATTTCCTTCCTGGTCTTCACCTCTTTATCCTTCGTCACAGGCAGTGGAAAGAGCTTGAAAGCAGCAACAGACATTGTGGAAATCTTGGTCCTTGTATTGATCCTCTGCACTTGGCACCTGTGAGATCATATCTCTCCTTAGGGAGGATTAACTTCCCTCCTGGTTATCTTGCTGGAACAGACCCCAAATAGGATCTGCCTCCATGTCCTCCAGGGCAAGCACAGGGGTGCCCAGGGCACAGCCTCCCCATCTGCCCTTTGTGTCTTGGCCTGAAAAAGTCACTGAGAAGCAGAGAGAGCTTGTCCTCTCCCAGCTTTCTGCGTGTGTGTGTGTGTGTGTTACCTCCAGAGAACGAAACTCGAAAGCTCTGACATAAGTTGAAATTAGTAAGTATTAGGGTGGTAACATTTGAGCTCAATTACCAGCAGCAGTGGCTGAAGATGCTGGTGCTGCCAACCTGTTGGTTACCTCCTCTTTGCTGAGCTGTGGCGCCTCAGGCACGTGAGGAACATCCTTGTTTGGGTGTCCTGCTTTAGCCTTCTGCTGCAGCCCCAATTTGGGTCTCCCCTCTGGAGGGGAGTGGGTTCTGAGCTGCCTTCCCACCACATGGTCCAGAGGGTCTTCTCTGCTCATGGGCTGTGGCCTCAAATGTTCCCTTGAAGATGTGCTTGGGTTGGTGAGCAGAAAGCTTTTTGGCTCAAGGGAACATTCACAATTGCTCGACAAGCATGTCAGAATATATTGCATTATGTAATTTGGCCTACAGTTCAACCTTTTGAAAGCACTATTGCTTCTTTAGGAAAGTTTTGCAAACAATAGGTTTTTTTCTTTGCAGAATAATGTAAATGGCTTTTAGCAGGAGCTCTTTGCAGTCTCCTCTTGTGTTTGATTTTGCTGGGGAGTTTAAACTCTGAAAGCTTTATTAAAGGAGTAGCTTCTAGTTAAGAAAATACATATTTTGTTGCATATATAATAATAAAGCTGTACTACTATTACTATTATTGACTGCTTAGTTACTGACAATAGCAAAACTGCTACATTTTCCCCTCTACTTTGCTGCCTAACTCCAGAGTCTAAGAAGACCAGAGTTTGCAACCCAGACTCTTCTCATGCTTTTTGAGAATTTGGTGCCACCCTTACAGTCTGTCCTAGCTCTGCAAATTTAAAATAAATAAATAAATTTAACCAGTCCTGTAAAAATGTGATACGCTTAAAAACCATGTCATTTAAAAATAGTTTTCTTTTTCCCCCCCACAACCTCAAGAATTCAGAATTTTCATGTAAAGAATGAAAATCCAAGTAGTAATACAGTCTGTTTTACTTAAGATTTTTTTGGGGGGATGTTTCTTTTGTTTGTCCCATAAAAAAGCTTCTTAAATATTGTAAAACTCAAGGTAAAAGCAGGAGAACTGGCAGCTTTGCTGTTGTATGTTCCCAAATGACCTTGAATTTTTTTGCTACATTGTTCATTAAATCATTTATGCTGATGCTAGCAGTGTCTACAGAAACTTTCCTGCATAAACACAATTCCTTTGCAAAGGTTTGTGTAAATGTCTGCTTGCAAATAAACAGATAAGCAGTGTGCTAAAGCAGGCACAGGTATTGATCCTAAGAGTGTTGCTGAAAAAGCACTAAAAATTAATTAAAATAATAACAAATAAATAAATACAGATGTCATTTATTCACTTAAATTCTGTGAATAGCCAGATGGACTCAAGCAGAAATGGTAACGGGGACGTTCAGCAGGCTCAAGGGCAAGAGCCCCCAGAGCAGGTTTTGGTTGCTGTGTGATTATGTGCAATTATCCCGCGGCACGGCGTGGTGATGGATCCTCCTCTTCCCTGCATTTCCTAATGATCCAGCCGAGCATCTGCTCCCTGAATACAGCATGCAGATGATGCAGCTGGAATCGCCGCTGGCAGATTGTTTCCCCCGCCACCGGAGCGCGCTTTTCTCGCCCCGGCTGATCCATTGTCTCTTGCGCTGCTCCTCACCTCCCTCGCCGCTGCTGGACCCGATTAAAGCCTCCCAGCAGCGCCGCTTGGGTGGCGGAGGAGACACTTTGGAGCCCCAGGCAAGGCTGGCACTGGGTACAAGTCACACCAGCCCGTCGCTTCCCGGAGCAGCATGGGTGACAGCGCGAAGCCTCTGCAGCCTCGGCTCCGCTCTCCCGAATCCCGGCCAGCTGACATTTGGGCAGGGCAAGCAAGGAGGGCAGGCCATGCCAAAAGCGGGACAGAAGTGCATTTTCACCGCAGCCCTGTGTTTTAATTGGTAGCCCAAAGGTTATCCCTGATGCAAAACTCTGCTGCTGGAGCATTGGGACCCAAAGGGAGAAGGAAAATTCACCAGCATTCCAAAGAGAAGAGATTGCTGCTTTGATTTTCATGCGAGAAAACCCATGGCAGTGCATTTGAAATTACCAAATATTGTGTCCAAATGTTTTTCTGTTATTTGTTATAAAGGCCAAACTCTTGTTTGTTGAGAAGGAAACCTTATGCAGAGTGGTATCTCATACAGATTTTCTCTCACTGTAAAACCGTTTAATTTCAACAGAATTCTGATGGTATCAGGACAAGATATTTTTCCTGGTTGTCAAAAATAGTAATAGTTTTCTTGAAGATGACTGATAAAAGAGCTTTTTTTGGATGGTAATGGTGTTTTTTATAACTGGCTCTTGTAGACACTTACAGGTAAATAGAGGCTAGGATGTAAACAACCTCAGGTGCTGGTAAAATAATCTGAGTTTAAATCCGTCAGGACAGAATTTCGGGTTTGAAAGGTCAAGATCTAGTCTGGAAAAGTTACAGCTGAAACAAATGTGAGAAACTGTTGAACCACTTAATTTTTCGTAGAATTTGCCTGAAAAAATGGATATTAATGAGATATCTGTGAAGAAGAGGATTTAGTTTTCTGCTTTCTTTACCTTCACTCTTTTGCAGTTTTCTCTGGCTTTCCACCATCCATCCCTGTTGTAGTAGCTGTGGGTTTGGCAGCTGCCAAAACCACCTGTGTTCTCCTTTCCAGTGCGTTGCTGAGCCTGGTGATCCCTCCAGGCAGGTTCCTCTGAGGGTGAACACAAAGCACGCTGACCAGAAAACCAGGCATGGCTCAGGGCGTGTGAACCAGCGTTTAGGGCAGGTGTCTATAGGTTGGCTTTTGTCAGGGCTAGAAAACACTTACAGGTTAGTTGTTTTGCAGAAGGTGTGTAATTAAGCTGCAGATGCCTGTGAAATGATGCCAAAAGTGAGATGTGTGGGGTACATAGGTGGTGATGTAATGATCTCATCAATGTATGATTGGGATAACATATGATGAAGGCATAATTTTTCCCATTCTGCGTGAGTGAGCAAAATTTTGATATGCTACATAGCTATTTTTATAAATGCTTTGCTGAGTATTTGTATTTTCATTCGTAGTGTTTCACATCCTTTGACTCACGAAATCTGTATTTTTGTGCCAATTCTCCAACTGTAAACTCATAATGAATAATGAAAAAAAAATGATAGTATTAGGAAAACTCTGAAGTGGTGCTATCATCATACAGTGTAGGCTTAATGCTCTTCAATGGAAGTAAATTGCATAACCCTGTGATTAGGATGTACATTTTCTCACTGGTGTAACAGAGATTCTTTTTCTGTTAGTTTTCTTACCGTATCCCCTACCAGTCATATCTGACCTTTGGTCACTCAGTCTCTAGTGGCATAACAATAGTAAGTGGGAAGCATCATACTTTTGAGAAGGAAAAAGCGTTTTTTGCTATGTTAGTGGCATTGCTTTAAAGAGGAGATGCAGCCCTAGGATAGCCCTGTCTAGTACTGGACAGAGTGGGGTAAAGTGCTAAAAGGTCTCTCAGCAATACTTGTAAGCAGGTTGTTGTTTTTCTAGAATTCCAGAATCATTAAGGTTAGAAAAGACCTCCAAGGTCATCGAGTCCAACCTTTGGCCAAACATCACCATGCCAACTAAACCACAGCACTAAGTGCCACATCGAGTCACTTCTTGAACACTTTCAGGGATGGTGACTCTGCCCTTTAGACCCTTTCCCAGCTCTGCTGCCCTTCTCTGGACACGCTCCAGCCCCTCAATGTCCTTCCTGAACTGAGGGGCCCAGAACTGGACACAGCACTCGAGGTGTGGCCTCACCAGTGCTGAGTGCAGGGGGACAATCACTGCCCTGCTCCTGCTGGCCACACCATTTCTGATCCACACCAGGTGCCCTTGGCCTTCTTGCCCACCTGGGCTCACTGTTGGCTCATATTCAGTTGCTGTTGACCAGCATCCCCAGGTCTTTTTTCCTGGGCCACTTTCCAGCCACTCCTCCCCCAGCCTGTAGTGCTGCATGGGGTTGTTGTGACCCAAGGGCAGGATCCAGCACTCCACCTTTTTGAACCTCATCTTGTTGGCCTTATCTCATCCCTCCAGCCTGTTCAGATCCCTCTGCAGTGGCCTCCTAGCCTCCAGCAGTTCAACACTCCAGCCCAACTTAGTGCTGCCTGTAAACTTCTTGAGGATACCCTGGATCCCCTCATCCAGATCATCAATAAAGATATTAAACAGCGTTGGCCTTCACACTGGTCCCTAATGACTGTCCCCAGCTGGATGTGGCACCATCCCCACCACTCTCTGGGCCCAGCCATCCAGCCATCTTAACCAGCAAAGAGTGCACATGTCCAAGCCATGGGCTGCCAGCTTTTCCAGGAGAACGCTTGGGAGATGTTACCAAAGGCTTTGCTGAAGTGTATGTTTGCAAGTAATTGTATTTCTCACAATCTGATTTTTTTGTATGGGATCTTTGAAGTTACTCTCCCTTAGGACTGATTGGTTTAGACCTGTATAAAATCCAGATTGCTTATGTAATATAATGTTTGGATTTCTGCTGTGCTTTATATGGCTACAACTACTCTTATATAGGTATTATTGTATTCTTAAAATCTAGCCTTTACAGTACTTAATAGCAACTGGGGATTTTTTTGGTCATAGTTTTTCATCTCAGAAATGAATAATTAAAACAACTTGATTGGAAAATTGAAATTCTGTCTTCAATACGCTGAAGATTTTGAAAAGATACATACTTGACTTATAATGGGGAAGGAGTCTTTGTCAGTCATGCAATAAAATTTCTGAATGTCCTCTTTATCAGCTTCACTTTTAAATGTTACTAATACAGGTGATTTGTAAATAATGCAACCGAAGTCAAGACAGCAAAAATCTTCTATTGTTGAAGATGCCTTTGAGTTGATATTTTGTATTGGCTCAGAAGTGGCAGAAGGATATTATTAGAGTGTGTCTAGGGTAGAGTGATGAAGGTGATGAAAGACCTTGAGGGCAGGATGTGGAAGAAGTGACTGAGGTCACTTGGAGAAGAGAAGGTGAGGGGTGCCTTCATGGTAGCCTACACCTTCCTCATGGGGACCCTCCCTTTATTAAAGAAGAGGATTGAGGGCCCTTATCACTCCTTTGGGTGTGCACAGAAGTGCTCAGATGTGTAAAAACCCGTGGTTCTCTCCAAACTGGACTAATTTTTAACTTCCTGCTGTGGCGTATTGGAAATGTTTCTCATTATTGCTAGTGGAAAGGTCCCTCCTCAGTGATGGCTGTTGTAATGAGGTTACTGTTAAATGGATTTTAGGATTGTTGGAGGTGGTGGTTTGTCAATAGGCTGAAGCATGAAAAAATAACAGGTAATCTAGAGGCAGGAGGAGCAGCTCCTGGTGTGTGCAAGCAGTGACTCAGTGCACAATACACGCTGTGGGGAGTTCTCATTGTGGCTTTCCTGTTGATTTGAATTGGTTGTCTCCTCCTTCATCAAGTGTGTTCAGCTGTTGATAGATGTAGAAGTGAAATGTTTTCCTGCCGGCCCTTTTTTGCATG
The DNA here is from genome assembly GCF_009650955.1 of Corvus moneduloides. Taxonomy (NCBI): domain Eukaryota; kingdom Metazoa; phylum Chordata; class Aves; order Passeriformes; family Corvidae; genus Corvus; species Corvus moneduloides. Next base: position 55,910,398 of record NC_045481.1, on the reverse strand, counting down.
ATACAGTCTTGGTTTGCACAGTTTTTCATAGGGAGCTGTAGTGGCTGATACCATCCTAACAATTCCCAAGCAAAGAGTATGTCCTTCAGTTTAAACTCCATGTATTGTGTCTGGCTGGGTACTACTAACAGGATGTTGAATTTATGGCAGTTTGCAACAGATACGGATAGTCAATATCTTTCCATAGGCATAGAATAAAAGAAAACCTGCTGCAGTGGAATGCCAACATCATACGTAGGTTGCAGAAGATTGTATAATTTTCTTAAAGCTTCAATAACTCGGGAGCTTTCCTTCATCAATGGGCATAAACAGAGAAATTTGCAGTTGGTAGGAATGGAAGGAACAAGACCGGAAGGAACAAGACCTGAAGGACTGGAATTAAGCAGTGGTTAGAGGATATTTTTATTCAGTGTTTTATCTTCTTTGGAATATTTGAACTTTTCTTCCCTTCTTGTCAATATGCAGTAACATCAATGCTTTTTCCAGGTTTATGTTGTCTCTCTGCTCATAATCATTCTCATTAAACCAACGTGTGAAGAAATGTATGGAGAATGGTGCGGTCTGTGAGAGGCTTGATGATGACAGGTTTTGCTGTTTTAGAAAACAAGAAAACATTGGCTTGCTTAATTCCCCTTTACGACTTGTGCTAGACTAGTTCTAGGACTAAATGCTGGAAGAAATCCCACACAAAGGCTTTGCAGTCACTTTTCAGTTCTGAGGTGAAACAAGACAGTTAGAGGTATAACAGGTTGGGTAATGATGACTTCACCAGCAGAGATATTTAAGCTGCAGGTTGCCTAAATCTTGATTTTACAAAGCACATCAGCTCGTTCTTAATTTCAAACACATGTTTGGATCCATTCTAGTGGAGCAAAATTCATGTTGTCTTCTTTCCTACCTTCTGTTAAAAAGCTGCCAGACTCACAAGGAGGGAAAAGCCACCAAAACACAGTCTAGAGCACAATGTGCCTTCCAGCATAGGGTGGAGCAGGTAGAATATCAGAAACCAGGCCACACCAGTCTCCAATTCTCCAACGACACATCTGCAGCCATGCCCCAAATACAAAAGCGTCTCTTCTGTGCTGCAAACCTCTCCTGGTGGGTCAAGTTCCCTGGTGGACTCCACAGCCTCCTGTTCAGCCTGCTGACCTTCTGGAGCAGCTCCATGAAAGTGGGTTGGGCTCCCCCTTCACCTGCTTGTCTCTTATTGCTGTAGGTAGCCCTGTGTCTGCCTCCCTTTGCTTTTTTCCAGATCACTAGTGTGCAAGCTACCCTGTGTCAGGTGAAAGGTCTGGGGACTTCTTTGGTTGCTTGGAGGGCAGAGCTCTGTTCTGTTGCCCATCCTGGAGCTGCTTCCTTAAACCAAATTGCTTCTGGAGACTATATCTATTCTTGCATTTCAGTGAAAAAGATAATAATGGCCATTTTTCACCACGGCTTAATAAAGGTCTTAAATACAGGGATAAAATGGAAGATCTCTCATTGGTTTGTGTTTTCTTCTTTGGTTTTCTTGTTTTTCGTTTTGTTTTTTGGCTTGTGGGTTTTTTTTTTTTTGTGTGTGTGTGTATTTTTTTTTTTTTTTTAGAGAGAGAAAATGCTGAACATAATTCCAGCACATTCCCACTGAATGCACATGGGAGCCCAAAAGGAGCTGGTCTAATCATCTCCTTTGGCCTGTTCATATGGATGACGGGTGGTGTAGAAACTTAGGAGCAAAGAAAATTGTAGAAAGAAAGAAACTTAGCTTTACATAGGTGCAGTGTGACCCATTTTCCTCCCTTGTGCTGTAAGGTCTCCTGCTGCTGGCTCCTGTCCATGTGGGCTGATCCCAGTTGGCGCTGTTGGCTCCGCTGACCCTTGGGTTCGTGGGTGGCTGGAGCCAATGTCCAGCCCGTTTATGTGTCTCAAGATCTGCTCTGCTTGCTCGTCCACACCGTTATGCTGAGTTATTCACAGGGTTATGGAGAAGGTTGGCATCCTCTGTGTCTGATCCAGATGTGCTGCAGCTGGAGGGTAGGATTTAGCTCCATGGTTTTCCTCTGCTTAGCTATGTAAGGGGACACAGCTTGGCATGGTACCAAGTGCCGGGGCTGAGTTTTGATCTATTGTCTTGACATGGGGAAGGGAAAAAAACCCCACCACCTTAAATTTTACTCTTGAGTGAATCTTAATCTTCAAATTAGTACAAATGTGAGAGTTCCAATGCTATGATTTTAGAATAACTGTAATCATTTCCAGAAAACAAAGCCTAGGAACATTATGGTGTTGAATGCAGAGGAAACTGGTGTTTGAAATGATGTGTTGTGCATCTGCACATGTCAAAAAAAGAGTTTAATGTCCTAATTTGTTTTAGATCTTGCCCCCCTCTCCTCTTGTTCATCCCTGCTTTATTTTCTTCCTTTTGTGCCTATAATTGCACGCGTTATTAGAACTGGCAGGATGAGCACCTCCAGATGCATCCTACAGGAACGCAGCCAGTGCTGACTCTATTCCCATGTCAGACTGCATGCCAAGTCAGTGAAGCTTGCTTGTCAAAACCTATACCCTTTCCACACTGCTTCTAAACCCATCTTCTCTCATAATGTTTTGACACAGGGTGACTCAAGAATTGTCCCAAGCTTAGGAATGTGTCTTTTAGTATATTGAGACATCCCTGGTAAAAGTAGGATTTTGGAATAGTACGGCCTAGGCAGCTTCCCCTTTTCTTCTGTCAGATGAAATGAGTTGAGGGGTTTAAAATCTGTTGTGTTGAACCTTTCACTGGGTTTCATGTTTTATTTTTTTTTTTTTTTGTAAATCTCTGATTTTTTGTGCACTTTGAAAACATCAACAAAAAATTCACTTATTTTACTAAACATAATGCATTTTGTGTTGTGATTTGTAGCAACAAGACAACAACTCCTCTTCCTCTTGGGGAAGAATATACTAATTTTACTTATTATTTTACAGGTATCAAGCAACAGCATATCAACGATGCTCCTTCTACAGGATCTTTTCCTAATTGGAGATCTATACTATCACCAACACAGCCTTCCACAGAAACTAAGACTCCCTCAGTAGCTGATATTTCTCTGGGACAGACTTTGGAGAATGCAGACTTGCTTCAGATGATAAAAACAACGCTGACAGGCGCACGTACCAGGACTTTGGATCAAATGCACCTGTCACCCTCCCTTTATCAAGGCAGTGGGAACAGTGCACCCCAGGAACCCACTGAGGTTTCGGCTGAGTCACCTCTGAGGTCGTCGTCCCAAGATGCAGATGACACAGCTGCTCTAACAGGTTTGCCTCAGCTTGGTATGTTTGCCACATTGTCCACTACCCCACCAGTGACACATTCGAGTACGGCTCGCGTGCCATCCCAGCCAGTGCCATTAGAAACACCCTCCATTTCCAAAGAAAGCACATCAGGACCAGACATGCTTGCTGCTGTTCCATCACCATCATTCTCCTCATTGGTAATTCAGTCATCTCATGCCATTAACTTTTCTAAACCAGCTGTACTGCCCATCCAAGCCCCTTTGTCTGCAGATCCTGAAGGTTTCTCCAGCACAGATTCAGCTAGCTGACAGGTTAGTGAAAGCAGGAATAGTCCTCTAAGCATGGTGCATTCCGGTGTGGTGAATCACAGAAGGAGTCCCAGCTTGTTTATGGGGGCCATGCTTTTCATGGGATCGACAACAGTGCATTTCACAGAATTAGTGGGAAAAGGGTTTCCTTCGGAAAGGACCTCTTTTTCATCTGTGTACTCGATATTCCTGGGTTAAAAATGCATCAGTCTCCACTGACAGTAACTTCCAAAATTTGTCGTGGTTCCCTAATGAGAGTATGTATAATTTCTCTTCTACTGGAGCCATTTAGAGCAGCACTGACTGGCAGAACTAGGGGTATCACTCTTCTGTCATCATCAGTTTTTCAGGATAAAGCAGAGGTTCCTACATCAGTCTTCCATGCTGTGGGTATTCCACATCTAATACTGCCAATGAGTCATCCTCAGTCTTCCACAGCACTAATTGCAGTACAAGCTCTAACCCTGCACCTTGCTTGTCATCAGCCTCCAAGAGCCCGGCTGAGGTCTCCAGCTCAGCACAGAGCACGTCCTCCATTTCAGTGCCAATACCACTTATTCCAGATGCAAAACACGCTCGCAGTGCAGTGCTGCCGGTACGAGAATTTAGACGCAAAACAGATTTTTCTCTTTAGAAATGCAACACACTCCTCTCCAACAAGCCAAGGTCTCCCTTGCTAACTGAGACAAACGAGGTGTTTACTGGGGCAGCACGCACAGACAGTCCCAGAGCGGCAGCAGCCAGCCAGGGTAGGCTGCAAATCCCTGCCACTGCTGCCTTGCAGAGCTCGCTGGTGCCTCTGAAGCGGAATTTTGCAGAAGGCCTGACTGATGGAACTTACCAGGCAAACAGCATGAGACTCCAGCTGCTTCTGCCTTGCTCTCCCAAATCCTGGTGGCCTTCCTGTGGCAAGGACAGCTCAACAGCTTTTCACAAGAGGAGTGACAGCAAAGATGCCCATGAACTTTAATGCTAATAATGTTCTGCATTATGGAACTCAGCTTTCCAAAGTTTCTCCAGGTATCCCAACCTGTACAGTTGCCATAGGATCAAGGATACTAGGCACTGTTTTGGAGATGGCCATGACTGCTCTTGATCTAGCTCCAGTACCATTAATTACTTCCACTATAGGCTTTTCAAAACCTGAACCTGGTACCACAAATACTTCTGCCACTTCTGTTTTTGTGACTGCATATCTTCCACCTGGAGATGCAGAAAGTTCAGATGTAACTGTAAATGAAGACAGAAAGATGAGAGTACCCACTCTTGTGACCCCACATGCAGAATATTCATCTCCAAGAGCTTTAAATCATTTAACCTTTGGTCAGACTTTGCATTCAGTTGATAAAAAGCCACTCGCCTCTGTCATGCCTCCAACGTGGGGTACGCTGCCCCCATCACTTGTTTTCATGATAACAGTGATGGACAGCCACAGTTCTGGCTCTTCCAGGATTTTGAATGCAGACTCTGAAAGCAATTTAGATCCTGTCAGCACTCCTGAAGTCGTAACTTCAGCTTCTACGTGGACCAATAAAGCATTGATATCTGCAGCTGGCATTAGTATTCCTTCGGTAAAAACTTCAGTCCAAATGGAAATAAGGGAAATTGCTCCAAGTACTTTTCCACTGGAAAAGGAGTACCATGCACCTTACTCGGTAGTGTCAAATCTGCAAAACAAAATTCATACAAATAAGCAGCCACTCTCCTCCACCCCTTCAGCAAACTATACATATGCATCCTATAGTCAAAACATTTCAAATTTACCCTTTGCTGAAAAGAATAACTTTTCAGAACTTGTTGCAGATGTATTTGTGCTGAAAACATCTCCTGTTCAGTATTCATCCCTTGCTACTGCATTGACAATGTCTGACCCCCTGCAAAAAGAGCATGGAAGCATGGCTGAAGACATTGCTGATTTCTTCACTGTTGGAGATGCTCCTATCAATATACACAATAAAGCACCTCTCCATTTACATGTGCCTCCTGTTAGTGCTGCAGGTGTGCTCCCTAGCTCTCTAGAATCCCAAACAAGTGATGCTGGAAATGACTGGAATGTAAGGCACAGCACAGTGTTGGCTTTTCAGCTCACTGACAACTTGACTACTTCAGCCCCCAACAGAAGCAGTGCCACCCTTAGCACACTGCCAGCACGGTCCCCGTGTCCTGTAACCAAGCCTTCTGGCTTGACTCTCTTGAATAGTTTTATCTCAGAAGACACTTGTTCTGGAAATTTTCCAGAATTTGCAGACAACCAGTTGGAATCCTGTGGTTATTTAGTTATGGCTGATAAAAATCCAGCCATGTTCAGTGAGGAGGAGTGGGACACAAGTGCTACAAGTCATAGTCTAGCTCCCAGTAACATATCTAATAAAGCTCCCAAGGGCACCCCATTGCAAACCCCTGCCACCAGTGCTCTGCAGTCAGTCATCATAACTTCTGTCCATGCATCACCAACGCAGATAGAGTCTCCTTCTTTGTCAACAACCAACTTTACCCATTCTGTTCTTACAGTGTTATCTGGAGTATCTTCTGGTGCAATACCTACAGTAGAAACTTCAGAAGCAAAACCACTAACAAGAAAATCATCTCCAGCTTCACCAGTGCCAGCTTCTTCCTTCTTTTCTCTAGGCACTGAAAACACACCTTTGCCATCTGTGATGGCTTTAAGCACACCGATACTGACACTAACAAAAAATAACACTGCCACAAAACTGACATCGGATCTAAGCTCGGTAGGAACACAGGCAGATTTTCCTTTTGCAACAAGGAACATGACTGCCTCACCTGTGGACGTGCCAGTTATGCTCATAACCCCCAAGAGCAGCACGGCCACAGCTTCCACACTTGCACCCACAGCCCATGTGCCAAGGCAGATAGAAACAACAGTAACTGACACCCAGAAGTTCCCGAGCTCAGACATCACCAAAACGCCAACCCCATACCCACTGACAATGACAGCAGCTTTGACATCTATTACAGCATCAGCGAAAACAACTAGGCTTCCCCCTTCTCCAGTGGAACTCACCCCTGCTCCTCCCGAAACCACGGCAGCAGCCGCTTTCGCTAACATGACAGCAGCTCCCTCCCTGGACTGCCGCCTCTCTGCCAACACCATGGTGAAAACAGGTACGTGCAGCCACTGCCATTGCTGAAGGGACCTTGTGTGTCTGTGAGGGGCAGCTAGTGAGCAGTGAGAAACAGCCCAGTATCAAAGAATGTGGGGCAGTGCTGATTAACCTGCTGCCCTGACAAACTGGATGGATACAAGCAGGGTTCTTGGACATGCCACTGGATTTTAACATGAACACATCAAAGGAAGTGTGTTCTAGAGTTCAGGGAGTCACTGCAGGACCACCTGTGTGGAGGGACAGCCCTGTAAGCCGGGATGGTTTGGTGCCTGCTTTGCAGTAAGGAGTCTGTGTTGCTGAAGAGGACAGTGCAGTAACCTGCCTTGGTCCTCTGCCCTGTTTACACACAAAAACCTTATTCTGTTCTAATATGAACACCTAATTCTATCATTACAGATTCATTTGAAAGTAATGTTTAGCATTTAGAGTTGCACACTTCAAAATGGGAGGATTTTGAGTTTTCTGTGCGAACAGTGCCACTTCTGGCTCTGGCTGTTCATTCACGGACAGCTTCTCTTTAGCTGTAAGAACTCTAAACTGAAGGGGCCTGGAGAGCTACCTTGCCCTTGTGGACTCCTTGTGGCAGCACAGCATAGCACCAGAAGGTGTGTGTGTCTTGGAGATCCCAGCAAAGGATAGGTACAGAAAAAGAGTTTATGACCTTGCATGATACAGGCTACAGCAAAATAAGGAGGTTTTGGACCTAATATGTGTTTGTTAGCTGCTAAATACCTCCATCAGTAGTGTGATGAGTACAACAGCTATTTCTAAAGGTAGAAGTAGCTTGTATACAGTATATGATTGAAAGTACTCAAGAGCAGCTATAAAACTCTCTCTGCAAATTATAAGAGAAAAAGAAGATAGTGATAATTTTATTAAAGAGAGCATACAGATGCTTCCTAAATGGAACATAATTGTAGCAGTGGAGCAGCACATTTCTTTTATGTAACTCTGGCCAAGAAGATGTGAAGCCTGCCTGTGCAGCTCTGGCTCAGTCCCCTGGGAATGCTGTGCCAGTCTGTCCTCAGGCAGTGAGTGGCCTCATGCCTCCTTGGAAAGGCAGCGTGGCAAAGACTCGTTGTTGCTGCTAAAGAAATTGCATTTGTTAGACCTTGCTCTGGAAACATGGAAACAATGGGCTATTGCCATGGGATGAATGGGGAACTCGGGAGCTGCTGCAGTTCTGTCTTTGGAGCTGCTGCTAATCCAAGCTGCTCTGATGATCCCTGCACAGCCAGCCCGATGTAAAACAATTAAAGAAAGCAAACAGGAGCATGGTGATGTCTCAAACCACCCTGTGGCTTTTGTTGCTCCACAGTTCTGTTTCTGAACACAAGGAGGATGATGATTAGCAATGCCTTCAGGGAGAGCGTGAGAAAAGGACTCAACCAAGTGCTGAGACAAGCTTTCCACCAGAACGTCAGCGCTCAGGTAAGCTCCTTACCTGTGTGATTTCACCAAAACAGCTCTCCTACCAAGGAACCCCAGCTGGCTGCAGCTCCAGTGATGTCTCTGGATGCAGGAAGCCTCTTGGAGGGGAGCACTGAGATTTTCCTATGGAAAGCAGGCATAGGTGGCACCCACTCTGGTCTCTAAAAATATAAGGAACACTCCAAAGCTTTTACCATTTTCTTTGATGAAGAAGAAGAGAGAAATGCAAACTTCTTTTTAGTGTGTTCTGGGAAATGACTACTGACAGCAGTTTCCTCTTCCCCCTGCAGCTCAGGAGTGACTTCTGCTCAGGGGCAGCTGAGTGCTGCTGTGCTCAGCCTGGATCAATGGCAAGAGCACGGCTGGTAAATGGGATGTCACTGCTGTCAGTCTGCTCCCTGCTTTGAAAACTCAGTACCTGACAGGTGCAATTCCACAGGGATGAAAATCCTAAGCAGGGAGAAAGCACATTTTATTGAAAATAAATGGAGGTGATGTGTTCATCACTTTGCAGCTAAATTGCACGAACCTCTGCACTGCTGTGTGTGAGAGCAGGCTTGGGTGGGCTGCCAGGGCGCTTTTTCCTGGGACACAGCTTCCTGTGCTCTCAGACTGGGGTTTGTGTGGAGTCCAAAGCTGTTAGGAGTTACACTCACCAAGCCTCTGGGAAGGAAAAATGTAATTTTTCTCAAAACAGAGGGCATCAAGTTGACTTTGGCCCTCACGCTTTATTGCTGCAAGCGTGGAGGATGTTAGTTGGTTTGGGAATTGTGTATTCCTTGGCAGCAGCAATAAAAACTGCCAGGTTTAGTCCGCTACCTTTTTGCATACTTGAGAGGAGCTGCCTTCTTCTAACAGAGGAAACCAGCTAAAACTTAGTGTGGAGGGCCAGTTCCAGGGGTAAAACTTTTTGGAAAATACAGAATTTTGAGGTAAAACTCAGCTCGTGTTTTGACTAACAGTGTGTCCATTCTTGTGGTTTGGCATTTCCACTCGTACAGGTCCACTCATAGACTTAACCATCTGGGTCAGTACAGGAGAACAGGATATGAGACAGCTCAATCAAACATTGGAAATGTCTGTCTCAAAAATCTGTGCAAACCTGCAATGACAGAAACATGCATGAAGTCAGCAAACTTCAGGCTTGAAAGCTGGAAGCTCCCTGTGTTTTTCCATGCAGATGTAAAATGTTGCAGTATCTGTGCACGAATGAAGGCCCAGCCTAACCTGGAGGTTTGCACCTGTGGTAGCAGTACTGCACTCCTTCAGTTCGGAGCCCATGCTGCGTGGGCTGAGCCTAAAACTCTCTGAGCAGTTTTGCTAATACCATGTCTGATATGACACTAACTGATCCCGTGGGGATTACATGATAAAAACCCTGCAAGGGACACATATTCAGGGTGAGAAGCCCCGTCAAATACTGGTTGAACTGTGAACAAAATAATAAAAAAAGATGCTTCCCTACGTGTTTTAGGTTGAAATCCTGGAGCAATCGAGTAACCTCACAGTTGGTTACTACGTCACACGGGGGAGACTGGTTTTCATGCCAGCTGCTGTCATTGAAAAACTGCTTGCCTACGGCGTCAGCAATGCCACGTTGGACATGAAGCAGCACGTGCCACATCTGCAGGCCGTGGTGGCCCTGGCCCTGCCCTGGCAGCCCCCTCCCGCGTACCACTTCCAGCTGAAGACGGGTGAGTGAGTGATGCCCTGCCTGGGGTGGCTGTGTGTTCATGGTTCAGTGCTCAGGGACCCTCTGAGGCAGTGGTGTGGCAGCAGGACAGGCTCTGCTTTGTTCCAGGTGTTGCTTTCCTGGCACAAGCAGGACAGACAGTGTGGGCACCCCTGTCCTTCCCGGTGCTCTGCTGCCAGGGCCATCGGCACTGCTGTCAGGGGAGGCGGCACCGCAGCAGGGACCAGTCACACCAATGTGCCTGACTAAGGCTTGGCATTTGGTTAAATGGGTTTCAGTGAATGGATTGTGCAGTAACTTGTGTGTTTCTTCTAGGGTAATCAGATGAGAAACATGACTGTATGTTATAAAAATAGGTATATAGATATATAGATAGGTACACACAGGTTGTTCTGGCTGGACCCATCTGACCCAAGTTTCAGCTTTCTGACCCAGGGTCACTGTTTAAACCCCTCTGTGCAGAGTAATGGCAGGGCAGTATAAGCTATGAGAGGGCAGAGTGCTCTGGAACGATGTATTAAATGATAAAAAATATTTCTTACATGTGTGCTTGCATATTTATATACACTCACAGCAGTTAAAGTTAAGTGTATTTTTCCTAGAGTGAAAATAAAACAAAATGAGAATCGCTATTATGGTTGATTATGTTTTGCAGGACTAAATGACCTGCAAGATTTAAGATTGTAACTTGTCTTTTGGAATGACTTCCCTTACTGCCTGGCTCTGAGCAAGTACATGCACAGTGAACTGGCCCTACCATCTTATATATCATTGCAGAAGCAATCTCCATTTGTTTGTGGAGAGTATCAGCTCTAATAATGCAATTTATTTCTTACATTTTGTCTTAATTAAGGCTAATTTAGTGCAGTTCCTGAAGTGGCATTATTTTCACCTGCTTAATGTGTAAATTGATCATTTTGTTCTCGGTGCTGCAGCTGAGAATACTTTGTCCACATGCTAACACCTTCCTTTTCCAGAGCTGCAGTTTGTGGGTCAAACAGACAATATTCAGTCATGCAAATTTGTTCAGACCATGGAACAGCGGCTCCAGAGAGCATTTCAGGATGCTGAAAGAAAGGTCCTAAACACCAGCAACAACTTAACTGTTCAGGTACAGTTCTGGGTGCTTTGCCAGTGCCTATTGCCAAACTCTCCTGCTTATTCCTTGCCATGTGTGTGTTTGTATTCCAACGCAGTGCCTTTGCTAGCCACTGTGGAAGGAGGTTTATGTTTTCATCTGAAATAAGATTGTTTTATGCATTGCAAGAAAACTTAGAAATGTATGATTTATAGAAGGCTGTTGCTTTTCATGAATTAGAGTTTTACTGTTTGCAGTTCAGTCATATAAATGAAATTCATAAAACCAAGTTTAGAAACACAGTCTTCCACATTTATATTTTTACTGAACATATTATTCTGACATATTAGTTACTTTCAGTGAGGCTATTCAGGTATGAAGATAGTGCTAGGCATAGCTGTTTTTAAGATCTGAAATAATGGAATAGATTTCTTTCTCTTGGTATGCATTTCAGTTTCATACTCATGGGCACAAATTCACCACTAAGGGCCTGATTTTTACATGCCCTAATATGTATAGTGGGCCAAGGCCCCTATGCTCTATGCCATACTTCAGCACTAAAGAAATGATCCTCTGGGCAATATTATGATATGTTTTTGACTTATGATGAAACTCTGTGTATGTACTTGTGCTCCTCAGAAGGAGAAAATTTGCCATCAGAGCTCTGCTTAGTTACTTTGGTGCTGTTTCTTGTGAGCTTGTGTTCAGACTGGAGGAGCTCAGAGAGGCAGAAAAGAACAGGGCAGGAGAGGGCCTGCCGTAGTAGGTAAAGTGATTATCCATCTTTTCAATAGCTGGGCCTGTGGCACTGAGGGGAACTTCATTTGCTTGTGGTAGAAGTGGCAGATCTCACAAAGCATCTAAGCAATTTTGGAAAGAGCCCTAGAAAAAGGTAGTGGCTGCTTTTGCAGGTATTGCCAATTTAAGGAGAGATAGGATGGAGGTCCTGGAGGCAACATATAAGCTGGGAAGTAAGAGGCTCAAGGGTGTGATTGTCATGATAAATTTTTCTGAAGTTATTCCAGTACCGTGCAAAAGACTAAGTCGGTGCAACAGAACACTGAATGAGGCTTTTAGATTAATTGAAAACTGAGGAGCAGTTCTGGAGCAGACAGAGCCTGTTCAGAAAAGGCAGTGCTGCACTAGAAGAGTAGAGGGAAGGACAGCAAGGTGGGTAAAAGGCATGAAATGTCTTCTGTGCAAGGAGAAATGAAATTGGCCATGGCTCTGCAGCCATGAGTGCTGTAGTGAATCAGGAGTGGTCACTTGGAGTTTTCCGTAACAGAGCTACTCAAGTTTAAATGAAAAAAAGCATCCTTTCACACACTGTGTGATAAAGATGTCCAGATCTAACTGGAGAAAAAAATCTGGAAATTACAAAAACCTTTTGGCCAAAGATACAGAATAAAAAATCATCAACCCTTTTTAAACCCAAGCATATTATTTATGGCTCTGACCATAACTGTGGGATAATCTTACACTGTTGAAAGCCACTTATTCCTCTTGTCCTGTGCTAACTCTCCAACCCTCTGCTCCAGCCCTCTGAAAGTGGACATTGGCTAGGCAGACTTTTGGTCTGACCTTGGACTCTTCTGATGGTTTTTTTATACCACGGTTTTTCTTTTAACTTGGTGATCCAAACCATAAAAATGGGGTATTTAAATAACATTCATGAATGCTGTTGGGCCTACCTATCAGTAGCCAAAAAACCCCATCCCTCTTGCCCTAGGTCATAAATTTTCCAAGAAAGCATATGGGTTTTGTTCCTGTTTTTTGAGGATCTCATCCAGTGCTCGCTAAATAGAATTGGTCCTTAAAATGCAGACATCAGATCTGGGCTCAGGAAAACACTGGCACAGAGCTAGAGTGGGGAGGAGAGCAAGTATTCATATGACATGAGGAACAGAAAGACATGATACCCCTTAATCTCAGATGGAAAAGGTGTGGGTCTAGAGAATTACTGCAGGAATGCAGCAAAGATAAACAGGACAATTTCTCTGCATCAAGCACTGGATGATTTTTCTGATAAACATCCTCTCCCTCATTCCACATTTCCTGGTAAAACAAGGGGAAAACATTTTCAATCCTGACTGCACCTCTTCTGCCTGCTGCTGTCCTCCAGCAACCCTGCAAGTGCTAAAGTAGGGATTAAAGTATCACACAAGTAAAGTTGAATGAGATGTAGCTAATCCATTGTTCAAGTTAACATTTCCCCAGTTTCTTTGCACTGCCTTGGTGGTTTTTTATTTATTTATTTTTTTTTAAATTGAGCTGAACCACAGCAACACATTATTTTTTGCCTCTGTTTCAGATTTTGAACACCTCCAATGTCTCCCAAGCTGTCACTCTGTTTTACGTAGTGAAAAATCAAAGCACAACTCTAAATGGCACTATTTCCAGCAACCTTCTTAATCAGCTGTCAGCTGAGCTGGTGGGTTTCTACCTCACCTACCCACCTCTCACCATTGCTGAATGTAAGTATGTGCTTCTCAGCATCAAGATTAGCCAGCACTGGAATTTTGCTTTGTTGTCAAGCTCAGGGATTGTAGGTAGCTCTTCTGACTACTTTTTAAACAGTTTTCTGTTAAAAAAAAGGGGGGGGGATTAGGTAGTTGTTTTTTTCTCTTTGGGGTTCAGTGTTTATTCTGGTTGCTAGCAACACTGGCAAGTAACTAAGAAAAACATATATATACTGTCATTAATAAGAAAAAATTCCTGTGCCAGGTTTCAAACAAAAAAAAATTGTAGTGTTATGAAAAGCAAAGTACGGAAGGTCCCAGATTCTTAATTTCAGGAAAGCTTAGCACAACACTGGATGAACTTTAGCTTCTGCATAGCCCTTTCCTTCAGTGGTTGCTCCAGGGGCCGGGCTGGGATCAGGCTGAGATCAGGCTGCGAGTGTGTGTTTGGGTGGTGGGGTGAGCTCCATCTATGCTGCTATTTTAAAAGGTTGTTGGTGTATTTGCTGAACTGCATCCTCAGTTTACACGTGGTCTGAACACTTTGGCATCAATAGTTTCGTTGCTTTACAGTTGCTGTGAAAACTCAGAGGCACAGAGAGCGGGAGACAGTTGTGGTGTGTGCGCTCTGTGACTCTGTGTGCTAATTTCTTTAAAATGGTTAAAGGGACAAGACACTTGATTATGGGGATTTCTGTTTAATCTGCTTGCTAATGCGATGTGTGAAATTAAGCTCACTGCAGACAGGTTATCCCTTCACTGGGGGCCTGTGTTCGCTGGGAGTGACAAGAGACTGCTGGGTACATCAGTGCAGAAGCAGACTGTTGGAAAGTGAGCACTGAGGAAAACACAAATTATCTTTGTTTTTCTCAGTCCATTTTGTTTGCAAACCGCCCAGCAGCAGAGAAATTATATGGTGCAATTCTTCATCAGTGACTTGCACGGTGAGCTTGCTGTGGGATAAGTGGTTTCTCTCTGCTGTGAGGCAGTCAGGAACCACAGCTAACTTAGGTGACTGTGCAAATCTTTGGGAAAGGAGGTTTTTACGTCGTTCTTGAGGCATTACCTATGAAATTATGGTATTTGGAAACAAACAGGTGAAACTGCCTGATGATAAATTCTTGCACTGCGTTGGTGCACTTTTGAATCAGAGTTTCCATCATGGGGTAAGACACACATCTCAGCATGGGCTTGTGTTCTCATAAAGTCTTTCCACAGACAAGGGGAGGTGGAGAGAGGCTGTTGACAAGGGTATGCTCAGGGACCTAGGAAGGGGTGTGGCCCATTCCCCATCTGACAGGCTCCTTCTTTTTCATGGCTGATGGGTGCTCTGTGTGCAGGACGTGCTCTTCATGAGCCATCCAGGAGAAAGCTCAAGGAAGTTGTGATGCTGGCTGTGCTCAGTTCAAGTGTTTGGCCTCCAAAATAGGCCTGTTGCATAGGAAGAGGATTGTGGTTCTTCTCACAAAGGCAATATAGGCATATGCTTGGTAGTCAGGAGCTGCAAAAGCCATTTGTCACACAGCAAGTCTCATGTGGTACTGCAGCTCTCTGCTGACCCCCACACATGATGAACAGACCTGATAAAGTCTTCAGCTAGTGTTTCTTTAACAACTAATGGCCTATATTTCATTTTGGAGTTCTTGGTTTTGTTCCCAGTGCAGCAGCTGTACTGCAAACTCATGGACTTAATGCACGCGCAGTGTTTACGGCTCCAGACTGATAGTGTGTCTGGAAAATGTTTCCTTTGAAGAGTGTTTGATGCTTATTCATGTGGCAATGTAGTTGTCTCAGTTTATCAAACAAATATTGAGGTTGTTCTCCGAGCATGTTATTTCCCAGTAGGCTCCAGTGGCTCCTCCAGAGCCTTCGCAGTCTGTCGTGGAAATGCACAGCTCAGGGCATGCTGTGAAATCCTCCTCAAAAGCAGCTACTGTGCGTAATCAAATCCTTTACAATGTTTACTATTCCGAGCCACTTTGGGGTTTTAAAATCAAGGTGACTCAATAGCAGCCTATCAACGTGCAGAGCATGGATATTTTCTGAATTCAGTTCCCAGTATTAATCCGTTGAACAAATGCTGAGCTGCGTAATGAATTAGCAGCATATTGAGCTTTACAGCCTAATGCACTTTGGAGATGGAGGAGCTGACAAAAGGCATCGAAAGAGCAAATATCAGTTTCTCACAGATGCAGACACATATGGCAGTAATGCCTTAAACTGTGCGCAGTGAGAAAGCGCCACACTCCAAGGTATGCTCACAGTTTTGTTTTGATCTCATTTGCAATCCACGTGGAATCTGATCCTGGTATATTTTCATATTTGTTTAGGCTAAAACTGTGGTCTGGGTTATATGAGGATTAATCACAGAATTGTCATGAAATCTCATCTGGTTTTCTGCAGGGGAGAAAGCAGCAGAAATGTGTACAACACCTATAACCTATCCTTCTTGGTTGTGGGCAGTCCTGGGCTTCATCCCAGACTCTGTACCAGCCAGTATTTTGGCAACAGGAGATAGATGTTGTACTTTGTATGGCAGTGCTTCTTCTGTTTACACTTGATGTTCTTTTTCAGACAGAAAAGAAATTGTAACCCTGAAAATTATGCTCTAGATCTCCTCTTGGGCCACAGTTAAATTTTATTTATTGCAGTCTGGTTAGCCAGTTTTGGGACACATAATGTGTAGGACACTGGAATATTATGACGTAATTTAATCTTTTATTTTTAAAGCTTTGGAGTATCCAAACCTTGATGTCTCGGAATCAACTAGAGACTACTGGGTGATAACAGGTACTTTTTAATGTCCTTCCCTCCTCTGTGCACTCCAGGTAGTAATTTTTAGTGCTCATTTATATGAACACAGTGGTCCAGTAATTTTACACAAAAATAAGTGGCTGCCCACTGAACCTGCCTTCGACTGGGCAAATGTACTTACAGTCACTCTGGGGCATAAGTGATTCATCATCTTGAGCAGTGACATCTGCAGTGACCAACACCCACCTCAGAATTTATAGCACTTTGGTTGAAACAATTCCGAGAGCAGCATTATCTTCTGAGAGTTTTGAGACAGAAAAAGACTTTTCTTTTGTTTTTTTAATACCTTGGGAGTTGGATTTAAATTTGAAATCAAAGGAGACTGGTAGACATAGCCCAGGAACAAAGGTGAAGCTGTTATGCCAAGGAACTTTGTTATGATTTACTGACTATCTAGGTGCAGGGATTTTTGCATCTTTCACTTGAAGCCCTTAGGCTTCAAAACACTTCTTTTATCAAGTCATTTCACAGGTGCCACACTCTCATTCACAATTATTTTGACTTCAGAAATGACAACTGGGCAAGAAAGAGACCCTTTCCCCTAGACATCTTTGAGTGCTACCAAAGCCTTCCTAGTTGGTGTGTCTGTAACTGGAATTATGTAATGCTCAGGAGAGCAAGAGCAAGGGGCTCTGACATGAAATAGACTTGGTACCACTTCTATCTTTTCATAAATTTGAAATAAAACATAAGTTTATGCAGGGACTATGATCCTCTGAAAGGAGTGGTACAACTCCTCCCAGAATAGACCCTATGAACCTGATACTCCATTTCTTGCCTCTGTGCACTTGCTGCAGTGGAGTATTATTGATATTTCAGTGGAACCTCTGTCTTCAAGAAGATCTTGGTGGTTCCAGAAGACTTTTTTTAAATAATACTGAAAAAACCATACATATATATGAATTGAATCAGCATGTCATATCACTTTTTTGAACTTTAGAATCCAGTGTCTGTTAAATCTTACATTCATTTATATTTCAGATGCCTTCATTTATACTTCAGAAATGTTTATTCAGGTTTCAGTGCTCTCAAACAGGATATTTTGTTTGAGATTGTACAAAATCCAAACTTCAGAGTTCAAATCCTCAGGATGGAAAACTGGTTCAGTTAACAGGAGCATCTGGCAGTAAGCATAAAACTGGCAGCTCTCAAATGGGTTTGAGCTTAATTTTTACATTGAAGATCACAGAATAGATGTTCCCCTGAGCCATTTTGGTAAAGTGAGGGCCTAAAAATGGTATTTTAAGATTTTTACTCTCTGAAACATCATTGACATTATCTGAGAAGAACAGTGCAGGGACTGAAACAGAAGTGTGTTATATCCCCACAGGGATTTACTGAGAGGGGATAACAGCATCCAGGTATTTTTCTTCTGAGTTAGTCTGTGCCTCCCTGTCCCAAACTGTCCCACAGACCGCGGGTTACTTTACCTGTCCATGCATGATGTGCTGATTTGTGTTTTTTTCTCCATTCCCACAGTCATTCAAGGGGTTGATATTGCTTTACTGGGGCTGAACAACCAGAGCTTTGCCAGACTGATGGAGCAGCGCTTGGCCCCGCTGTTCATGATGTCCCACCAGCAGGGAAGGCGCTTCAGACGTGCCACTACTGTGGGCAGCTACACTGTGCAGGTGCTCAATGGACGTGTGTTAAAAGAAGTGCTTTGCTTGCATGTGTCCCACTTCAGTTCCTGTAAAAGACATGTCTAACTAGGCTGAAATGTCCTCTATTGCTCATGGATATCCAAGCAGCAAGGGCAGAATGCATGGCACATTGCTAATCGTGTCTTTTTCTGCAGCCAGCCATGTTGGCATGCCTGTCATCCTGGAGAAATCATCATTAGTTAATCAGTGTTCATAAATATTTTCTCTCTGGTTGCTATGAGGATTGGTACAAAGTACATATTTTAGCGTATTCAGCATAATGAAGCGTTCCAAGTTTTATTTTTTTCATGATAAAAGTTTCCTAGGTAACTCAAAGCTAGAATTTCTGGGTTTTTTCTTTCTGTTGGAAAAAAGTAAGAAGCTGCCTTTATTTATACAGGGTTAGTCATCAAATCATGTGGCCCCAGACCATGTTATGAAGTAGAGATTTCAGACCTGAGTAATTTATTAATCATCTTTCTCTTATTTATAGCATTTCACATTCAGTATTTTGAACTGATCATATTTTGTTTTCTCACCAATTAAGCCAACTGATGCTATGGGCAATTAAAAGATTTCTTCTTCAATCTTCAAAAATAAGTTATTTAAAAAAAACCTAAATTATGTTTTTCAAGAATTGTTTGTTGTAAGATATAAACCCAAGTTATGACCGTTCCCATTTGCCCACACAATTATTTGTATTTTTCCACTGAAAGAATTTAAAAGAAAGAACACACTTTACTTGCCAAAAGTGTGAACTTTGTAAAATTTTTGTCCATAACATAATGGAGAAGAATCACAAAACTCCTTTTTCTTCTCATCATAAGAAGTGTTTAACACTTCCTCTACTCTCAGGAAAGGTAGAAGTACAATGGAAAAATTCTGCCAGTGTTCTGCAGAATAAAATGGGAAAAGCATGATTCCTTTGTTATCAGCCTGGGATGAAAAATAATGAGTATAGAAGTGAACTGTGAGGCTGGTTTTGAACTGCAATATACCAGTAAATACAGTTTTCAGTATTAGGACAGATTACAAGAATTCCCCCTTTATGGAGGACTGTAATGTCCAAACATTTGATCCTTTCCTCTTTACTGCCTGCTTTTCTTAGTGTTGGGTTTTACCTTAAGATTCTGTTTCAAATTTTTTTAAGACATCAGTCATTCTCCAACTGACTGACTTAACAGCCTGGGCTCTGAAGGGGAGAAGGTCTGATCCCATGAGAATATTTGCATGCAGCTTATGCTTGTAGGAGGTTTTCAAGGGCACTGCCTTCAAATAGCTCCTGGCAGATTTTGCAGTTGTGTAATGCAAACACAGTTTATTTCTCTTCCTCTCCTTATTTATTTATTTATTTATTTCCCTTAAAGATGGTAAAAATCCAGCGTATTCCAGGACCCAAGGAGCCAGCTGAACTGACATACTACACTTTATACAATGGGAAGCCTTTGCTGGGCACTGCAGCTGCCAAAATTTTGAGTACGGTTGACTCCCAGCGGATGGCGTTGACACTGGGCTATGTCATCCAAGTTCAAGCTGATCGTAAGAGTCCTTTTAAAAATTCCATACTTAAATCATTCTTTTATTACATGTTTTCTCTTTCTTTGTAAAAAAACTGGAGGGAGATGTGGGGAGCCTCTCCTTATCACACAGAGCAACATCCATTAACTGAACATTATGGAACTGTAGTAATAATTTTCACCAAGAAAACGACATGGTTGTTAAAGATATTTAGACACAAATCAGAAAATTGAAGTTGGAAAGAGCTACTTGTGCACATGGACATTTTTCAGATTCAAGATATGCTATAGTATCATTCAGAATAACGTTGGCAAAAAGCAACCCATTCTTGTAAAATAAAGTGTTTTCAAATTTCTCTTTCAAGACCTTCATCAGTTACTGAGTGATTGTGGACACAGTTTTCTTTAATTATTTTTTTTTAATATTGCTATATAGTTGACCCATAGTCATAAACCTGTGGTGAAGCTTGGAGTTTTTTTGTGCAGTTAACAGCTCAGTGTACAAATCCATGCCTTTTGCTAACTGGATCGCTCCACTTTGCCAAAGTATTTCTTTAGAAGGAATCAAAAGTATGTAGTGGACTTCTGCACTGGATCTCCTTACTGGTGAAACAGCACATAAAATGAGTGCCCCTGGTGCAATTATATCTGCCTGGAGGAGCGGTGATACTTAAATAATTACATGAAATGGTGACAGGAATAGAAGAGACCACTGTAATAAGTAATTTATGTATCATCCATAAACATAAGATTGATTTAGAAGACTGAAATGTGATATAATTTCCAGAGAATGCACCATGTACCATATCTGATCTTTGATTTGATCATGGTCTGCTATTGACTTTAATTCAGCTGAACCTGAGGAACTCCATTCCATAAATTCCAGTATTTAAATTCTAAGTAATTTTGTTTTTCATGAGAATATTTCTTTAATGTATTTTTTTACTGAAGAAGATATAGATATAGCAGTTTCCTAGCTCTTTGTGCACTGATGTGATTTATATTTATGTGGGTATTTAGGCAATTATGGAATCTACCGCTCATCATCTGACTTTGTATTTCCACGGTCTGATAAGGCATTATTCATCTGTAGATTTTCATACCAGCCAAGTGTGCATAGAACACTGTAAGAAGAGAATATACAGAAATTGAAATTGTGACCTGAGGTAACTGAGATTCTGAAGGCAGAATATTTGAAGTGTAGGAGGTAATTCCATCTTTATACCTTATTATGGAAAAAATCCCAGTTTCTTTCCTTTTGGACATGGTTATTTGTAGTCTGTCTTTGTATTGCCACAGAAAATACTTCGTGTGGATTTCATTTTTGCTCATTATAATTTCTGTTCTAGCAGAATGAAAAGTTCTGTCCCAAAACACTGTAAGAAGACACGTACCCTCAGAAGCTCGTAGCTGGGTTAGACAAGAGAGACGAATAATAACACAAAATATGGATGTCCCTGTGTTATGAGCCAGAGACTGAGTTACAACAGAATGAAAGGCTTGTTTCAAATTCCACTGAAGTCTTACTGAGTTGAATGAAACATGGGTTGACTTTAGGTCACATTGGAGTCTGGTAACTGAATTAAAGATGTAAATCAGGACTCCTGAATGTCTATCCTATTAGCCATAAAGTCATAATTTCCTCTGCATTCCCCTAGAAGGAATGAATATAATTTTTCAACAATTGTTTGCTGCTTCCACAGCAGCAGTCTATAATTAAAATTACTGTTATTT
This sequence comes from Corvus moneduloides, assembly GCF_009650955.1. Classification (NCBI taxonomy): domain Eukaryota; kingdom Metazoa; phylum Chordata; class Aves; order Passeriformes; family Corvidae; genus Corvus; species Corvus moneduloides. The sequence continues at coordinate 55,889,332 of NC_045481.1, read as the reverse complement.
GTTAAAATTCAGATTCTGTTTCCTTCCCCACAGCCCTTTCATCCCCACACTAAATGTCAAAGTCAATAAGTAGGAATCATGCAAGTCTGTGGAAAAGTGAACCTTTCAGGGTTCTAGCCTGCTCTTTTGGACAGTTTTGTGCTCAAGCTCTGAATCTAATGGTGCTGTTCCTACGTCACCCAACAAACTTCACCGGCTTGGCAAAAAGTTGCAAATCTACAGGGAAAACAGGCTCAGGCTCTAGCCAGGCTTTCAGCTGGAGAACTGGAAGTTCCTAATAACTGCTGCAGAACAAGTGGTTTGCATTTGAAGTCTGATCCTGAGAGATGCTGAGTGCCTCTGACAGCTCATAAGCTCACTGACATTTGAAAGCGCCGGTCCCCTAGGAAATGGGAACGGCTGCTTTGTGCTGGTGTTCTCACAATTGCCTGCCCACGCCAGCAAACAGTGCTACAGCAAAATAAACAGGGATATCGTGGGCAAGTCCACTAAATATTTCAGTACAGCAAAATTCAGCATTATAAGGAGGTTGTCTGATTGTTTTTTTAGAAAGAAAAGAAATGAAATGAGGGAACTGGGAGTGTGTCATAGGAGGATCTCTTATGTGTTAACAAGTTGAAGGTTCGTATTAAGAGAGATTATTCTGATGAAATGCAATCTAAAATGTTTTTGCATCACTGCATTTCTGAAATGTACCTTTTCCTGGTGCCATTATTAATGTATCTTCAAGTAGCTCTTTCCAACCTCGTTATTTCCACTCCTTCAGAAATGACGAATTCATTTTGACCTTAACTGTGATAAATTATTTCTAGAGCACAAGAGAAGCATTTTCTTATTGCCTTATTGATATTGAAGATAACTATTCGAGTTAGCTTCACTGTTTCTTAAAAAGCTCTGCCAGTTTACTCCTGCTGAGCCAGTCAGTCTTTGACACCAGGTATGGACTCCATGTGTGTCCTTGTAACACACATGCGACCTTGCTCTAAGATGAGTTTGTGTTTGAAAAATAGTTAAGGGTGCTTTACTTGCACCTATTTTTGTTTGTTTATTGTGTAAATGAACCATTTGAGTGATATCTAATATGGCATCTATCTTGACTTTGGAGTGGATGTCTGCTTTTGCATATAATCAGGTAACATATAACTAAGAGAAGAGAGCCCAGGGATTTGTGAATTCAACAGTGTTGCTGATTTTTCCTTTCTTTTTCCTAGTGAAGTAATACAAAGGTATTCCTTTGCATAGGAAGCTTCATTACTTACAGTGTTATACTAATTTTTACGGGGAGACAATTGAAGGCCGGAAGCAACTGGAACCTTGCCCAGTGAAGCTTACTGGTGTTGGTTTGCCATTTTCTGCAGCTGTGGTGAAGAACCCCCCAAACAACCTGTGGATCATTGCAGCAGTGCTGGCTCCCATCGCTGTGGTCACTGTCATCATCATCATCATCACCGCGGTGCTGTGCAGGAAGAACAAGAACGACTTCAAACCAGACACCATGATGAACCTGCCTCAGAGAGCCAAGGTGAGTGACCCAGCTCTAGATCCAAAAGCCTGTTTGCTTGCTGAGGCTGTGACTCTTTGATAGATGCAGTTGAAGGATGTTTGGAATTGAAAGGGTTGTTACTGACAGCTTGGACCAGCACATCTCCTGTAGGACCTCGAAACCCGTGGCCTGAGCCGTTCCTGCCTGCTGAAGGAGAGAATGTCTGAAGCCCTGGGTTTGGCAGAAGTTCTGACCTGGCCCTAACCAAAGTTCTCCCCCCAAACTGATAATCCAAAATAGACATTCTTTGAATTTTTTTTTCTCCTACTGCTGTTTTTCTTTTAGGTGTTTTGAACTTTCTAATTTATTTATGTATGTTGCTGATTGGGTTAAAACAATTATGTTTTTCTTAACGTTACTAATCCATATCAGTTACAATAATTTCTTTTCCCAAATCAAATGCACTTCCAGTTTGATCCTCTGACAGAAAAATGTCACAGAATACTGTTTTATCTCCATGGTGAAAAAGTCTGCCCTCTCAATGCTGCTATTCAATGGCTCTTGATCAGGTCCACCCAAAGATAGGAATTTTTATCCTACAGAGCCTGTGTATAAGTCAGACTGTTCCTTTGCCCCTTTAGGTGGCTTTGTTCTTCTCCACTGGCATGGGATTGAGATGATGAATTTTTTCTTTGGTTTCTTAATACTACAGACAGCAGGATTATTGAGATTTCAGCTCTGTTGCTTCTGCTGAAAAATGTAGATTGGAAGAAGAGTTGAAGGAAGTCATGATGCATTTGACAGCTCTTTTCTCCTTATCTTAGGTTCATTGCAGATGGGTACAGCTGGTGCCAGTTGGAAACCAGACATTTGTATCAAAAATGATGCAAAAAAGACGTTTCCATTTTGGTTCCAGTGTGCTCGCCTATTTATCCGCTATTATCCATCCAGTGTTAGGACTAGATCTGCAAAAGTGAAGCACACAATATCACAAACACAGACAAGAATTAATATCACTGCAGTGGCATTTAACGCCACATTAAAGCCCCTAAAATGCAAATTATGCTTTCTTAGGGGCTGTTGCAAGTGCTATGCACCACTTAATTCTTTTTATGTGTAATCTTGGTCCCAGCTAAAGGAAAAAAATAAGACAAAACTTATACATTGTTTTGAACTGCCCATCATTATGGGATGCTTTCCAGCTGAAGAAAGTTGCTATTTAAAAAAAACCAGAACAACCTACTGCTGGTTGAAATTACAGCACAGGAAAAACTTGAAAGTATTTTCATATTTTAATCCATTGTTTTCATTCAAAAAAGAAAGGCAAAATTGGATTTTTACTGTTCCTGAGAAACCAGATTTAATCAGGCTGTAAGGTACATGCTCAGGTTAAAACCTGTTCAGTCAGGTTACGTTTGCATCAGCCATCAGTGTCATCAGATGGGAGCTGGATCTGCAATTGCTGGAAAAAAAAACAATTGGTGCTGAGCTCCCAGCACCCACACCACAGTCATTTCAGGAGCTTTTCCTGCAGGTTTGTTCACATTGCAGCCAGAGTGCAGAAGGTCCACTTCCAGAGTGCATTTCCCCTTTCCGGTTTATTTTGAGACTCCATAAAATTTAATTTAATTCATTATCTGAAAAGTGATGCATTTACAAATGAAAGGTAAATTGCTTTCCATTTAGTTTCACAATGATGGCTCCATCAGAAAGGTTCTGCCAGGTCTAGTTTAGAGTTTACGCTGGTATATGGACTGTGGAAGATAAATCCTGCAGTGGGACTGGCAATGGACTGGTTTGGTCATTCCTGATTTCAGTACCTTTAATTAAAATAAGGCTAAGAAACATATTTCAAGAAGATAATGAAAGAAGGTCATTTTGAAAAGAAGAGTTTTATTTTAATTTTTAATTCCACCATTAGGGATAGTGGTAATTGCTTGAACTGTAATTGCCACAATTCATGCAGTTTGGGAATACAAATAGCTGATGAGCACATATCCATGTCACATTTAAAATGAGTCTGTTGTATTTCATGGCTGTGGAAAGTGCCTGAGAGTGCTGATTAATGCTGACTCTGCTCGAAGTGGAGTGATTTGTAGTTTAAGCAGCCGTTTCAGTATTTTGCTTCTGTGCATCCGAGATTTGGTGTTGAATCGCCGGAGCAATTTTGCGATACCTTTTGAACATCCAGCAAACTGCGTGGGGAGGAGAGAAGAATACGATGGGATGCCTGCACCCTGGCATCTCAGGTGTGTTTGTTTTCTGGCGGTGCTGTTTCCTGCGCTAGGGCTCCAGAAGCCCTGTTCCAAGGGGACTGGCAGGGCAGAGCCGCTGGGTGCTGCAGTCCTGCAGGAGGCTGCGGGTCCTGCTGGAGCAGAGCTGCCACATCCCACGGCCAGGAGGCACGGACACAGCGCCAGGGTAATGACACGTTTAGCATTAAATATCCGTGTGCAGCAGGGGGAGGTGATGGAGCAGAGCAGCAGGGCTGCTGCCTGTGCCTGGTAATTAAGGCGTGACTTTTGTGTTGTAGCAGACTGAAGGGTAAATAAATGAAGTTTGCAAAATGACCTCTCACGTGTAGCGGAGTTTATAGGATCTCTCTTGGGAATTGTATTGCTGTTCTGAATTGCCTCAGCAGCCAGAGACATCTGGATGCAGTTGCAGGGAAAAGGGACTTACCATTTTTTTCAATTTTCTCTCTAGATGGAAAATAAAAAGAAGTATAAATTCAAATTGGTGAAATTCTGATGGGATTTTATTTTAATGTTATTTCAATGCTGTTTTTATTTTAAGCAACTGTTTCTGCTTTGAGGTTTTGGATGGATGTTAATTTTTCCCTCCCTTGTTTTCTAATTCACAGCATGCTTTTTTAAAGTCTAGAATCTCATTTGCCCCCTCACCTTGGTTTTTTTTTTTAGACCATGAAAGAATAAGTTTGCAGGTAAAGAGAGATAAGATCTGTAGTCCAAGACCCACAAGCAAAAGCAAGTACTGCAGATTATGGGAAAACAAGCCTTATCAGTTTGATAAAGGGCACAGAGAAGAAATGTCAGTGGAACTGTACCTGGGTATACAAATAGACAGGAGGGGCTGAGCATCCATTTCTTTCTTCTTTCTTTCCCTTCCTTCCTTCCTTTCTTCTTTCTTTTCCTTCCTTCCTTCCTTCCTTCCTTCCTTCCTTCCTTCCTTCCTTCCTTCCTTCCTTCCTTCCTTCCTTCCTTCCTTCCTTCCTTCCTTCCTTCCTTCCTTCCTTCCTTCCTTCCGAATTCCTTCCTTCCTTCCGAATTCCTTCCGAATTCCTTCCTTCCTTCCTTCCTTCCTTCCTTCCTTCCTTCCTTCCTTCCTTCCTTCCTTCCTTCCTTCCTTCCTTCCTTCCTTCCTTCCTTCCTTCCTTCCTTATTCCTTCCTTCCTTCCTTATTCCTTCCTTCCGAATTCCTTCCTTCCTTCCGAATTCCTTCCGAACTCCTCCCTTCCCTTCCCTTCCCTTCCCTTCCCTTCCCTTCCCTTCCCTTCCCTTCCCTTCCCTTCCCTTCCCTTCCCTTCCCTTCCCTTCCCTTCCCTTCCCTTCCCTTCCCTTCCCTTCCCTTCCCTTCCCTTCCCTTCCCTTCCCTTCCCTTCCCTTCCCTTCCCTTCCCTTCCCTTCCCTTCCCTTCCCTTCCCTTCCCTTCCCTTCCCTTCCCTTCCCTTCCCTTCCCTTCCCTTCTTTCCTTTCCTTCCGTCCTGTCCTGTCTTTTTTTTTTTTTTTCTCTTTAGTGTCCTTTTCACGATCATTACAAGGAAAAAGAGTCCCAGGAACAACTCTCCAAATTCAGTCTGCTCTTTGCCAGGCAGTGTAATCTAGTAGTCTCATTATCCATTAATTATTTCAAAAGCAATATTAGCATCTCAGTCCTTCAGTCTTTGTCAGTATTTTGGATGTATTGGACATCTCCGCTTGCAGTGCTTGATCGTGACTTAGCCTTGCCAGTTCCCTTCAGGGGTGGCAGAGCCATCTGCTCTTGTGGGCTTTTACAGAGCAGGCATCCAAGAGCAAATTTTATTTAATGCAATATGCCTGCTGATGAGGATGACTTTCTGAGCTCTCCTTTTATTGCAGTTTGTTACTGGACATGGTGGTAAGTAGAATTCTGATTAAAATAATCTGTCATTTTCTTTATTTGGCAGATCTGAGCTGGGACACTGAAGAATTTTTAAGTAATTCTCATGTCCTGCTGTTTCTGGTTTGGTTTGTTTTTTGTTTGGAGGATTTTTTTGGTGTTTTTTTTTTTTTTTAATAAGAGATGAAGTATAAGTTGAAACTTACTTTACTTTTCAAAGGCATTGAGGGAGAAATAACTGATTTAATTGCCTCTTCTCTCTTGTTACCTTTTTTGCAGAGTATCTAAAGGGAGTCTTACCTGACAGTTAATATTTATAATGAGGTTGAAAAACATTATTTTGATTAACAATATTATTATGTAGAATGTTGTGCAGTATTTCTTCCTAGCTGTCCTTCACACAGCTTCTGCTTCCCTTCCTTCATTTGCTGCCTCTGTAGCTCATTTGGTGGCTGCTTTGTGATACCCTGCCTGCCATGGAGGGGTGATGGTGAATTAGCATTTCTCTGATATGTTGCAAGTTCTGTGGGGGTGATTTGTGGAGTTGTCTGCTCTCCCATATCAGCATTCCACTCTTTAATGCACTGAAGCTCCTTATCAGAGGAATGCTGAAGTATGGAAACACATTAGGAGCCTCAGTCTGAACAGGAGACTGGGAATGCTGTGCAGATCCACATGTATTATGTTTCAAAAAGCAAAAGACAGCCCCATTCTTTTCAAACTGAGATCACCTGTGAAGTGTATCTGAATTCAGAGCTGCAGCCCAGATTTAGTAAGGTACACAACAAGAGAAAATGCTTTTCAGAGCTCGTTCTTTTTCTGTGCCAACAGCAAGTTTTTTTTTCTCCTGCTGATTTTCTTCTGGAGCTAAAATATTCAGACATGACAGGAACCTGGAGAGACTAATCAGTCATGAACTAATTCCAAAGTATTTCCCAAAGTGTGTGTGACGTTTAAAACCATGACTTCTCAACTTTGAGGTGTTTTGTGGTCCTTTTTTAGCATTTTGTCAATCGTCTTTTTGCTTCAGGAAAAGCAACCTTCCAGTTTCTGGTAAATTCCTTTAATTTAGTGTATCAAGAGCATCTTTTCCAGAGGAGGTCAGGAATTTCTTTGAGTAATTTTTTTGTCATATTTTTTTTTTCCAACAGATAATGTGAGTTGGTTTGGGGGTTTTTTTCCCTTCTCTTTTCCTTCCAATTGAAAATGCAGTTTGGAAAGTCAAGTTTTGTCTAAATGTTTAATTTTTCCATGGAGAGAATCCACCTTTCCTTTGGCTGCTTTGCCCAGAAGGCATGTGTTAGTTCTGCTGGGTGAGAACTGCCCTGCTGCAAGGCTCTTCACTTCCCAAGAGAAACAAGTGAAGTCAGTAATATCCTTCCCAGTAGGCAATTGGCAAGTCAGAGGAAATATAATTTCACTGATCTGAAAAAGATTCTTTTCTGGAAAATGTTGTCCATGAAACTTTCTGATGTGTGGCTTTTTTACTTTGGCTTGACTGGGACTAAATTACTCCCACCCTCTTTGGAAACACAAGGGTTTTGTCAGAGAACGTTTTCTGTGTGGTTTTATTTTTTTTTACTCCTAATTTTTTCTTCTTCCACATCCTCATTCTTCCACTGTCTGTCAAAGTAATTTCTGGGGGTGTTACAGCAGGGTAAGAAAGGTTAGCCAAGATCAATTTTATACTAACTAATCATGTTTAAAATGTATGGAATGGAGATTTCATCAGAAAATTGGATTCATGTTGGCCATTCACATGGTAATCTACATATTTTTACCTGTCACATAACTTAAAAAGTTAAGGAGTAGTGAAAAATTCTACATTGAATTTGAAAATTTATATTGAATCTAATACATGCTGGAAATTTCTGTTATTTCTCCTATTTTTCTGCAGCCAGTACAAGGCTTTGACTATGCCAAGCAGCACTTGGGTCAGCAGGGAGCAGAGGATGAGGTTTTACCTGTGACTCAGGAGACTGTCATACTTCCACTTCCAGTCAGAGATGCTCCTGCCTCCCAGGAGAGAGAAACCACCCAGGATGGGAGCACCATCAAAACTGCCAAATCCAATGAAACAAGGAAAAGGTATGGACTGGCATCTGGGATCTTTCCACAGAGGGGTTTAATAGGATATGTGCTGATGGCTGCTGTAAGGTTTGGCAGCCGGGCTCTGTGTGTGGCAGATGGCTCCTCTGTGATGTATCCTTGGCATAATGCTGGTCTGTGCTGGATGTGTAAAATTGCTGAAAAATATGAGATAAAACCAAATAAAGTCTTCACAGAGGAGGTGAAGTGGCTTTTATATGGATGTTGGTGTTGCATAAGAGATGAGCCCAAATGGAACATGGGACCTGTAGCGTGAACACTGATAATTTCTCAAGGAACCAAAAGACAGGTCCTTAGCCACTGTCAGTTGCTGAAACTCCACTGGCAGGCTCTGTCACTCCAGAATTGGACCCCATGCCTTCACTAGCAGAAGGGAAAACCCTGAATACCCACTAAATTATGGAAGACCTCTAGATCCAAAGCGTCTACAGCAGGACAAAACTTCTGAAGTGTAAGAATAGACTAGATGATGTCAATGTCTAGGGTAAAGTGTCCCAGATTTGCACTCTCTTCATGTGGAGTCTCTAGGGTTGTAGGATCATGGATTCAAGATCCCCAGGAAGCTATATGGCTCCTCTTCTCTGCTGCAGGGTCCAACACCTCCCTAACTCAACTTTATCTGCCTTATTTTAAAGTCTTCCACTGGTGGGGTAGTCACAGCCTCATCCAGCAATCTGTTCTCTTCTGCCTTTCCTGTCAGGAAGTTTTACCTCATGTCTGCCCTCAACCATCCACAGTATAGCTGAATAGAAGGTCATTTGTTTTGCATGCTTTGAGGCCATTTTTTCCTTGACCCACTCTCCTTGGTATTAAATTAGAGTGGAGCTGAGGAATGGTACTGAAGGGAAGAGAGGAAAATAAACCTGTTAGGTAAACAGCCTGAATGGAGGTAACAGTTGTGTAGTTCACAGGAATTACACAGGCCTGGCCTCTTGAAGGGATTTGATAACATAGGAGAAAAACAGCTGACTAGTGCAGGGAAATTCTAGAGAAAATCAAGCCTTCCTAGCTGGGTCACCTCATCTTGTCCAATATTTTCCCCTTTGGAATAATGGGAAAGCTTGGAAAACTCAGCACAGTGTTGCTGCACACTGTGACACGCTGGAAGGGGAAGGTGTCAGCTGGCATGGTGGGGGGCTGGAGAACTCACCATGCTGCTCATCTGGGGGTAGGCATCCCCAGCAGTCATCAGCTAAGGTTTTCCCTGCAGAAAAACGGAGACAGAAGGATCCTGAGCTGGTGCCTGGTTTGTCATACTTCTGCTGTGTAGGAAATCACCTGGAATGTGGAAAGGGCTGTCTGCAGGGAGTACAGTAGAGTGAGCCAGCTGCATTTGGATGTAAACTGTTCGGCCATTTAAATTCTGCCATTTAATGCCAGTGAGGAGGTGTTCACGCTATAAATCACTGAAATGTGAGGGTTAGGTTCACAGTCCACGTGAAACAAACAGCACTTGTCCTTTTCAAAGCCTTCCATCCTCTGAAGAAGTGACAAATGGAAGATGACCCTGACACCGGCAGTGGTTGCTGGGGCTGGGCAGGTTAAGTCTTTGCAGGAATTGTTCTTTAAAATGTTCTGAAGCCTCTCCAAAGCCATGTGTAAATACACATAAAAAATGTAAACCAGCTCTATTAATTAATCCTCTAACCAAAGTGATTAAGCACTTCACTCAGTCCTTTGAGTGAGTGCAGAAATCCCCCACTTAATCTGCACCATTTTAAACAAATGCTGATAAGCAAAATTGATCCAGGAAAGTTATTCTCATAAAATGTGTTGAACCTTGGTGCCCTTCTAAGCAAATAACTAAGAGTTAGTTTTCCCTCCTTCAGGGTGATTACTTGAGTAAGTGAGAACATGTAGAATTTCAGTATTTTTCATTCCCAGGAGCTGTGTCTGGAAATGGAATTTAATGGTTGCTGAAGATGAAGAAATATTTCTTGACCTTTATGTGTTTGCTCTTTCATTCAGGATACTTTACAGCCTGGAAAGGGCAATTCAAACCAGACAGCCATGA